>NW_005871239.1:2259143-2337761 GCF_000147115.1 Myotis lucifugus | reverse complement strand
CAGGCCTTCACCACACTATTGTCTGTGTCCATTGGTTATGCATGTATGTATATAAGTTCTTCGGTTAATCTCTTCCCTTCTCCCAGCTTCTCTGAGATCTGTCCGTCTGTTCCATGCATCCATTTCTCTGGACCCCAGTTTGTTTGTCAGTTTATGTTCATTAGATTCCACATAGAAGTGAGATCATGTGACATTTGTCTTTCTCTGACTGGCTTATTTCACTCAGGTCCATCCATGCTGTTGGAAAGGGTACCTGTCCATATGTTTATTGGCCCTTGAATATCCGTGTCTGTGAGGGACCGATCTGTTCAAGTCTTTTCCATTTATAAAAGGTTGTCTGCCTTTTGCTTATTGAGTTTTGTCATCTGAATCTATTAAGTTCTTGAGTTTGGGGCTTTGAGCAGTATGTGGCAAAATTTTGTACAGTGTGGAAATTCTAATACACCCAAATCGACTTGGTTCCTGGAATTCTATATGAGACTTTAGATAATGAAGGATCCCGGAAGCCCCTGGAGGTATGTTTCTGCTGATTCTGGCTTATGGCACCCATTTCCTGGTGAGCTTGATACGCTAACTGCTCATATTGCTGAGATTCTCTACCGCCTACGATAATGGGGCCTTCTCAGAGAGGATTTGCATTCACCAGCACTTAGGTCATTCCAGGACTACTTTAAACCCACTCAGGACAGAAGACTTTTTTTGGACTATCCAGCAGAGGTGAATTGGGGTGACAAACTCCCAGGGGCCGCCAGCGTGTGGTTGTAAATTCCCAGAGACAGGGTTGTTTGTTTTTCTTTTCTCTTCTTTTCTTTTCTTTTCTTTCCACCCCTCCACTGTTCAACATTAAAGGCTTTTCTTTTTCTTACAATCTCCTGGAGTTGGGGGTTAGCATGACAGTAGGTCTACTTCTGGTTCATCTCAACCTGAGGAGGTTCCCTTTGGGACCCTAACCTTATGGAGGAAGGTTTTCTATTACACTTTCCATGTCTGCCAGAACCTAGACTTTAACGCTGAACTCATGGGCCTTGAGAGGGCATGAGGGCATGAGGAATAAAATCCAAGTTTCCTATAATCCACATCGTGTGGTATTTATCTTTCTCTGACTGGCTTATTTCACTTAGCTTCTCTGAGACTCAATTTTCTTCCTCTTTGCCAGGATCGTGGCAAGGACTTAAGGTATAAGCAAACATACCAGTTTGGCTCAGTAGATAGAGCATTGGCCTGCAGACTGAAGGGTCCTGGGTTGGATTCCAGTCAAGGGCACATGCCTGGGTTTCGGGCTCGATCCCTAGTAGGGGGCATGCAGGAGGCAGCCACTCAATGATTCTCTCTCATCGTTGATGGTTCTATCTCTCCCTCTTCCTTCCTCTATGAAATCAATAAAAATATATTTTTTTAAAAAAGAAAAACAAACATTTAAAAAAATAAAGCATATGCAAAGTTCTTAGCACAATATTTGACATATGTATCATGGTTGCTCAACAAATGATAGTTAGCCGAAACCGGTTTGGCTCAGTGGATAGAGCGTCGGCATGCGGACTGAGGGGTCCCGGGTTCGATTCCGGTCAAGGGCATGTACCTGGGTTGCGGGCACATCCCCAGTGGGGGATGTGCAGGAGGCAGCTGATCGATGTTTCTCTCTCATCGATGTTTCTGACTCTCTATCTCTCTCCCTTCCTCTCTGTAAAAAATCAATAAAATATATTAAAAACAAAACAAAACAAATGATAGTTAGTACTAACTACTCAGTGTTAGTACCACTACTAATGTGGTAGTCGTCATAGTAAGAGCTCACTACGTAAGAAAATATTAAATCCCCCCCCTCCGAAATAAATGCACAAAGAATGTGAACAGAGAGTTCTCAAAAGAGGAGATATAACTAATAAACTTGGGGAAATGTTCAACCTGACCAAAAGTCAAAGAAATACAAATGAAGACAAGACAGCATTTTTTGGCCTACTAAGTTATCAACAATTTAAAATCAGTAGTGGTACCCAGTGCTGGGACAGTGTGCGGAAACGGGCATTTTCATACATTCCTGAGAATATGTAAGTTGATACATATATAAGTGATGTGAGAATATGTACTGTCATTTAAAAAATAATCATATTCTGTTTCAGAAATTTCACTGCTGAGATTCATCCCTAGGACAGAGCCCCAAACATGGAAAGGCTGCAGGCATAAAATGTTAAGTGTCGTTGTCATTGAGTAATTGGAAACAACCCAGCCATCCAGTGATGGGAGGCCTGAGTAGGATTTGCTCAGGGGGTATGGTGATTACACTGATACCACACAGAAAATACAACGAGAGAGAGAAAGCAGGATGCAGTATTTTCTGTGCATTGCATAGCAAACAAATCTGGAAGGATATACACAGTTCAAATAAAAACGAGGATCATCTTAAAGTGGTATGATTATGGAGAATTACTACCTTTATAACTTAAAAATTATACTTCATTAAAACTGTGTTTTCCTGATTATTTCCAAATGGACTCTTTCTCTTTTAAATGACACCAAAAATTAACTTCAAAACTCTTGACAAAAGCCTATAGCCCTGATTTTTTTATATTGGTCCTCTAGAGGGAGCACAAGTGCTTAAAATACACCAGAACCATAATTTAATCTCCTATGACTACACAGTAGTCAAGAATGTTAGAGCTACAAGGGGCTTCAGAGATAATCTAGTGTGTTTTCTTTAGTCTTAAGGATATACAGAAAACAACCTCTAGCTATAAGTCATTTCATTTCTATTATTGTGCTGCTTTTAAATGACACAGACTTTCTTGTGTTGAGTATGTAATCTTTTGGGGTTGAAGTTCCCAACGGAGAGGAAGAGAGTACAAGAAAATCAAGGCTGCAAACTATTCTCAAAGCCCTAATATTTCTGCCATGAAATTACAATCTAATAACTATCCCCTGAAATTCCAAAGAATAGTGCTATGGGCCCATTTAATGGTTTTGGTTTTTTGGTATCCTGTTAAGGTTGGTTTCCAGAGAGCCCCCAAGATAAGAGTTTGCAGCGTTGATGTGTGGTTAATTTGACGATGGGTCTATCCGGGCAGGACAAATATGGGTCTAGTCGGGGGCATGAAATGTGTGTCTCTTGCTGTGACAATTGTAAGAGGAGGTGGGGTTTAGCTTTGGATGGTCCTCAAGTTACCTCTGGGCTCAGCCACTCTCTAGCTCTGAGTTCACTCTAAACTTTCTCATCTGTTTGTTAAATTTAAATTTCAAAAGCCCTAGTCTCTTTCTTGTAATCCAGTTTTGCCTCAAAGCTACTTGGAACCAAGAACAAAATGAAGAGCCATGGCTTCTTCAGAAGCATCTATTCCTCCCTCCAAGTTTATATGTTTAATGGCAACAATAGATGGAGATGGTAGGAGCTTGAGAATATAGCAAGTCCTGGTAGCTGCTTCAAGTACCCACCTGGCTCCACACATACTCATCCCCATATCACTGACCACATTCCCGATGCTGTAATCCTCATCCCTGTGGTTATTCTGTAACTACTAATCTGGGCTGCTTAATTCCTTCATCTTTCACCCATAGTAGGAATGTATACATTAAATATGTGCAGCTTTTTTGCATGTCAATCATACTTCAATTTGCAAAAAAAAAGAACACAACATTTAAAAAAGACAAAGAAAAACAATAATGAGATAATGTATATGAAGACTTTAACAGCTTAGGGGATATAGTAAGCTCTTAACAAACTGTAGTCTTTTTTTTTTTTTAAGCCAAACCTCAGTCTTTTTAAAAATATATATATATTTTTATTGATTTCAGAGAAGAAGGGAGAGGGAGAGAAAGATAGAAACATCAATGATGAGAGAGAATCATTGATTGACTGCCTCCTGCACACCCCCAACAGGGGGTGCCCCTGACCGGAATCGAACCCGGGACCCTTCAGTCCGAAGTCCGACGCTCAATCCACTGAGCCAAACCAGCTAGGGCAAACTGTACTCTTCTTTATCATTATCATCTCACGATGAGCTTCATTAGGGCAGGGACCATATAGCATTGCTCAGGACCTGGCTCAGTGATTAAATAGCCGACACCTGCTGAGTGATTTGTATGAGCCAGGTCCTGAGTTCAACCACAACCTTCGAGGTAAGTACTGTTATTACCCCCATATTACAGATGAGGACACTGAAGCACATAGAAATGAGGCAACTTGTCCAAGGACAAAACTAAAATTTGAATTCAAAGCAATCTGACTCCAGAGTCCACGTTCTCAAAACTATACTGTGCTGCCTCAGTCAATGTATGCCTTAATAAACTGTTGCCGAGCTCGGTCACGGTGGCTCAGTGGTTGAGCATCAACCTATGAACCAGGAAGTCTCAGGTTCACAGCTCCATCTCCAGTAGGGGGCATGCAGGAGGCAGCCAATCTATGATTCTCTCTCATCATTGATGTTTCTGTCTCTCTCTCTCCCTCTCCCTTCCTCTATCAGAAACCAATTAAAAAATAAAAAATAAACTGTTGCTGAGTGAAAAAATTAATGGATTGTAGATTTCTGAAAATGCAATTTCTGGGTCTCAGAACATACACATATTGCAATGTAAGTTATTCATTATAATTTTAAGTTTTTTAAAAAGCAGTATAAAATTTTTAAATAACATTATCACAATATGGACACAAAGGTGCACAGAAGAAATATTGAAAAAAAAAACACCACATCAAAATGTTAGGAGTGGCCATTGTTGATGAATACATTCAGGGACGGCTTTTTTTTTTTTTTTTAATCCATCTTTTTCCAAAATTTTTTTAATGAGCTGTTATTCTGCACAGAGTGACTAACCATAGCCTTATTTTTGTGTTATATGTGCTTTACTGATTTATTGTTCGTTCTGTCCTTAGACGCAAACCTTTCTAAGAGAAGAGAATTTTCATGATTATATTGGGATTTTTGTGCTCTGTCTATCTTAAAAAGAAAATTAGAATCACAGGTAATTTGATCTCTTAACATTATTGGAGTGACCCATTTGATGTAACTCCTGGCGCTAACAAGCAGTGTTGTGGCTTTCCTTTTCTGGTAGTTCCTGTCTGCAGACAAGAGAACTGTTGTACTCGTACATCCATTTGGAAAACACATTTTATTGACTCGGGGTTTTGCAAAGGCTTTATCAAGCTGTTTCTCAAATAATCCTGTGAGGCTGTAATAAAGTCCTCGAAGCCTTGAATCCACATACACAAGCCTACATGAATGCAAAGGGGCAGGATACTAATCCGACATACTAACCTATGTTTTTTGCCCTGTACTTCCTGATACTCCAGACCTTTCCCTGGTTTTAGCAGCAGCAGGGGCGTTCTACACTTACAGCCTCAGAGAAAGGACAATGGAACAGAACAAAGCCATCAACTTTTGGCGTATGACTTGAAAGACTAGGCCTAGAGGAGACCAGGCCTAAAGGAAGAGCAAAGCTGCACCACATCTTCCCCCACATCTTCCATAGGCTGTGAAGGAAGGATGGTGAACAAGAGAGTTTAGATGTTAACACAGGGGGTTCCTAGATAATGTGGCTCTGTACCCCCCAAATCTCAGAGAGGTCTGGAGGGAAGAGTTCAGGAGGCCCACCAACCTGCCATTGTCGAACACCTTATATGAGAAAAATAGAACCCACTTCGTTTGACCTGGTGGGAATCCCACCCCATTCCAATCACCAGGCCAGAATTATCAATGTGAGCTAAAATATTCATGGAGAGCAAGTAGGCTCTAGTAAGGTGTGCTCTTCAGCAGGCAATCTTTCCCTTTGTTCCAAAATGAAGAATTTTTTTTCCCTTGCCAGTTCCCTATGCAGAGCAGTTCCACCTTTCTGTCCTCCTCCCTTCCCCCAATGAATGTGACCTTCCTTATAGAATACTAGAGGCCCAGCGCACAAAATTCGTGCACTGGTAGGGTTTCTAGCGGCTGCCAGCTCCGGCTGGGGCCTCTCTCCCTTCCCCAGGCCGGCCAGCCCCCTGGTCTAACTCTCAGAAGAACTCCAGTGGAGGGGACAATTTGCATACTAAGCTTTTATTATATGGGATAATTACTGGCCTGGCTGGTTTGGCTCAGTGGATAGATTGTAAGCCTTCGGACCAAAAGGTCCTGCTTTGATTCTGGTCAAAGACAGGGCTTGTGAGGGAGGTAACTAATCGATTTCTCTCTGTCTTGCCCTTTCTCTTCCACTCTCTAAAAATCAATGGAAAAGTACCCTATGGTGAGGATTTAAAAAAAAGAATATAATTACCCATGTTGTCTGTCGAACTGGATATCTTTTGTTTTAAACATCAGCCAATTTTCACAACTCTGCAATTATGGCAATAGAGGGTAAGCAACCATTTTTGTTAGCTTGACTTTTTTAAAATATATATATATATATATTATTGATTTTTTACAGAGAGGAAGGGAGAGGAATAGAGAGTTAGAAACATTGAACAGCTGCCTCCTGCACACCTCCCACTGAGGATGTGGCCGCAACCAAGGTACATGCCCTTGACTGGAATCGAACCCAGGACCTTTCAGTCCACAGGCCGACACTCTATCCACTGAGCCAAACCAGTCACGGCTGTCAGCTTGACTTTTAAACTGACCACTTCACCAATAGACTTCGCCAGGATTGGGTTTTGCCGGGTAGGCCAAGGTAACTGCGAAAAAATTAATGGCTGAACAACGTTTTCTTTCAAGGTGGAGTTTGAGTAGAGAACAATGTGCAGTAATTTAAAGCTGTGTTCACAAACACAATTCTACACAAGTATAAGGAACACTGTGGTTTTTTTTCCTTTTGTAAAAAAAAAAAAAAGAAAATGGTTGCTTAAACAAGTGGTTATCCGTTATGGTGTTGACATAGGAAAAGGTGAAATGCTGGCAACCGAATAAAAGCAACAGTGCAACAGGCAGCTCAGTGGCATGCCTGGGATGTTCCTTGGATGGACAGACTTGCTTTTCACTTCCTCCCAATTCTGGTCCCGCCCTCTTAGTGTATCTTCCTGAGAATGTTTTTTTTTTTTAAAAAAAAAAAAAGGAAAAAAGAACATATTGGTCTTACTGCAAGCTGTCTTAAGTGTCTGCTGTTCCCTTCTTTTCAACACCATGGGACTGGGTCTTCCTAACTTCTCCATCGTTTGGTGAGTCGCTTTGCTTTCCCGTTGCTGCCCTCCAGCCCTCCGCGGGGGCTGAAAGCTTCCTAGCGGGGGTCAGTTGAGCACCAGACTCCCTGGGAGCACGGCTCCCGCCGGCCACAAGCAGCTCCCGGACGCCCACAGCCCGCGCGCCTCTGCCCAGCGCCGCGCCCGGCCGGTGCCCGGATCCCTCTCCCCACCCGCTCCCCGCAGCGCCCTTTGGGGCTCGAGGTGCCTCTGGTCAGTTCGCGGGCGCCTGGACCGGGACGCGCGTAACACCGCACCCAGGACGCCCCCGGGGCGGCGGGGAGGAGAAGGCGGCGGCCCTCTTCGCGCGCGGAGGGCGCGGTGGGCGCGGGTCGGCGGAGCTTCCAGCACCGCCCGGATGCTGCAGCCGAGGGGCCTCTGCGGCAGCTGCGGGCGACCCGGGCCGAGCCTGCCCTCGGTGCGCGCGGGGCGCCGGAAGGGGGCTCTGGCTTTCGATCCCCCCCGCTTTCCCTCTGGGTCCCGGAGCGCTCCAGCGTCCAGACCCTCCTCCTCCCAGTCCCAGGTGCCAGCCGGGAGAGGAGGACACGTCTCTGCTCCCGGCACCCCGCCATGGGCAACACCTCCAATGACTCCCGGCCCGAGGACTGCGAGACTCGGCAGTGGCTCCCCTCGGGCGAGAGCCCGGCCATCAGCTCCGTGATGTTCACGGCCGGGGTGCTGGGGAACCTCATCGCGCTGGCGCTGCTGGCGCGCCGCTGGCGGGGAGACGCGGGGCGCAGTGCCTGCCGCGGGAACTTCATCTCCTTGTTCCACGTGCTGGTGACCGAGCTGGTGCTCACCGACCTGCTGGGCACCTGCCTCATCAGCCCCGTGGTGCTGGCTTCGTACGCGCGGAACCAGACCCTGGTAGCCCTGGCGCCCGAGGGCCGCGTGTGCAACTACTTCGGCTTCTCCATGACCTTCTTCAGCCTGGCCACGATGCTCATGCTCTTCGCCATGGCCCTGGAGCGCTACCTGGCCATCGGGCACCCCTACTTCTACCAGCGCCACATCAAGTGCCGCCGCGGCGTGGCCGTGCTGCCCGCCATCTACGCCGTCTCCCTGCTCTTCTGCTCTCTGCCCCTGCTGAACTACGGGCAGTACGTCCAGTACTGCCCCGGGACCTGGTGCTTCATCCGGCACGGGCGCACGGTGTACCTGCAGCTCTACGCCACGCTGCTGCTGCTCCTCATCCTCGCGGTGCTCGCCTGCAACTTCAGCGTCATGCTCAACCTCATCCGCATGCACCGCCGGGGCCGGAGAGGCCGCTGCGGACCCACCCTGGGCAGCGGCCGGGGCCCTGCCACCCGCAGGAGAGGGGAAAGGGTGTCCGTGGCGGAGGAGACGGACCATCTCATTCTCCTCGCGATTATGACCATCACCTTCGCCGTCTGCTCCTTGCCTTTCACGGTAAGTCACTCACTCCGTTTCCACAGCCCAGCTCTTGCGAAGCCTTCTCACGCTCTCCCTCTCACTCCCACTTTTCCACCGCCACGCACACTTTTGTAACATCGCAAAAATGGGCCCTGATTTGTAACGGTCTGTAGACTTCCCCTGTCGCTTCTCACCTTTACCCCACTTCCACCCCTCCCTAATCCTGGTGCAAGGGCCTCCCTAGGCCAGGGTTTCTCAGATAGTAATACAGTCCCATTCACTAAGCCGGCCACACTCCTCATCCTCGAATCAAAGGCCCCTTACAGTGTCCCTCTCCAGCCACTGCTGGCCTGGCTTGGCCCCTGCCACCTCTGAATGGCAATTGCATCTGACTTCCCTGCGCGGCAGGTTGCCTCCTCGTGCCCCGGTCCGCACACTGGTGCTGGTTCTCTATACTTTGCCTGCTGTTTCTCCCAGGGCAACAGTACCCAACCCATAGCATTCCAGCCGCCATTGAGAATGGTCCCGGGTGAGAAGGGTCCCTGTTGCAGAGCTTCAGAGCTGTCATTATTTGTTCCAAGAGTTCAACAACATCCCCCCCACCCCCCACCCCCAGTGTACAGGTTTCCCAATTTACATATCGGTAGTATAACTCTTTGTGGCCATGAAAATTCACAATACGTCTGAGATGGTAGTTAGAGGAAAAGCTGGTTGCTAAAGAGCCCCTTGCTAAGCGCTGGGATCCCTCCAGAGGGGGCATTTGCACTCTCTTACAAAACATCTTGACATCACGCTCAGAAATACACACAGGTGCTCTTCAGGTTATAATTGCGCATCGGGCACAGCGCCACCGCAGGAATGGCTGGTCCATCTCAGGGATGGGAGAGGTAGGCATGTCCAGCACTGGCCATGACCCGGCGGGCCAGAGCCTGTCTGGAGAACTGAAAGAAAGGAGCCTAGGTCCCGGGTGGGTGCTGTCCTGGTCTGGGCAACCTCAGCAGTGCGTTCCTTGATGCTGTGAGGTTGAGCCTCCAAGGAAGCGGTTCTCAACCTGTGGGTCACGACCCCTTTGGGGGTCGAACGACCCTTTCACAGGGGTCGCCTAAATACATCCTGCATATCAGACATTTACATTATGATTCATAACAGTAGCAACATTACAGTTATGAAGTAGCAACGAAAATAATTTCATGGTTGGGGGTCACCACAACATGAGGAACTGTGTTAAAGGGTCTCGGCATTAGGAAGGTTGAGAACCACTGCTCCAAGGTGTACAGAACCTAGGATGTGTCTGTGCGCGGGCTGGCCTCTTACACAGGAATGGAAACTGGAAGTTCAGGCAGCTCCACTTCCTAATCTTCAGAAGAACAAGACTGACCCTGCAGGGAGTACATAGTTGTCAGTGACTCCCACCTGCCACCATCTTGGAGGAAAAAAGAGTCGGGCCGTGCCTGCCGTTAGCTGGTCTGAACTGTAGAAGCTGAAGAAGTAACTTTATCCTACTTCCCACCGTCATCGCTGTTTTTTATTATCTTCATACGCTCATCTTCAGGGGTGGGAAAGGACACGGGGTTCTAAAGCCCGGATATGACCCTTCCCTGCCCCAAATTAACTCCCTGTCCCAGCTACATTCTCTTCTCCCTGGTCCTCACCGTCCCCACTGCTACCCCATCCTTTGTCAGGGCAGAAGCTGGTCAGTAAGGTACACTTTGAAGGGAGTGAGGTGGAGTATGTGAAATGTACCCAGTTATCAAATGAAGCAGGACTGTGGCAGGCTGCAGTTCCCATCCCACCGGCAGCAGGGAAGTCCGTGCCACAGAAATGCGATGATGTAGAAACCAACGTGGCTTCTATGGGTTTGTTATGTTTTACTGATAAAACCTATAGATTATGTTAGGAGCTAAATCAGCTTTTTAGGGTTGGGAATAGGATGCAGAATAAGTATCGATGAAAGCAAGCATTTCAAGTTCCATTAAACAGCTTAGAATTCAACCTGGGAGACATAAGTCAGCTCTGAATTGGGGAATGCCTGTCTTGGATAGGTGGGCCTTAGGATATCTGTTCTTGGAATTTTATTTATTATTCGTGAGTATGTATATAAAAATATTCCTGACCCTCAGCTACTTCAGTAGCCTGGGAATGGGCTCAGAGAGAATCAGAAATGTGTGAAAGGATGGTTCTTTCCTTCCTAAGCCCAGTAGAGGAAGAGAGCAGGAGGAAAGGGTCTCCCCTCTGAGCAGGACTGGCCTACTGCATAAGCTATTTTTCAAAACCAAGGCAGTGATTTTCAATAGTTCCCCTGTTTTTAAGTAAATTTGCCTTTTATCATGAGGACTCCATCATCGCCACATGTTTCTTTCCAAATATATGCAATTTTATATACTTGAGTATATATGAATATATATATGTCCCCCCCTTCATTTAATATTAAGCCAGGGGCTCATCCAGAGTTGCTACATGGAAGGGGCTTGGCGCTAAAAGTCTGGTTAGAAGGAATGGGGAGTAGGAGTTGCTTTGCAGCTGTGTTTTTATTAGGATTGCCAGTTTATGGCATGGGAGGAGCTAGTGAAGATGATTTTGTCAGTAGATTCTTCGTACTTGTTAGTTCCTTCATTTACACAGCACTTTAACCCTTATGAAATGTTACACTACCCCAATTTATTTCTTGGGGGGCTTATCTGATAATTCATAACTCATGGCTACAGTTTGGTGCATACATTCAAAATGCTCATCATGTGCCCCTCGGGACACTTTTCCCCCTTATCCTTTTAGTTTATTGGCCCACACTGAGACTGTGGTCAGAAATGGCCTACACCAGTCTCCCACCTGGGGCAGGAATCATTTCCACACATCCTACCTGGGGACACTATTAGACAAGGCAAAGGCTTGTGGTTACCTCTGGACATTCTCGTGTTCCTTTCCCAGAGCACATGCAGTCATGAGCCACAAATGTGAGCCACATGTACAATTTAAAACTTTCTAGTAGCCACACAACAAAAAATAAAAAGAAACAGATATTCATTTTAATCAATATATTTTTAATTCAATTTATACAAAGTATTATCAATTTAACATGTAATCAATGTAAAATAATTATTAGTGAGCTGTTCCCACTAATTTGCTTCCTTGCATCCCAGAAAATACTGGCAATTTACCCTCTTTTTGCCTGTTCCTACCAGAGCAGCTTTCTATGTCCCTTATAAGTGGCCCAGCAAGAAGGAGAATTCACAGCTGTCTGCCCAGTGGGACACCTGCTTATGTGAGCACTTTAGGAGTAGGGGAAGGAGAGTGGGGATTTAGGAAACCTGTAACTACTGATGTCATGGTCCCAAGGTGTGGGCAGGTCAGAATTACTGCTTCCTTCAAGGCTCTCAGTCTAGAACAGTGGTTCTCAACCTTGGCTGCACATTAGAATCACCTGGGAATCTTTTTTAAATAAATCCTGATTTCTGGGCCTCATCCTCCGGAAATTCTGTGTCTTTGTTACTAATGTTGTAGCCCCACCCCATAACAAAGAAACAGAATTTCCAGAGGATGAGGCCCAGAAATCAGGATTTTAAAAAGATTCCCAGGTGATTCTAATGTGCAGCCAAGGTTGAGAACCACTGGTCTAGAACTTCCAACATTTGGGAAGTGCAACTATCAAAGTGTAAAATACCCAGAGCCCCGTGATGAAGTCAAGCTCCACCTCAAAAATCATTATTATCATCAACAGCAAAATGGCTAACATTTTTAAGCACTAATTTTTACATACACTAACCCATTATCTTCATAACAACCTGTAAATAGGTAGTATTATTATGCCATTTCCCACCCACAGCTGGTGAGTGTTGGAGCCAGGATCCAAAGCCAGGCAGTTTAAGCACAGAGCTTATGCTTTAACCACAATACTATCAGCGAGAAATTGCTCATTTCAGGGGTACCATATGAGAAAATTAATCCAAAATTTCAAAGAGAAATTGTGAAGATGTTATAAATATCAGGACTACTTTGCCTCTTAATTCCAACTTACTAGCTTTAAAAGTAAAATGGCAAAGACCTTTTTCATGTCTGATCACAGGGCGTGAGCTGGGCCAGATGTGCGTGGTTCCTTTTTTCTTCTCCACAGACCTGCGAATTAAAAGGCTGAGACTGAGGTGTAAGGAGATTGGATAATGTAAATGCTGCTCTAAATAGGAAACATTCAGATTACCTCTCATGTAAAGTCTTCCATTGGCACCATAAAACATTTCTTAACTGATAAAAAAAAAGGCACGTGTTGTTTAGGAAATGACATTATTTTGGTTGTTCAGTATGAAATCCTTAATGGGACCAACAACATATTCCAAAACCAAACTGTTTATGTACTAAAGGGATATTGTATAAATTAATAAATTCCTCATGTTAATCAGCTGTTGTCATCATTTCAGAGACAAATAGAAACTTTCTTCATGAAATGGAATAGAATGCAGGAAATATATCAGACTCCATTCTTGCCTCACATACTGTTTGTGTCTTCATTCCCAACTACATCAAGCCACTCTCTCACTACTTTACCTATACCTGGCATAGCTTCTGTCATTTTAAACTGTTTTCCACATACCATTAGGATAAAGTGCTTATGCATTTTATTCAGTTCTAAAATTTCAAGAGTGAACCATCAACTCATTCTAAAAGTGTCTTCATCTTTAGAAATTCTTTAGGGCTATAATTTCCAGGTAATACTGATTTGTGGAAATCTGATCTTTGTAATATAGAACAAATTTCAAGTAAACAATACTGGAGTTTGGAGTTTCCTGTTCATTCCTGGTACTCTTTATGACATGAATGGGGGTTATGAAACTGATCAGTTACATACATGGAAAGTATCACAATTCTAGTAGGAATGAAAGAGCAATCCAGAAATCTCTCTGTGCAACCCCAATGAATTTTGCTTGGTGATATTTTAAGTTACTATCCATGTAACTTAATACTTGTGCATCATTAATGATGTGTTTGGGGATTGTTGAAATAGTTTTAATACACATTACTTTCTGAGAGAAGAAAGTTTTCCTATATGAGTGTTTTTACTCGGTGTCTTTTCCTTTGCACGTCGATATTATGAAATGGTGGTTGTGAATAAAAGCACAATTACACTGAGTTTTTAAAATGTAGACAGCAAGAACCATAGTCCTTTTTTCAAAAGGGAAGTCGTGTGTTATGTCTCCACCCTTGGTTGAGTTCATCATCACTGTTTCATATTATTAAGATCTCAACTGAAAGAAAAACAGCTTTTAGGGATGGTATATTTCTTTTTTTGACATTTCAAGAGCCCATCACAGTATTAAGTTAAAGGGGGGGAAAAAGAGTAGAAATGGTGTGTGATTGATCTATGGAGACACAGTGTTTCAGGAAGACAATCGAGTCTCTTTCCACCTAAAGGCCCAGTTAACTTGCAACCTAGTCTGCTTAGTTTCCCTGGCTTCTCCTGGCTTCTGTTTTGAAATTTCTGATCACCACTCCCCATCCTCATTTAGACTAAAATTTTTAAGTGTCTCAAATTATATCAAGGTGTACCAGGATTCATTTTCCTCAAACTATTCCGCTCCCTGAAATTGCACCCACTCTAACAGAAAACCAGACTTAAGACTTCTGCAGTTGCCTATGTGTGACGGGCCGGGCCGAGGGAAAGTGCATTTGGGAAAGGCTGACCCTTCCTGTACACCTGCACTGCATGGTCAGGGCACAGGTCACTTGGAAATCACTTGCAAAACCTTATGTTTATCTGAGTTCTGGGTGGATGGTTCATAGTGTCCAACATTTTCTCGCAGGGTTTAGAGTCACCACCCTGGAATACACAGGCCCAGGGCTCCCAACCTTAGCATTAACTCTCCTTTGTGTCTGGCGCTGGGATCACCTGGAGCACAAGGCAGGGGACACTGGAGCCACATCCATGCCCCTGTCTTTCCTTCTGAAGGGAAATGGGCTCCCGTTCCCTCTACCACAAAGCACCTATGATTTGGGGGAGGGGTTTCTTTAAAATATCAAATACCTGAAAAATAACCTCCCCGTGAATTTTTTTTTAAAGAATGAATTTTGCAAAGCCTAACGCCAGGACACTCACTAATGTCTTCACAAGGCAGATAAATATATAACCATCTCTGCCTGCAATTTAGTTGTAGAAAGTGGGGGAAAGAAAAGCACCCAAAGAAAGCCATGTAGCTACTTAGATACAGCCATGGTTCTTAACAGTGACACCCGTACACCTCTGTACCACCTTTCAAAAAGAGGTGTCCGACAAACCCACAATTCAGTCAGTCCCTGGTAGATGTTATGTGAGTCCCTACATCACAGACTGGCAACAGAGTAGTGGCTAAAAGAAAAATTTGGGGCCCACTGCTTGAACACGACTTCAGGGCTTCCCCACTTACCTGGAGTGTGATTCGGGACAAAGTAAGGAATCTTCTCCAGTGGTTCTCAACCTTCCTAATGCCGCGACCCTTTAATACAGTTCCTCATGTTGTGGTGACCCCCAACCATAAAATTATTTTCGTTGCTACTTCATAACTGTAAGTTTGCTACTGTTATGAATTGTAATGTAAATATCTGATACGCAGGATGCATTTTCATAGTTCGCGACCCACAGGTTGAGAACCGCTGTAAGCCTTGGTTTCCTCCTTACTAAAAGGGAGTAATAATGTTTTGCAGGTCCATGTAAGGACTAAATAGAATAAGACTTAGCATGATGCCTGGCACGGGTAGGTATTCAGTATATATTAGCTGCTATATCCATAGGATTCCAAAGGAAAATTAGATTGTATGTTGAAGATCAGGAATTCAGGAAGCTTCAAGTCATTTGTTTGATTGGCCAGGCCAAGCGGGTCTTCTGTTTTTATTTCCGATGTTAGGTAAGGTTCTAAAGCAGGGTTCTCAACCTTGGCTGCACATTAGAATCCCGTGGGGGAGAGGGGACTAACACCAGGATAGATACTCACATTACAGCCCAGATTTAATTGATCAGAGTCTCTGAAGGAGGGAGCAAACCATCAGAATGTTTTTAACACTCCTTGGCTAATTTCAGCCAGATAAAGTTCCCATTTGCTCTAAAATTCTGAACCCACTATGTGGTTGTATTGATGGTAGGAAAGTAGCTCAAACAAACAGTATCGAGTCAGTGCCAAGATGAAGTTTTCCACGGGAGGATGCAAGGATTCTATAAAAGATGAAAAAAACAATCAAAACCCACTTATTTTCTCTGTGCAGCTTTGTAGGCATCATAGTCTTAATAAAGCCTAGTGAGAGACCTATCCTAAGGAATTAAAATTCTCTTGACTCATTTACATTAGCACTTGGTATTTTTCTTTCTTTCTTATTATTAAATCTTTATTGTTCAGATTATTACATTTGTTCCTCTTTTTTCCCCCCATAACTCCCCTTCACCCAGTTCCCACCCCACCCTCTACCCTCACTCCCCACCCACTGTCCTCATTCATAGGTGCGCGATTTTTGTCCAGTCTCTTCCCGCATCCCCCATACCCCTTTCCCCCCCAAGAATAGTCAGTCCATTCCCTTTCTATGCCCCTGATTCTATTATAATCACCAGTTCATTCTGTTCATCAGATTATTTATTCACTTGATTTTTAGATTCACTTGTTGATAGATGTGTATTTGTTGTTCATAATTTGTTTCTTTACCTTTTTCTTCTTCCTCCTCTTCTTAAAGGATACCTTTCAGCATCTCATATAATACTGGTTTGGTGGTGATGAACTCCTTTAGCTTTTTCTTATCTGTGAAGCTCTTTATCTGACCTTCAATTCTGAATGATAGCTTTGCTGGATAAAGTAATCTTGGCTGTAGGTTCTTGGCATTCATTACTTTGAATATTTCTTGCCACTCCCTTCTGGCCTGCAAAGTTTCTGTTGAGAAATCAGCTGACAGTCGTATGGGTACTCCCTTGTAGGTAACTGACTTTCTTTCTCTTGCTGCTTTTAGGATACTCTCTTTGTCTTTTGCTCTTGGCATTTTAATTATGATGTGTCTTGGTGTGGTCCTCTTTGGATTCCTTTTGCTTGGGGTTCTCTGTGCTTCCTGGACTTGTAAGTCTATTTCTTTCACCAGGTAGGGGAAGTTTTCTGTCATTATTTCTTCAAATAGGTTTTCAATATCTTGCTCTCTCTCTTCTTCTGGCACCCCTATAATTCGGATGTTGGTATGCTTGAAGCTGTCCCAGAGGCTCCTTACACTATCTTCATATTTTTGGATTCTTTTTTCATTTTGCTTTTCCAGTTGGGTATTTTTTGCTTCCTCGTATTTCAAATCTTTGACTTGATTCTTGCGATCCTCTGGTCTGCTGTTGGGAGTCTATATAATATTCTTTATTTCAGTCAGTGTATGCTTAATTTCTAGTTGGTCCTTTATCACAATATCGAGGGTCTCACTAGATTTCTTGAGGATCTCACTACATTTATCGGCAGTCTCACCAGTCTTTTCAAGGGTCTTACTAAATTTATCAGCAGCTTCTAGAAAGTTCTTGAAAAACCTTAAAAGTGTGGTTTTGAACTCTATACCCAGCAGTTTGCTTTCCTCCATTTCTGTCATTTGTGTCCTGTTTCTTTGTCTCCGCATTTTTTATGCTTCCCTGTGTTGATAAAGTGGTTTTCTGTGCTAAGTGTCCTCTAGGGCCCAGTGGTTCAGCCTCCCCAATTACCTGAGGAGGACACTCTTGGTGCACCCCCTTGTGGTCTTTGTGCACAGTCTTGTTGTAGTTAAGCCTTGATTGTTGTAGGTAATACTGGGAGGGATTGACCTCCAGGCCAATTGGCTGTGAGAATCAGCTGTGTCTGCAGTGGGAGAACTTCTGTCCTGGATCTCTAGGGAGGTGCTAATCTAGCCTCTGCCTGAGGCTATCCAGCAAATGCCTCTGTGCAAAGCTTGGGCGGGGTGGGTCCCAGGGGATCAACAGGGCGGGTGGAACGAGCAGTTATGGCTGCTCTCAGTCCTGCCTTCAGAGGTCCCGCTTCTCAGTGTCCCAGCAATTGCTGCAAGTACCTCCGAGAGAAAGCTGCCCTCGAGTTCCGACCAATGCCAGACAGTCCCACTTCTCCTGTATGAGTCTGGGTCCCCAGAGACTCCCTCGGAACTGGAGCTCAGAGCCCGAGACTCCCTCCCGATTGAAAAAGACAACCGTGCCCTCAGCCGCCAGCCCGCTCCGCGTGTGCCTCTGTACCTTAGTATTTTACTTCCGCACCGCACCTCCTCTGAGTCTCAGTATGCTTTTCTCTTTCCTTCTAGTTGTAGAATTTCCACTCAGCCAGCCTTCCTGTGGTTCTGGATGATGTCCGTTCCGTCTTTCAGTTGTATTTTTGAAGTGGTTGTGTGAGGCAGCAAACTCCGGTGTTTACCTATGCCGCCATCTTGGTTTCTCCGGTATTTTTCTTATAGCAAATTTATTAGTAGTATGTGCAAAAATATGTATAAATTCTACCAGCCTCTGAAGCAAAATAGTACTGAAAGGTGATAATTGACTTCTATGCAATGTGTCAGCCTTTAATTAAAACGTAGGATTGGCTGGAGGGGAAGGGGAATGGGGAATTATTGTTGAATGGGTAGTTTCAGTTTGGGAAGATGAAAAGAGTTGTAGAAATGGATGGTGGTGATGGTTGCTGTTCTGTTGTTTTATGCGATTGACAGTCAAGTGTGGCCACAAGAGAAGACAAGAGAACAAAGTTGATTGTACTCACAGGTCCTAGAAACAGGAAGGACTGAACAACACCAAGGACCACATGGGAAAGTATTAGTGCAAGTCAGGAGGCAGGAGCAGAAGCTGGGGGAGCCTGGGTGCGGCCTTCCTTGGAGTTCCCGAGGGAAAGGCGAGGCAGGGCGGGGTGGCCAGTGTAGGACTGGCTCTTGGAATCATTTCAGCAGGCTCTAGGCTGCAGGACTGGCCCCGTGTTGCCTGGTACTGGGCCATGGCAAGATTAAGGCAGAGAAATATTGCGTCTTGAGATATAAGGCCAGACAGAGGGGCTCTGGATTGGTTAGTTGCCTATTGAAGGATTGCTCCCAGGTGAGCCCTTGGCTGTCTCTAAGAATTGACCATCCATGAAGGGGCAGTCTCTCTCCAGCCAGAAAGCTTTGTAGGATGTCAAAACATCATAATGTACAGAAAATGAAAAATATAATACCGTTGCACAACAATGTGAATGCACTTAATGACACTGAATTGTACACTCGAAAATGGTGAAAATGGTAAATTTAGTTACGTACATTTTATAATGATAATAATAATAAACCCGGATCCACAAGATCAAAAATGGTGAACTCTAGACAAAAGACAAGAACCAAATTTTTTAAAAATGCAGAGGTTGGAGAAGACATCTTACATCAAGAACTTTAAGGGCTGCTAAAGTACTAGTATTTCTACTAATTTCCAAGAGTAAAACAAGATTGTCTTCTGCAAAATATTGGCCAGCTCCTGAAAAGCGAATTGTAAGCATTTTTAACAATTTGCATAGTGGATGAAATCGAAACAAATAGTACAGAATTGCTTCATAGTCTAAAACCATTTCTCACTTCTCATTGCTCTGTCGTACTCCGTGGAGACCAGGAACTGAAAACCTGACTCATCTTCACGCATGAAGCCGTGACACTAGAATGCCAGGCCCTTCTCACACTGCCCATCTGCTAGCCAGTGCAGTGTCACCAAAGTCTTTGGCAAAACTAGCTTATAAACTCAGACTTTTCTGCTACTGAGTGCTCGTGTGTGTGTGTGTGTGTGTGTGTGTGTGTGTGCGCGCGCGCCCATGGGTATGGTGACTAATATATCTTAATCTACCAGACTTACATACACTGTTATCCTGAATTTCTAAACTCCAAAATCACTTCTTAAAGACACCATATAAGTCCTGTATATTTCTCATCCAAAATAATTCAGCTGCCAAGAAAATTATTGCCTCATTGCATATCCCCACCTAACTTTCTCTTCTCTCTATAATCAGGGAATCCACCATCAGTCTTCTTTTTGCTTACTCATCTGCCAAGTCTTTTCTCCATTCCCTATGCCAAGATTCTCTGGCATAAACACCTGTGGCTGCCAAACCTTCCTGCTATTGTCCTAACATAAGCAACTCGAGCAGGACCACTCTTCCCTCTCCCTGCAGTTTGCTTTGTATATCCATTCGTCAGATGCCTACAGCGTAAGCAGGAGAGAAGGAAATAAAACATTCCTTCCTCTGGTGAAGGAGAGTGGAAGAAAGAAGGAATAGCTTTCTAACTCGTGGGCTCCCGTTGGCAAGAAAGTCCCTGGAACATTATAAAGTGGTTTTAAATGACTGGGTGTGATTTACATCTGTTTTCCTCTTTTCTGTACACTGTGTGGGAGTGTTTGATCTTTATCGTGCACGTACAGTTCCGTTCCTTTGAATCTGACCAAAAAGTTGTGTTGCTCCCTAAACATCTAAGACATCCAATGAGAGCTGTGTCCCAGCATGAAAACATTGGCCCACATGTAAAGATGGGTCAGCCTCTCAGTGTTTACGACATTGCTCTGAAGACCTTTGCTGTAACATCGGCGACCTGGATGGAGCACATGGTGAGCAAAGCACCGGTGCCAAGGGAGCTGGCACTTGTGTCTTGACTCCACCACCAAACAGCCCTGGGTACTTGGGCAAGTTGCCGAACTTCTTTGCACCTCGGGGTCCTCATTGGTGAAATGGGGAGAATAACTGACACTGTGGGGCACTTATTTAGTGAGCACTGTTTTACACAGCTTATACATATTACTTCCTATGCTATTCCCAGCTAAGCAGTGGGTATTGTTGCTATTACCACCTATTCTTTACAGATGTCACTGAGGCACAAAGAGGTTAGAATTTTACTTCTGGTCCCAAAGCTATATATGGAGCCCGGGTTCAAACCAGGCAGCCCAGTGGCCAGAATCCATGCTCTGTTGTGTTTCCTCTCGCACTGAATTGTGATCATCAAATCAGATTATCTGGAAGTGAATGTAACATGTTGATATTAATTTTCCTGAAGTTCACTTCCTCATCCGCCAAAAGGAGACAATACTTCTGTTTCAGGGTTTTTGAAAGGCATAAACCTACGGAAGAAGAGTGATAATTTGCTATCCACCTTTCACCACCACCACCACACACACAACAGGTTTTGTTTTAAGTCTGAAGAAATTGCATATGGTCTAAGCCTGTCCACTGCAATCATGTAAGACTAACATCGTTTTCCCCTTTTGCTTCTTACAGATTTTTGCATATATGAATGAAACCTCTTCCCGAAAAGAAAAGTGGGACCTCCAAGCACTTAGATTTTTATCAGCCAATCCGATCATCAACCCTTGGGTCTTTGCCATCCTGAGGCCCCCTGTTCTGAGACTAATGCGTTCGGTCCTCTGTTGTCGGGCTTCATTAAGAACACAAGATGCAACAGAAACTTCCTGTTCTACACGGTCAAACGCCAGTAAACACGCTGACCTTTGTGGACAATAGCTAAGAAGTGCTTAGTTAGCCAGCATCTGGAAGATCATTCTGAAATGGTTCCTTGGAGAAATGAGAAAAGTAGTTTGTAAACAAAATGAAGCTACCCTAATAAGACAGAGGAAATCAACATTTCAGCAGTGGTTTAGGCTGCAGAGGAGCTGACAAGCACTTCCTGGAAGGTGTCAGGAGGAGCTATGGAAATCCACCCTCCGTAAGCATGTTAGTTACAATGGCCTTTAGAGGAACAACCAACTGCATTAAAGATCGGTTGCCTTTTGATTGAAGCTTTCCTGTTGAATGAGAAAGCATGTGATTTGTAATCTGTTTAAAACCTGAGTTACTGTGTGTGTTTTCCACTTTACTCTTCTGTGTTACTACTGTTATAAACATACAGTGCACAGTCAGACCAGGTAAAACTTCATATGTGTTTTCTAGGAAGTGGATATGTGGGAGCAACCAAGCCTCCCGTTCTGTGATTGCTTAACAAACCCTTTCTTTGGACAATGTGTTTTCGAATCATAGGCACTTTGTCGTATAATGTGTGTGTGTGTTGCGGGGGGGAGTGCGGGGGGGAGCGCTCTCTCCTCACTGCGGTATTACTAGTAGAAGAGTAGACTCAGTTGGTTAATGTCAGTTTTTTCACTGGTCCTCTGGAAGCTGTGTGTCAAAGTATCAGATTATTTATTTTATAATGTCCAATAGTAATTAAGAAAACGTTAAGAATTTTCCAAGAAATAATAGACTAGTAAGAGAGTTGATTCTGATTAATACTCTTCATTCTATTTCCAGGGGAGAGTATATGTCGCTATGTCTGAAGCTACATATTTAGGGTTAAAAACTGAAAAATCTAGTCAATTCTTCAGATACACTGGAACCCTTTTAATGCTGGTGTTGAGGCCATGACTAACATCTACTTTATAAGATGATTGTGTTGTAGCAAAATTCATCTGCCCATATTTTTATCCAGGAAACATGGTGAACTAATACTACATAGGAAATCCTGTGTCAGTGAGTCATATCTTTATATATTTCTACATCTAAATGTTTGGCCTGGTGTAAACTCAGCATCAAACTATTTCAGTGAATTTGCACTGTTTAATCATATCTTAGTTACTGTGTAAACTCATCTGAAATGTTACAAAAATAAACGATAAAACAAAAACTTAAAAATGAAATAGTATTTGCTAAATCCTCCCAAATAACATTTAATAGCTAGAATAGATATAATATTTTTTCAATGAGATAAAAATAGAAAAAAATTTGACTTGGCAGGTTTTTAAAGTATGGTTGCATTGTAAATTAGAGTTCAAAATATTCAATATAGTACTTGGTACTAGAGGATTTTTTTTCCTTCCACCATGATCTTCCAAGTACTAGAACCATCTTTTTTTTTTTTTCTAGTGAGTTTTATTACAAGATAGCTGTTATAAAAAAAACAAAAAGGGATGTTAGTTTTTTCCAAAACCTCATTGAGTTGCTTACGTAAAAACATTTCCTATAAGTAGTTATCAAACTAGATGATCACTTGGGAGTTTTTTTCAAACCATTCTAGGCACCAGTGTATTTGACACAATCTATGTCAAATCAGCTCTTATTTTAAAAAGAATAAATAAATGATTTGCTTTTCTACTAATTTAAACAAACCAGGCAAAACTTAACTAAAATCTGCACATGTAAATAAATCTTCCCTGTCTACCAAGTAGAACTAATTAAGCTCCTGGGTAATTCCTAAACATAAAATTCTGAGGTTACTTTGAATCTGGAAGATTGAATTCTTTCATTAGATGGGCTTTTTTTCCTCGACCGGAATCGAACCTGGGACCCTTCAGTCCGCAAGCCGACGCTCTATCCACTGAGCCAAACCGGTTTCTGCCTGATAACTTTTTTTTAAAAGCAAACTTGGACATAATATCACTAGGGGTGATATTAATAATTAATAAAATAATTCACTCTGGTGGCCCAAAAATATAACAGTTTAAGCTATTTATTTAAGAACTGGTAGATCTCTAGAGCTTTATTTCCTAGTTTACTCCTGTTTCTTGCACTGTGTTAAATGACTATTTCGTTTGCACTGATATATACATAGAAGGAATTGAAGATAAAAATCCTATGTAATAGTCATTCACCTATTATGAATGGTAATTTAAAGGCAACAGAAAAATTTGCTAGGATTAGATATATGTGGATATTTCTTTTTTTAAAAATCCCACCTCATCAGACATACTTGTTTAGGTTTACTGAGTCATTTTCAAGTTAAATGAAAAACACTGAACTTAGCCTGGTATATTAAAGAACCAAATTGTGATGAAAGAAGACCTAGATTTTAGTCTTTGCCCTCGACAGGCAGTGGAATGAAAAGGGAGAAAGACAGTATAGTGGATATTCACCTCAAAATGCCAGCCCCAACTTTAGGCGTCCAGAAGCGGGCCAAAGCAGTCTGTTCTGAGCTGAATTATTGCTGGACAGTTCACTGTGCCCCTAGGTCATCTTTCCTAGGAAAGAACGGGGAAATTCTCATCCTAAATTGTGGCCTCGAATCTTCAAAGATACTGTAGGGACCCGAGTTTGCTTAGAAGCTATAGAAAGCCTCTCCAGAAGACCTGAACCTCAGAGAGTTTGAACCCAGAATCAGACCTAGAACCAGACCAAAGCTCTCGAAACAGCACCCACCCCAAATCACCATGCTGGCCGAGGCTGCAAGCCCTGAGCAGCAGGGAGGGCAAAGCCGAGCCACATCATTACATTCTCAGTGTAATTCAGTTAAACTGGTATCGCCCCTGCCTGCTCCTGTCAATGCACATTGAGAGAAAGATTGTCCTCATGTTAACATAATGTCATTTCTGATTTGAACCAAGAAAAAAAACACTGTACTCAGGTTTAGAATTTGATGACTTAGAAAGTCAGGCTAAGACAATTAGCTAGCACTTGAGCAGAGGTTTATTTATTTCACTTCTCCAAATGTAGTGGTTTAAGCCAATCAAATGGTTTTCTGAATCTGAGAAGAATCCCTACTTGAGCTGTTCACAGAGAGAGAAGCAGTCTTGTCTGCAAATGAGTGATTTCTATATATGGACTTACAAAGCCCTCTTATACAGGTGGTGTTGCAACTTGAATATTTGATGTCTATTTTCTGTCTTCATCAAACACTTAACTCCATTGGATTTCCTCTCCAAGGGCACATTTATAACATACCTCCAATCACTAACAGCATTATAATTGATTGCTTTTAAATTTACAAAGTATTTGATTGCCTGAGTGAAATACACTATGGAAGTAAATGTTGTTTTAGCAATTCCCCAACGCTATAGTCTAACTTATACAGGGGGCCAAGGCCATGCATTGGGCATTAATTTTTTATTTCAGAAAGTTACTCGTTTTGTGCTGGTAGATTGTGTGATTTTTTTTATTGTAAGTAAATTTCCTTGAATTATATTTTTTTATTTACTGTACAATGTCTGTACTATTAAAGGTCCGTTTGAGTGGTTTAATTCTGCGATATTCGTGTTTCATTTGTGAAAATCTGCCAAGAGTCAAATACATCAGTGAGGATTCCAACAGACGGAGATGACACACTCAAAAGGGTGACTCAGGACGGTTGGATGAAAGGAATATTTGCAGAGAAGGAGAGGGAAGGATCCTTTGCAGCTGTTATCACTCATAAACCAGAGGCACAAGGGAGGAGCAGTTTCTGGAAACCAGTGAGAGCTGTAGGAGGTTCCTTCTACCCAGCAGGCGCTATGGCCTTCAGCAGGGAAGCACAGTTGCTGCCACCACAGGGCGGAAATGAAGGGACTACCTTCCTGGAGGATCTCTCCTCCTACTCTCTGTTAGTCTGCTTGTCCCTCCCATTGGCCAAACCCAACCTTAATCCAGACAGTAAGAGGAACCTGGGTAATGAAGCCGGGAGTATGGGTAGAGAGTAGACTTTACATGTCGGTTTTTTTGTTCTGTTTTTTTGTTGTGGTGGTTTTTTTGTTTTTTTAGTTATACCAACACAAAAAGTGAAACCACAAAGTGGGCAGCCTTTCTTCCTGACATTTACTCCAAATAGATACCCACGCCCGGGGAATAGGAATCAGCCCCATCTGTATGGAAAGGAGTAAAATACTGTAGGTTTCTTTACCACAATATTTGTCATTGGCTAGGTGCTCTCTGAGGCTGAGCATTTATATCTCCCCTACTCTGGAGGCAGTTAATATGATCAGGGCAGAGAAAGGGGACCAGACCAAAGCATCTTTCAGTTTACTCTGCCCACAGCCCTATAGCTTATAGCTATTTCTAAGGAGAACAAAGGGAGACAGCCATGTATACTGTTCTGGAAATGTACCACTGGAGTGAGGAAAATCGAGAAAAAGCTCACTACGATGCTGAGGGCATGCCATATCCCCAAGTTTAACATAAGCTGGGATAGGTCTGTACAGCTGTTATCAAGAAAGAGTATATGTAACAACTCAACAATTCTGCATAGTTTAAAATGCTGATAAAAATATCATGAAAAAGCAAATTTTAACTAACTGGAAAGAGATTGGACAAAGTATGATGCCTTAGGCCATCTGTTCATGTTGTCTTTTCTGTACCACAGAATCTGTCTTTACTTGTCTTTACTCTCTCCCCTCAGCTCCTAGAAAGTATTTTTCCTAGCACACACTGTCTCCTGTCCCCTCCATCTCTAGATCCTGTCCTCCTTCATGCACACACTCAACCTTTCCCCTTTTGGCAAATTCTAGATTTACCAGGAGATATTAAAGATTTGTCAGACTGCTGGGCATTTCTCAGAAAAGTTATTTAACCTCTCTCACTCTATAAAATAATAATAATAATAAAATTATCTATCTCCTCAATTATCTTGAAGATTAAACAAGTAACTGCACGTAGGCCATTCAGCATAGTGCCTGGATGTGGTAATGAAATCAGGAATTACTATTATGTTAGATGCCCAGTTCAGTGGCCCCTCTGATTTCCTCACACACATCTGACTCACATTGCTCCCTGTTGGTGTGGGTTGAGGTGCTAGGGGTCATGGGGTCTATTTGTTAATTCTGGGTAACTGTCAAGAATGATCATGATAATAAGCACACAGGACAAGTTTGTGTTTCTGAAAATGTAGTGGAGACTGGCACACATGGGACAACATAGAGGAATGTGTAAGCATGAAAGAGGAGACCAGGAGAGACAGAAGGACAACAGGACACAGAACGTGGCTCATGTCCCCTCAATGGAGGCATGGAAGAGAACGGAATGTGTTTCAGACAGAATATGTCTGTGTCAGGAAACACAACTCTATCACAAAGCTAAAATCTTCTAAAGATCCCCAGAGTAAGTCCAAGCCATGTGCCACAGGTGACCTTTCATGTTCCTGAAACCAGCATCCAAGACTTCCTTCCCTTCTCCAGGCAAAACATTCCTCATTTCCTCAACTGTCCCTTATGTGATACCTCACCACTTGGGTCCCTTCCTTCAGATCCTATCCAAGCTATAAGTGCCCATCTTAAGCTGCTGGGCCAGAACCAAACATCAATAAATAATTCTAGACCAGTCTTGTCAGTACTGAATGCTGCTCTGTCAGTTGCTGGCTTGATCTGTACCTGGTACTTCCATTAATGCAACCTGAGATTACAAAGCTTTATTACCAACTAGGTTGTGCTTTATAGTCTTCAACAAATGGAAGAAGCAACAATATACATTGCATGTTACTGGGGGTAAGCTGGGTGTGCAGCGGTGAGGGAGTTGCTCAGTAAGGTCATCCTCATAAGATATCCTTATGACTATGGTGCTGATCTTGCCTCCTGAGACCACAGAGCATCTTGGGTTCTCATTAGTCACTTGCCTATAACTTTTCAGATTGGCCTCCGTAGACTAGGGATGGGGAGCTTTGAGTTTATCCACTGGACCTGGCCTTTTGTGTTAATAACTGGCCCTTGAAATGATGTAGAACTGGATCAGTGCCAGAGTCCAAAGAACAATGTTTCCCTTGAAAATGGAACTCACTACTTTTAGTTATCCAATGAGATTTTTGCTAGAATTAACTGGCGAATACTCATCTCACCCCTAAGAGTGTGTCTGATATATCCTGATAAACATTTAAAAATTGCTGCACAATTCAACCATTGAGGAGAGTTGAGACTATCTTTCAGCTCTTAGAGACCTTCTCAACATGCCCACGCTGGGAATAGCTCAGAGAAACAAGCCAGAAAGCCCTAGACGTTTGAAAACTCAACATTAAATTTTTATGTTTTTAAAAATAAGTGTCCTCATATGACTTGTAAAATGGAAGACATGATAACCAAAACACAGCGAGCGGCATGCTGTGGTGTACCACTATTTGACCTGTAAAAATAAATCTTCCTGCTGTGAGTAGGCGTTCGGATAAAAGAAGAGCACGCTTTACCATAAACGAGAGATCTCTAGTCTCTTTACTACCTATTATGGTGATCGGAGAAACACTAGCGCAGATGGTCACATCTTTCCATGAAATGCCAGTTTGGAAAACTAAGGAAGATGGAGAGTCCGCTTCCTGTCTTTCTTCTACAAATAGCTTCTGTGTTCTCAATTAGGTTACAGTGAACCTCAACAGTTGCAAAGAAATGCTAAGTAAGGAAACACAATTATCCTTGTTACCAGAATTCAAGGCTCTTTTAAAATAAGGTCTTGCCTTTTGTTTAGCTACTGGAGCATGTTAAAAATACTACTGTTTTCGATCCTTTGTAATAGGAATTTTGGGCTAAGAGAAATATCACATGGGGGAGGGGGGCTGATAACTATTTTTAAACCAACGCTCTGAGAGGTGAAGAAAGCTGAAACTGGAGTTGGAATGCAGACATCTAATCAAGGAGAACTTTTCTCACATGCTTTGTTTCTGTTCCCTGGGCCTTCTCTCCCGTCTCTCTCCTCCGCTCCTTGACTCCAGCCACCAAACCCAATGGTCTGGACCTGAAGCATACCAGCAAGCTTCCATCTCAGGGTCATTGCCCTGGCTTTGTCTCTACCTGAGATAATCACTCTTCCCCCAGACAGCCATGGTTCACTTCTTCATTTTCTTACCTCCTTCAGAAGTTTGCTCCAGGGATGCTTTCTCAGTGAGGCCTTTACCGACCACTTTCCTAATGGTGCACCCCTGTCCCCCATTCTCTTTACCCTACTCTATCATTTTCCAACATGAATGACCTTGAACATACCTAAAGGTTGATGTAGTTATAACATGGTCTGTCTCCTCACACTAGAATGTGAGTCCTAGGAGGCACAGATTGTTGTCTAATGTCATGGTAGCTTACAGTTGCCAGATGTCCCATATACTTAGGATTGTATCTTATACCTTTCAGGGTCTTCTTTTGTTTTTTTACTTACTCAATATATTATTCTTAGGATATTGTTTTAAATGACCCCATACTGTATTTTGAGTATTTTATATATAAATCTCATGTAATGTTCCCAATAACACTGTAAGGTCAATGTTGTCCCCATTTTAGAGATGACAAAATAAATGTTCAAGTTAAGCAACTAGTTCAAGATCACACAGCTTTTAAGGGAAAGTTAAAAAAAAATTAAATCATTTTCTGATTTCAAGCCCAGGAGTCATTCTACTAATCCCACAAAATGGACATCTATAATGGCCCTCTATCTCTGACTACAGTCCACTGGAATAAAGACTCCATGGCATGTACCTTGCCTATCTTTATCGCCACCATACTTATAGTATCTAGGATAATATCTGGTATATAGTAGGTGTTTCTAAATATTTGTTGAATGAATGAATAAATGAACAAATTGAAAGACTAATGCCGAGGATATGATCTTTGTTCATCTCAGAAAGACTTTAACGAGTTCATCTTCTTGTTTCTCTTCCTCTTCCCCTCCTTTCTATACAACTCAATCCTAAACCATTTGGTGGAGCTGAGGAAGGTAGGTTTCTGAAGGTACATGGTGTGAGAGCTTGAGCAGGAGGAGGGAGCCATGCAGGGGAGTCTGATGCGGGCCCAAGCAGGGTGAAAATGTATCTACACAGGGGATGGTGCTTTGTGGCATGTGGAACTCTAGTGGACTGAGGAGGGTGTCCTCCCCAACACACACACCAAAAGGCAGGCTGGAGTGGTCCAAAGAATGTAAGGAATTTATCCACACAGGGGGAGTGACCCAGTGTGGGGAGTCAGAACCCAAATGGTGAGGGCAACCTAGCATCAGGGTTTAGGAGCCTAAACAGAATGAGAAGTAAGAGGGTGTCCAATGAGAAAGGCAGTGCATGGTTCTCAGAGCCCATAAGGAAGGAAGCTATCCACACAGCAGGTGAACTGTGTACAGTCAGAACCTGAGTCAGAAGGTAGGGCATCCTTGCAAGGGGATGGCTCAGTGACGGTTTAGGAGCCTGAGCAGGATAAGTAGGGTGTATACTTGTAGGGCATCCTGACATGGGCTGTCAGAGCAGAGAGGATGGTGTCATATGGTGTAGTTTGGGGCTCAGAGTGGGGAGTGAGAGCTGGAGCAGGAAGATGGAGATATAGGGAGGGGTAATGATGGGGATGATTACATACTGAGGGATTTAGCAAACAAGCGAATATATTAAAGATAATGGCTAGTGCTCATTTCCTCCCCAGCCCATCCTCCACACTGCTTCAGCAGCATCACCCATGAAGGCAGTGACTGAAATAAAGTTTGGACTTTGATGTTAGACAAAACCTCATTTCAAACCCTGCCTTTTTGCTGTGTAACCTTGAGCAATTTACTCAGAATTTTTTTTTTGCATGACTTTTATAGCCAGGTTCTACTTTTTTTATTTCTTTTTATTAAATTTATTGGGGTGGCACTGATTAACAAAATTATACAGATTTGGGTGCACAATTTAAGTTACACTTTCCAAGCCTCTTTTCTCACCTATATCATGAGTGTAGCAGTTGACAACCTCACAGACTTTCTGAAAGAATCAAATGATATGTCACATGAAATACTTAAAACAATTTCTGACATATGGTATATGCTTCAAAATATGCTGATTGTTATTATCATTATTGATATTTTAAGTGAAAATCTGATGTTTATCAGGATCTCATCTTTATAGTGTATTGACTTCCAACCCTCTGCTGTCCAAATCTTCCTTATCATAAAAGGCACACACACAGAGAGAGACCACAACACCACCACCACCACCAATACCACCAATACCAACACTACCATCACCAACAGCAACACTGATGACATCACAAATATCATATTTGTGTCTACCTAATGACTTTGACAGATGTTACCAATAAGTCATGTTGACTTGTGGGGAAGCATGGGACTTGGTTGGAATGTCTGTAAGGAGGATTCTCCAAAAGGTCAGAGGTCTCTAGGAGGACCTTGCTGAAGGCAGCAGGCCCTGCCTTAACTTCTCCAAACAAGTCCGAGCCCCCAGGTGTTTTACTGGAATCTCTATGTTTAGTCTTAGACCCACTCTTGTAGAACTTTCTCAAGGATACTTACCCTGCTGATTATATCTAGAGCAGCGGTTCTCAACCTGTGGGTCGCGACCCCTTTGGTGGTCAAACGACCCTTTCACAGGGGTCACCTAAGACCATCCTGCATGTCAGATATTTACATTATGATTCATAACAGTAGCAACGTTACAGTTATGAAGTAGCAACAAAAATAATTTTATAGTTGGGTCACAACATGAGGAACTGTATTTAAAGGGCCAGAAGGTTGAGAACCACTGATCTAGAGGTTCATTTTGGTTCAAGCTGTTGTTGCAATAAAAGCTTAAGGAGGCAAGTGAACGGGGCTGTTTGGTCCCAATAGCCAAGCAGCCTCTTAGCCCTCTCTTTCACAGAAGTATGTGTCAGAGTAATCTATTCATCTGTCACTCAGGGTCTGCAGGTCAGTCCCGGCATTGACTGGGGATGCTGCGGGGCCCAATAAAGTCAGAGGTGATACCGCTGATTGAATCTACCTTTGTGCTCACAGCAAGGAATCACCAATGAGGTAGTTACCTGAGCGACTGCCCACCCATCTCCATACCATCCAAAGACATTGGGAGTCATTCATGCATATGTTTTCCTTCAAACAGTCTCATTGCTCATTCTCTCATTTCATTCAGGTTTCTGCTTAGATATCACCTCCTCAAAGAAGTCTGCCTTGACCTATATAGAATAAGAAACTCAATAAACATTCCCATCATTCTCTTTTCTCTTTCCCCTAGCTTAACCCTAAACCCTAACCTTAAATGTCTGTCTGTCTGTGTGTGCATACTTATGGCCTTTCTCTCCAAGTAGAAAAAAAAATCTCCATGATGGCAGGGTTTTTATATTTTGTATTTTTTTTTGTTGTTGTTTACTTATCATTAGAACAATATCTCATGCAGTATGTGTTCAATGAATAGTTATTAAGTGAGTGAGTAAATCTAATTGTCAGCTAAGAATTTAGAGGCAAATGACCCTAATTTTTTAGTGAGGCCAAAGGTCTTTGGAAAAATAAAGTATTCCCATGTTCACTACAAGGAGATTTATAAGGAAAAGAAGACCATTGCAGTACAGTTCATGCAAGAAAAACAAAACAAAAAAAAACCCCAACAAAGTAGCCTTCACTACATAACTCAATACACATTTGTAAAAGCATAGATTTTATATTTTTCTGTTTATTTTCAGGATTGGGTTTTTTCTTCTTATGAAATAGATTTCCAGTAATAAACCCCACTCTATAACATTACATCTAGAGGAGCTAGCTCTCCAACCCATGACTAATGTCCAGAACCAATTCATTCCTACATCATCAGTTCCCCTAACTCACCAGCTCCCTGCCATCTCTAGGTAAGAGCCAGGCTCCTTAGCAGACAAGTAAGGGGGGACTGGGTCTACTCCATCCCTCCTCTCATCTCCTGCATCCCTCCATCTCATCGTGGTGCTGAGATGCTTCCAGTTCGCCTCTGCATGCCTTGGATCATGCCGCCCCTCAGCCTGCAGGGCCTCTGGCTCCCTGTCCTGCTGCACACCTATCCACGTTTAAGTCTCTGAGGGAGGTATTCTGGCCTCCCCTTTCCACCATGACATTAATGAAAATCAAACCAACTCAACATTATAGTCAATAATACGTTTGTAATCTTGTGCTAAAACTGATATGAGCAACTAAAACTAACCTAACCTTTACTTTTTCTCCAGAACCATATGTACCTCTGAGGGTGTGTCTTCAAAATGTTTTTTTAAATTTACTAAAAGAAATTCATCCCAGTTCATAGCAACTATATCTTCTGAGATCCTAATTATCTACACTAATAAAAGAGAAACATGCAAATTGGTGTCACTCCGCTACCCTTCCCATTGGCTAATCAGGGCGATATGCAAATTAACTGCCAGCCAAGATGGCGGCCGGCAGCCAGGCAGGTTGAAGCTAACAGGAGGCTTGCTTGCTTCAGTGACGGAGGACTCCAACATTCCCCGCCTGCCGCTGCCGGCCTCTGAGCTTGCAGTTTGAAACATTGTTACAAATATAGAAGCTAAACAAAACCCCAGAAACCAGCCGGGATCTCAGAGCTGGAGTTGAAATAGTGTTTCGATTATAGAACCCAAACAAACCAGATACCTGCTTTCAGCAGCCGAGGCCTCAGAGCTGGAGCCAAGCCTCAGAGCTAAAGCTGGCCCAGAATAAAAAGAAAAAAGAAAAAAAGGAGCGGTTGGGAGCTTCAGTCATCCACCAGCCTGAAAACAGCCCTCAGCCCCTCACCCAGACTGGCCAGGCACCCCAGTGGGGACCCCCACCCTGAAGGGGGTGTGACCAGCTGCAAACAGCCATCATCCCCTCATCAAGGCTGGCCAGGCACCCCAGTGGGGACCCCCACCCTGATCCAGGACACCCTTCAGGGCAAACCAGCCGGCCCCCACCCGTGCACCAGGCCTCTATCCTATATAGTAACAGGGTAATATGCCTCCTGGCACCGGGATCAGCATGACAGGGGGCAGCGCCCAAAACCCCTGATCGCCCTGTGGCTCTGTGTGTGACAGGGGTCGGGGCCACAACCTCCCTATCCGCCCTGCTCTGTTCGTGACAGGGAAAGGTGCCCCAACCCCCTGATCAGCCCTGCTCTGTGCCTGATAGGGGGGAGCTCCCCAACCCCCTGATCGCCCTGTGGCTCTGTGTGTGACAGGGTGCGGCGCCCCAACCCCCCGCCCCCCACAGGCCCTGCTCTGTGTGTGACGGGGTAGAGCCATAACCTCCCCATTGGCCCTGCCCTGAGTGTGACAGGGTGCGGCGCCCCAACCCCCTGATCGGCCCTGCTCTGTGTGTGACAGGGGCCGGTGCCCCAACTCCCCTATCGGCCCTACTCTGTGAGTGACAGGGGGGAGCTCCTCAACCCCCTGATCGGCCCTGCTCTGTGCGTGACGGGGAGAGCTCCCCAACCCCCTGATCGACCCTGCTCTGTGCGTGACAGGGTACGGAGCCCCAACCTCCCTGATTGGCCCTGCTCTGTGAGTGACAGGGGGCAGCACCCCAACCCCCTGATTGCCCTGCCTTGAGTGTGACAGGGGGCGGTGCCCCAACCCCCCAATCGGCCCTACCCTGAGCATGACTGAGGGTGGCATTGCAACCTCCCGATCCGCCCTGCTCTGTGCATGACAGGGGGCGGTGCCCCAACTCCCCAATCGGCCCTGCTCTGAGCCCGACCAGGGGCTGCACCTAGGGATTGGGCCTGCCCTCTGCCACCCGGGAGCAGGCCTAAGCCAGCAGGTCGTTATCTCCCGAGGGGTCCCAGACTGCGAGAGCGCACTGGCCGGGCTGAGGGACCCCCCCCCCGCCCCCCCGCCGAGTGCGCAAATTTTTATGCACCGGGCCTCTAGTGATAATATAATATTCATCTCACTAAGAACTATAGAATTGTACCATGATCCAAATCTACAATAGAAACATACTTGTGGTAGATTATAGATAGAAAAATATACCACAGACTAGTTGCTTTTCCCCTGCAGATAATCTTACAAACAGTTCCCAACTTTTTTTTTTCTTTATTGATTAAGGTATGACATATGTGTCCTTATCCGCACATTGCCCCACCCCCGCTCATGCCCTCACCCCCCTAGTGTCTGTCCATTGGTTATGCTTATATGCATGCATACAAGTCCTTTGGTTGCTCTCTCCCCCTTCCCCCCACCCTCTCCTGCCTTCCCTCTGAGGTTTGACAGTCCAATTCCCAACTTTTAAGAAAAAAAAAAAAGAACACGTAGCACTTATTTGGTCAGATGTGTCTCTCTGAACTTACCTTTTAACTAGCCATAACTTTAAATAAGAAAGTCCAGTTTTGTAAGTCTCAAAATTATATATTTCAGGAAATTTTTCAAAGGATAAATTATATCTAAGAAATAATGGTGTTATACTAAAATACATTATTTTATATGAAATTTTCCCAAGATACAACATAAAACAAAACTGATATCTGATAAACATTTGCATTTCTTATGCCAAAGAATAATACCCCAGAGGTTAAAGCTAAAAGTTGTAGTTTGGGTTTCTTAAAAAAATCAAGATATGATCTCAAAATAGTGACATAAATAATAAACTAGGTCAGATGCCATATTTTAAAAACTTTTTAGTAGATTTCCACTTTACATCTTTTCCCAAAAGTTTTGTTTTGCATTTTCGACTATTTATTTTGGGTGAAGGATTCTTACCCAAAAATCAGGACCAACATAGGCATCTAGTTTTAACTGAAAAATAAGCATAGAAGAGAAATTAGCAAATACACACATAAGAAGAGAACTAGTACTTTTATTGTGAAGAGATTATTATGATTGTATATCTGGTTTGTGAACATTAGTAAATAGAAGTGTTCACTGAGAGGATTCTTCTCCAGAACTGCACCTATTAAGAGACGTCTTTGGACTTTTATTTGGAAAGTCCTGTGAAAATCAAAATTGTGGAGATTAATTTTATTTTTATTTTTTGTGTCCTACATGCTTCCCCCAAAAAGGATTTGAGGAAATTTAACAATGGTAAGTGACATATGCAACACAATAATTATGTATAATTTTGGGACATTATCTCTAATTTTTATGTCTCAAAAAAAATCTGAAGCAAATAAAAAACATTGTTAACATTAATTCTGAATAGTGGGCACCCACGTCTTTGTTATATTACCTTTCATGCTTCCTGTGAGTCTGAAATTTTTCAGAATAACATAACCAATAAATTCTTCAGAACAGAATAACCAGCAGTCTATTAATGTGTAGAAATAACCTAAGAAGCAACTCTGTAAAGACAACATAAATGTGTAGATTTTGCTATGGTGAGAAAATTGAGAGAAAGTTTCATGCAATGGAAGCACCTAAGTTGTGTTTCAGGAGAGACCTCATGACAATTTTGGTGACATTCCCTAGTCAGCGATCCCTGGACAGTGCAGTGCCCAGAGATTTGTACATCTGCCCAGGACAATGTGTACTGCAATTGACTAAAGGCACTTCCTGTTGCTCTTCCAGAGAGGGCAGCCAAATGACAAATCCAGAACAAAAACTATCACCCATTCCTGGCTCACTGACTATTTTTCATAGGTACCCTGGGTTCATTTATTTGCTTATTGATGTTATTAGTTGGATCAAACATCGTTTTTTAGATTACCTTTGTTATTATAAGTACAACTGGGGGAGGAAAGAAAAAACATGTGATCTCCAGCCCATTTACTTTTGAGGCTGTTTCCTGACACCAGCTGGTGTTTTCTGAAGGCTAACAAATGGACAATGTTATCACCGCTCATTTAACAGATGATCTGCTGTTGATTTTTGGGGTTGCATATTCTGAGTTAACATCCAAACAGCCACACAGAATTGACAACTTCTTAACAAAGAGGCTGAGAGGTTTCGGGAACCCACAGTTCATATCTCTTTCCTGGTGGGTTGCCTCCAGATGGCCCGCCTGCTCATTACATAGGAACGCAACTCTTTCAAACGAATAAACACTCCTTTCTAATGCAGGGCTGCTGGCAGAAGACCTGACAGTGTCCTCGGGTTTCTTGAACCATACCACAGGAGATAAGGCAGGGAATTCTGTTCCCAAGAATCATCACAAATTTATAAATATTGCATGTCAGTAAATGCTACATGAAGATAGGATTTCTATTTGCTCAGATTGGTGACTGCTATTTGCACAGGAGGCTTTCTGAAATACAGAAAGAGAACTTATCCTTAAACGGAGGGCACAATAACATTCTCAACCCTTTTCCTGCATCTCATCATGCAAAATTTTCTAGAACACAGCCTTCCCGATTAGCATATCAACTTCTCGTGAGCAGGTATTTGGTCCTTATTTCTCACAGGGCCTAGCACCTGGCTGGTCCCTGTTGAGAACAGTGCAAACAGCAGGTGATCACAGGGATCACACATTACATTATCTAGCATGATTAAGGAAACAAATTTTTTAAAAGGCATTAAAAATGCTACAATTCTAATCATTCTCAATCAAGAAAACCATCGTATCACAGGTAAAGAAGCCATAAGTACAGTGATTGTGATTTTAGCAAAAGGTCATTTCACACTAAAGTCTATAATGATAAATAGCTCACGAACCCATTAATCTTTGAAGAACAATCTTTTATATTGAAGAAGGACCATAATAATGTTGATGTGTAGACATGCACACACATACAAAACAGCAAACGTACTTTTATTTACAACCTTAAAGCTTCTAACTTGAGGGTTCGACTTTTTACCCGAGTTTCTGCTAAGCAGCTGGATGGGTTTGGGTATGTAAATTTGGGCACAAGCTCAGTGGCAGAGCTGATTAGTTCTATGCAATAGTAGAAAGAGAAATTTGAGATCCGAAGGTCAGTACACAGCAGAGATACATTTGGAAAGAGAAGAGCCAGAAACACTGGGCGTGCTGCACACAAGAAAGATCAGAGAGAAACCCGGGAAGTGGAGCCAAGGACCAGGAAAGGGCTTTAGGAAACAGCGTCTAATTAGTGTGTAAGCTGTTTGCTATGAGATTTATGACATAAAATGCCTCCCCCACCTCCCAAGGGAAATCTTCAGTTTACATTGCTCGCCAAGGCTTTTCTGTATGTGAATTCTACTTAAGGGTCTAAGCCAGCGGTTCTCAACCTTCTGGCCCTTTAAATACAGTTCCTCATGTTGTGACCCAACCATAAAATTATTTTCGTTGCTACTTCATAACTGTACTGTTGCTACTGTTATGAATCGTAATGTAAATATCTGATATGCAGGATGGTCTTAGGCGACCCCTGTGAAAGGGTCGTTTGACAGCCAAAGGGGTTGCGACCCACAGGTTGAGAACCGCTGGCTCTAAGCAATGTGCTGGGCTTTTTTTCTTGGTTTAAAAGAGAGAGAGGACATACAGACAATGGAGACAGACAATGATGGTTGTTGACACTCTGGTAGCCCCTCTTGGGTGACTCTTGAGCATCTCAAGTCTATTCTGCTTCTTCCCCAGGCTTCCTCATGTTATTAAATGGTGCCACATCCAACAAGCAGCTCAAGCCAGGTATCTGCTTTAATTTCTCACTCTCTGAATCCATCGACAAATTCTCCCAAATCTACCCCCACAAACATTCCCCAAATCCATCCACTCTGCCACCCTTGTCCACCACCACCCCTTCAGGAACTACTGTAATAGCCTCCTAACTGGTCCCCTTACTCTCACTTTTATCAATCACACCCACCATGCATGGCTCATGGTCTCTTCCTCACAGAGCATCCATAGTGAAGCTTAAGACACAAAATCAGATCATGTCCCTCCTATGGTTAAAACTCTCCAATATCTGTCCATCCTGCTGAGAGCACAGTCCTCCTGCCCCATGGCCCACAGAGCACTCTGTGAGCTGCCCCTCAGGCCACATCTTACCCCTCCCTCCCACTACCCGTCCAGCTCAGCAGCATTGCATGACTTCTGTTTCTCAAACACCTTTGCCACAAGATCATTCCCTTTGGCTGGTGTGTTCTTCCTCCAGATCCTTGCGTGGCTGGCTTCTTTTCCTTAGTAGAGCTCAGCTCATATGTCACTTCCTCAAAAAATGGTTCCCCATCTAATGCAACCATCCTTCCACTAGAAACTCTCCATCATATGACCCTGCTCTATTATCTTCGTAGCATGGATCTCTATTGGAGCATTCTTTTTACCTTCATTTTCTGCCTCTCCTCATCAGAATGCATGCTTCACAAAGGCAGAAACTGTACTGTCACTAACAGATCCCAGGACAATGCCTGGCACGTAGGACAGCCTGGGTTTGAATTTCAGCACAGCCAGTAAGTGGCTGTGCAAACTTAGGTTACTCACTTAATCTCTCTGTTTCCACATCTGTAAAATGAGATGATGAAAAATGGCTTTTACCTCGTATGGTTTTTGTGTGAATTAAATGAGTTAGCATTTTAAATGCTCAGAAAAATCCCTGGCACATAATAAACACCATATGGACTAGCTATTATTCATTTACTCTGATCTGCCCTTCATTTCTTAGGCAGAAAAAAAATTCTGTATCCTCAGACGTTTTAATTCATTAATAGCCAGCAACATACACCCAGTGATTTGTATACTTTCCACTCCTCTTTAAAGCAACCTAGAAAAAGAGTCAGCAAGGGGTCCTGGATGCTCCCACTGTGTAGCTGGGAGAATATCCCAAGAGCATATGACCAGAGTCATTTGAGGTCAGAGACCTTACAGTCTTAGGAGTGAGAGAGCAGGGCCTCAGCATCCTTCCCTTGTAATCCCTCAGAAAGTAGGGAGTGCGTGACTTCTGCAGGTGTAACAATCAGTTCTTTCCAAATATACTCTACACTTACCACGTACAGATCCGTCCCCACCAACAAGTCAGCTTTATATTGGTAGGGTTGCCAGATAAAATACAGAACACCAATTGTGTTGGATTTCAGATAAACAATTTTTATCTGAAATCAGATTTAACTGAGAGACATATTTTTATTTACTAATCTACAAACACTGACAGGTGGCTTTGCAGCAGACAGATCTGGGACTAAATCTGAATTCTTGGTTGTACTATGGAAGCAACTTTGAGCAAGTTACTTAACTCCCACTGAACTTCAATGTCCTCATCTATGAACAAACCTGCTTCACAGAGTGTTTATGAGGTTCTAATGAGGTAGGCTCTGGGAGGGTACTTTGCATAATGCCGGAGGGCTGATTAAATAAAGATCTGCAAAAATCCATTCATCTTCCTTCTGTTCCCTTCTGATGCCTCAGGTCTGATCTCTAGCTGAGATGCTGAAAGCCATTTTTTTTTTCGAGGATAATTAGAATCATTCTTGAAGGCAATCGAATTAAGGAAATAAAATTATGTTTAAACAGCACATTCTCCTGTATCAATGACCTATTGCCACAACAATGCTCTGTAGCAAACAACCATGAAACCTCAGTGGCATTCAACAGGGGAACATCTATTCTTGCTCATGAGTCTAGGGGTTGGCTCAGCAGCTGTAATGGTCTGAGCTGGGCTAGTGGGACTCATATGTCTGTGGTCAGCTCTCAGGTCTCTCAGGTCGGCTGGGAACAGGCTGGTCTAGGATGGCCTCAGCTGGGAGAACTCGATTCTGTGCTACATGGTCTCTCATCCTCCAGTAGGTGGCCTAGGACAAAGTTTCAAGAGAAGAAGCAGGAATATGTAAGTGCTTTTACAAGACCATTTGCGTCAAGTTTGTTATTGTCTCATTGTCCAAAACAAGGCATGCAGCCAAGGTCAGATCAGGTTAGAAGGGCACTCCCAAAGGTATAAATATATAGAGGCATGAAACAATGGGCTCACTAGTGTGATCAATCTACAACACCCCTGATACATGAGATTTGTAGAAGAAATATTCAAATTTAGGAAGTCAATAAATAAAAGCATGAACACTGTAGTAGACACTGATGAAGGTCTACCCTGCCCCTAGCTCTGGGAGCTAACCAGCCCTTCACAGAGCTGGCTTCCAGCAGTCTTGCTTATGCTGTGTGACCCTAGTCCCTGGTTTTGGCTGGCCAGCCATAGGGGGAGCCCCTGACCCAAGTTGACCTGGTCATATTCTATTTCAGGAATTTAGAAATGGAACCAAGTTAGAATCTGTGTGTGACAGGACCTACAACTTGTAACCTTGGGCACTCTGGGGAGACTGTGTTTTGCCACATGAACAGAGGAGCAGAAAAAAAAAAGCCAGTCTCTCAGCCATTAGAGACAGACAAATGAATAAAGTGCTGTATTCATTTCCTATTAATGTCGTAACAAATTACCACAAACTTAATGGCTTAAACAAGCAAATGTATTATTTTACAATTCTGGAGGTCAAAAGTCTAAAATGGGTTGGCAGGGCTGTGTTCCTTCTGAAAGCTCTAGAGCAGCGGTTCTCAACCTGTGGGTCACGACCCCTTTAGGGGTTGAACGACCCTTTCACAGGGGTCGCCTAAGACCATCGGAAAACACATATATAATTACATATTGTTTTTGTGATTAATCACTATGCTTTAATTATGTTCAATTTGTAACAATGAAATTGGGGGTCACCACAACCTGAGGAACTGTATTAAAGGGTCACGGCATTAGGAAGGTTGAGAACCACTGCTCTAGAGGCAATTCCATTTCCTTGCCTGTTCCATCCTCTAGACTCAGCTACCTGCTTTCCTTGGCTTGTGGCTGCATTACTACAACCTTTTTCATTGTCACATCTCCTTCTCTGACTCTGACCCTCCTGCCTCCTTATTACAGGGACACTTATGATTACACTGGGCCCACCTGAATAATCCAGGACAATCTCCCATCTCAAGATCTTCATCATATTCACACAATCTTTTTTGCCCTGTAACATAGAATTTCCACAGGTTCTGGGATTAGGACATTTTGGGGAGCCTTTATTCTGCCTACCACAAATGCTCCAGGAGGAACAGAAATGGAAGGTAAAGAAAAGGTCCCAACAGCCTTCTGCCTCAGACTAGACAAGACCTTTCTGCATGGCTGCCCTTGGGTGCCCTGACATACTCTCATGTCCTTACAATAAGTCTTTTGTGTGTAGCTGCCTGGAGTGCTCTGTTGAGAAGAATTCTGAAGGCTTATTGGAATGCATGATCAATTAACAATAGGTACAAACCAAACTGGAGAGTTATATACAATATGTGTCACAAAGTCATCATCTTTGCTCTAGATTAGAAATTCTAGAATTGTCATGGCTGAGTGTAAAGAATAATTTTTTCCTTATAAAAATGGTAAACTGCCCTAACCGGTTTGGCTCAGTGGATAGAGCGTCAGCCTGCGGACTCAAGGGTCCCAGGTTTGATTCCGGTCAAGGGCATGTACCTTGGTTTCGGGCACATCCCCAGTAGGGAGTGTGCAGGAGGCAGCTGATCGATGTTTCTCTCTCTCATAGATGTTTCTAACTCTCTATCCCTCTCCCTTCCTCTCTGTAGAAAATCAATAAAATATATTTTAAAAAATGGTAAACTATGAAAATGTAAATCCTTATTAATAGTAGAAGAACTTGAATTAAAAGATATCCTTTAGGCCCTGGTCAGTGTGCTCAGTGGTTGGAGCATCGTCTTGTGCACCAAAGGAGTGAAGGTTTGATTCCCAGCCAGGACACGTGTATGGGAAGCAACCAATCAGTTTCTCTCTCACATCAATGTTTCTCTCTCTCTCTCTCTCTCTCTCTCTCTTTCTCTTTATTCCCTTCTTTCTCTTTATTCCCTCCTCCTCTCTTCTTCTCTTTCTAAAAATCAATAAAAACATATCCTCAAGTGAGGATTTTTTTTAAAAGAAATCCCTTAGCAGTTTACCTATAACAGGTAACTTGGGGACAGGGGGTAGGCTGCATATTATCATGTACCAAATATCTAGCACTTAGAAGAAGAAGAAAAAAAACACCAACTTGGTGATGTCACACCCAATACCTTTCCCTTTGAACAAAGTTGCTTTCCAGGGCCTGATCACAAACCCGCATCAAATGGCCATCATGTTCTATTGCCTCCTCCAAGTTAGCGAGTTAGCATGGCTGCAGCCAGGAGGCAATCCGCATCACTAAGCAAAACATTTTTTCCTTGTCAGAGCAACCAGTTTCTCTCTCACAGGAGGAGGTCATTGGTTTCAGGAGCTCCAAGTTTTATTTCTGTCAGTTTTGTTTAGTACCGTGAGCCAGGAGCTCACTTATGCCTGGATCCTTGGCCTGGCTTTTATAGGGAATTCTGCCCTCAAACGACACTTAATAACCTCTTTAATCGCTCACCCCAGTGTTCTTGGTGACCTCAGAGTGCTGAAATTACAGTCACATTCACATAAGACAGGAAGAAAGATAAGATGAGCCCGTGCGTCACGTCCCAGAATTTATGAGGAACCAAAGGGTAGTCTGGAGGGTGTTGCTCTATTTTTTAAGTGGCATCAAGAATTCAGACTGTCACCCTAGCCAGCTGGGCTCAGTGGATAGAGCGTCGGCCTGTGGACTAAAGGGTTCCAGGTTTTTTTTTTTTTTTGGTTTTTTTTAAAATATATTTTATTGATTTTTTACAGAGAGGAAGGGAGAGGGATAGAGAGTTAGAAACATCGATGAGAGAGAAACATCGACCAGCTGCCTCCTGCACATCTCCCACTGGGGGTGTGCCCGCAACCAACGCACATGCCCTGACCGGAATCGAACCCGGGACCCCTCAGTCCACAGGCCGACGCTCTATCCACTGAGCCAAACCGGTTTCGGCGGTCCCAGGTTTTATTCCAGCCAGGGGCACATGCCCCGGTTGCAGGCTCCATCCCCTCCCCCCCAGTGGGGGACGTGCAGGAGGCAGCCAATAAATGATTCTCTCTCATCATTGATGTTTCTATCTCTCTAACTCTCTCCCTTCCTCTCTGAAATCAATAAAAATACAGTGTATATTTAAAAAAAAAATTCAGACTGCCTCTCAATCTAACACTTGGAAAGAGAGGAGCTGGACCAAGCGCCTTTACAAAGAGCCTCCTTCCTGTTAACTGCCCTGAAATTCTCTTTTCATGAAGAATTCTTCTCCCTCAGAAGACTTAAGGAGGCATATGTGATTTAATCCCCCACTGTAGCTTTTAAACCCTGTGGAATGAGCGTTTACAAAGTAGGATCCTTTACTGTGTGTAAAAGAGATGTCTGTGCGTATGTTTTGCCAAGAAATTAACATCCAGTCTTTGCCAACAAGCATAACAAGCATAAATATACTTGGCAGAATCCAGAGGCCCAGTAGCAAAGATAAAAGTAGTTGTTCTACTCAGCCAACTGCTCACACTTATTACAAAACACTTGTCTTCCCTCGGGGAGAATGTTCTCCCCTTGTGCTGTCTGGCTCTGGGAGACATCATCCTCCAGCCCTGCCAGGCCTGCGAGAGAGACTCAGAGTCACGTAACTCCTTTCTGCGCGGCTGCAGAGAGATGCCTGGCAGACCCAGGGGCTCAGCTTTTGCCAGGCATTCCACCTCTCGGCTCTCTGATGCTTTCCCCTCTAGGAATAACCCATTTTTTAAGAAAGACATTTATATTTTAACTCTGTCATTCTTTTTACTGCTTTAAAATCTGATTCCATTTTCTTCAGCTGTCTGGGCTTTATACAAATGTCAGTAGGCTGATTGCCAGCGCTTGGACCGATGATCAGTGAACTGATGATGTCTTAGTTTCACATTCAGTAAGGCAACGACCGCTTATGTGAACATCATGGTAAAGATCTTTCCGTTCACCTTTCTCTATGTCCCCAAAGGGTTTCACCCTGGGAGCAAAACAACCACAATGGTCTGATTCTGAGCAAACCTCCTTGTTCTTCCTTTTCCTGTGACATGTACCCCAGACCAACCAACTATGAGAAAACTGAAAATTTTCATACACCCCAATTTAAAATTGATTCTTTTGAAACTAGTTCAAACATGTTAACATGCTTTAAAGGTTAAAAAAAAAAGTCTGAATTATCATCAATAACTAAAATTTGATAATACCTCTTGGCCTTTAATTATCTATGTAGTTGAAAATACAACTGCTGTACTTCTTTTAAAAATAGCCTGTAAAACTTCTTAAATTACTCAACTGCTCATTTGTTTAGAACTAGAGTTGTTTGTGTACTTACCTCACTTTCCTTCTGAACTGTGGGTTTCTGGGAGGGAGGCACCTCAAAGCACTGCCCCAGGAAACCAAACACAATCCCTGCCCTTGGGAGCTCAGGCAAATGCGGGAGGTGGGTCCTGCACAAAGAGCTATCTGCACCTTCTAATGGCCTCTTCTCTTTCTGTTATCCTTGAAAAAAGAAAAAAGAAACAACCATTGTCCAAACGGTGTGGCTCCACCGTTTGGTTGAGTGTCAGTCTTTGAACCAGGAGGTCACGGTTTGATTCCTGGTCAGGGTCAGGGCTCAATCCCCAGTGGGGTTCATGCAGGAGGCAGCCAATCAATGATTCTCTCATCACTGATGTTTCTTTCTCTCTCTCTCCCTCTCCCTTCATCTCTGAAATTTAAAAAAAAAAAACCATAAACATTTCTTATTATTTAGCTTTTGTCAAAAGCTTTTAGCAAAAAAGCAGTCACCCCAGATCCTTTTTGAAAAAGAGTAATGTACATTTTAAGTACATTCCTATAAATCATAATAATATACAGTAAGGCTATTGCTTGGAATTCTTGAGGTTGGGAGGTGGAGTAGAAGGAGGGAAGAGGAGATTTCTCTTTAGAGAATGACTAAAGGAGGCCATCTGGCACTGCTGTGACATTGTAGTTCACACTTTAAATAAAAATGGCACATTTCAGATTTTTTATTATAACTTAGTTTGAAAAGTCAAACATCCTGGGCAGACACTTTTAGTTTACTAATAATAAATATTATTGAGATCTTTTCCTGCAAAACTACAAATAAAATGGCATGAAATGTCATGGTTCTGCCCATCCCATTGTCTCACAAGTAGTTATACAAACCAGAATTTTTTAAAAATAAACCAAGCAAGTCAAGTTTAATTCAGGAAAAATAAAAAGTGAATTAGAAACAAGTTGAAATCTACCATTAAGATTTTCAGATGATAAACCACTTCAGAGTAACTACCTCCCACCTTTCTTTGGCAAACTTAGTACACAAAGTTGTATTTTTACAAACAATAATCTAGAAAATACTTCTTTGATAATATGAAGTAAATTTTCTTTAGGTTTCCAATTTTTCTACCCCTATTCAGCAGTTTATAAACATAGTTTAGTTCAATGTGTCTTAAGCAAAACAGAGTATAGCCTAATAGGGGAAAGCCTCCCTTGAGTAAAACACAAATTTTCCAAGATTTTAGCAGAAAACAAAAGTCCCAAGAAAGTCACTCCAGAATGGGTATTTCATGGGTTTTAGCATGTTAATGACCACTGAAGCTCTGACTCCAAAATAGACACACCCTCCCCATTACCCTTGACCCAACTGAAACTGATTTAACATCTTTTTTATACTTGTAAATGCATATACTCATGTGCTTTTTTATTTTGTTATTGTGGTTTATTGTTGAACTTTTAAAAAAGTGACTAAGTAAGGAAGAACATAAAAAATAATTATGAAAAATCCAAATTCAAAAAATAGGCACATTTCCAAAGAACATATTTCTGATCCTAAAATAACCTCCCTCTAGGCCTAAAGGACCAGCAGAATTTTGCAGACATCTTGCCCAGCTTCGATTTCCTCTGGTTTTCTGCATTTCTCAAAAAGTCTTGGAATCTATACCCATGAGAACTAGTCTAAAATGACTTCTCTTACACACCAAATTTTACCTTTTCCTTTTATTTCCTTTAAATTTTCTCCCCCTTCAGATTCTCCACTTAAGCCTGATTTCCCATCTGAGGGACACAAATGATTTGTAGGAATATAATGATTAAAATAATGAATTGTCCCACCCCTTTCTAGCCCAGGTTACTAGCTAGATCTGTCCACTTTTGGAGGAGTCTGTGATTCAATGACAGTTCACCAAGTAGAGAGAGACCCAACTGTGTATTATCCCTGAACTGGACAAGAGCCATTGCATACACATAATGTTATGGCACGGAAGGCATAAAATTCAGGGGGACTCAAGGTTGTCCAGGTCTTATCCATAAAACCATTCATATCAGCTGAGTGTAGAGAGAACAAAGCCCTCCAAGACTGTAGGAACAAATGGCATGAAAGCTTTAAAAAGAAAGGAGCTAGCCTAGTCAGCGTGGCTCAGTGGTTGAGTGTCAATCTATGAACCAGGAAGTCATGGTTCGATTCCTGGTCAGAGCATATGCCCAGGTATGGGCTCAATCCCCAGTGTGGGGCATGCAGGAGATAGCCGATCAATGAGTCTCTTTCATCACTGATGTTTCTAATCTCTCTCCTCTCCTTTCCTCTCTGAAAGCAATAAAAATATTTTTTTAAAGAAAGGAGCTATAAGTACTGACCATTTGAGCAGCAAAGGCAGGGGGTCATTTGAAAGTGAAACTTCTGATTAACAGCCCAGGAAAACTGAAGTTTGGCTACATGTTGTTTATGACTCAATGTGGAATGTTACCAGATTCCATGCATGGGCTTTTATTCATATCTGAAACATAAACGAGGGAAAGGAATCCAAGAAAACAACAACAAAAAAATAGCAACAAACTCTCATTAATAGCAAGAGGTTCTATATTTCCACTCGTAGAAAAACTGCAGTTCAAGAGTGATAGTTTCTTAGAAACTAATTTACTCTAAATATCCCAGAGAATATAGCAGAAACCAAAGATCAGTGTTTCCATTTTTTCAGATGGGTTCTTTACTCTCTTGTCTTCTCTTTGCTGCCATACTTACCCGCTTGCTAATGAGAGATGTGTTACTGAGAGTACAGGTGTCTTCATGAGGACGGTCTTTTTACAAATGGGTGTCCTGATCTTCAGAGACCTGCCGCAAACACAATCCCTGCCACAGGAGTTGAGACAAACTCCCCCCATGCTGAACATCTCTCTCCGTAAGCATCCCACCCACTGTCCTGCAATTCTAATGGGCAACTCCAAACCAGAGAGTCACATTTGCTGACCTTCAGAATTATTTACAATAAAGTACATATGGCTAAAAAGACCTACAGTGTTTATACATGGCATTTCTGAACGAATCGGGTGTTTTTCTTAAATGGCCTGTGACATTTAACATTAAAAACTATCTTCCATGTGATTCAAGTGTCTCTTGAATAGGAGTTGAATAGAAAAGAACCCAAAGTTAAGATTTTTATCTATTCAGTGATGAGCCTCCAATACATTTAACTAAATTATGATGCTCCATAATTTCTCCTGCTTCCAAGAATCATTTTACTCGGTGATGAAATGAGAGAGAGAGAGAGAGGCACGCTCTGAACAAAAGCTGGCACAAGAAAATTTGGATTCAAGTGCTGAAGCTTTAATCAGTTATTCATCATGAAAGGACAGACATGAAATCCTTGGGCTCTACACTGCCTTTTACTTCCAAGAGGCCCACATTCTTGTGTGGCCTGTTTCTTAGATTGCATGATGTGTTAAAGAAAACAGGCCTCATTTCTTCTGATCACTATAACAAGCCAGATTCCAATTAATGTCAAGAACTTTCTGGCAAAGAATTATAATGGCAAAGAATTCTGTTCTTGCCATAATCATTAAGGGAATTCTTTGGGTTTGCTTATTTTTTATTTTTTTGTTTTCTTTTCTTTCTGAAAGGTGCTAAATATGCCAGGATGTACTATGCTTTGATGCTTGTGGCACAGTCCCTTTATTTTTATCATGGGCATTTTTTGCATGCACAGAGCAAATTCCCTCACCGGGTGTCAAAGTGGCCCTGGATGTTTACTGTGGGAGCCGAGGAACCCTTCAGCCAGTTTCCACAACGTGTGCTGCTCCTGGGCCCCTTTGGGTGCCCTTTCCTCAGGACAAGTCTCTATTCTTTAAGGACTCACAGCCCTGGAGTCTTTTCCCCAAAAACACATGACTTTGAGTGTACCCACAGGCCTAAGAAGAACAACGTGAAATACTGACACCCCGACCCAGTGGTCAGTACCTCCCTTCAGTGTAGGCACGCTCAGACAGAAATAAGGCTCGATGAAGCACACTTCTGAGGGGAGAGTTGTTATTTGGAACACAGAACCTTGACTTCTGTAATTAAGGCTTCCCAGAACTGTTATTCTAACAAAAATACTTAATGTTTATGGAGTACACATAATATGCAAGGCATTTCCATAAACTTAGTTCATTTAATCTTCACATTCCCACGGGGTAGGTTCCTATTCTTACAGATGAGAAAACAGGAGCTCAGAGAAGTTCAGAGAATTGCTCCCAGCCAGATAGATAGCAATCAGTAGAGGGGCTCAGATGCAAGTAGTTTGACTCCAGAGCCCTTAGTCCCCTTTTGGACGGTAACTTACTTTTGGAATGAAAGAATATAGATAGATAGATGATAGGTAGGTAGGTAGGTAGATAGATAGACAGATAGATGATAGAATAACATGGATAGAATAACAATAATAATGCCTACAAAAGTTATTTAACTCAGGACTTTATATGAAAATCTGAGAAGTAGTCGTTGAGAATGACTAGGGCTAATTTAAAATATATCATAAGCTGTAAAAAAAATTTACAGTGAAGTTTTTCTGATTTCTTTCTGTAGGGAGTTGATGAAAACCTTTCCCAGGTGGAGTCAAGATAATCATTTTTCTTCTTGTCTAGTCTGAATGCTCCCCTTGCTGTTCACTCCCAGATTCTATTTACCTCCCGGTGTCCTTGCCTCCAGGCGACTTGAAATTGCTCAAAGTTGATTTTAAGAACCAAGTCATTATCAATAGGATACTAAGGAGGTCCTGCTGTAGATATTTTTTAACTCAGTAAATGGTGTCTCTCCTGTCCCTCTCATCCCCTCCCCTACCCCATTTGCACAATCCACAATCCTGTTACACTTCATTTATATCTCTATTTCAAGAGCTTTGTGTCTTGCATAAGTTTCTGTGCACGTTCTGCCTTGTGTGGCAATGTCAACATTATTTTGTTTGGCTCCTTTGGGCATGAAGTGATCTATAGCCAGCACTGTTGGTGCCCCATCCATATCCTCCCAGCGTTCACACACTGTAACTCTCCACCTCAGGACTTTCTTCTGGACAGGGAGCCAGAGTGTCAGAGTTAATGACCCTGAGAGCAGAAGTCAATCTATTGACAGATTGGGAATTGGAAGAGAAATACTCTAAGTCCCTCACTCCTGGTTGATATAACTCTAGGGCATATTCTACATCGTTTCTTAGAGGTATGCAGGTGCCATGGCCAATCCATGCAATACCATCAGACATACCCCTAGCCAGAGCAGGCCTGGAGTGTTTCTGTTCAATCATTTCACATGAAGGCTCAGTGGGGACTAGAGAGGAAGCTAAGGTGGGCTGATGTCAATGTAATTAAAGCATCTATAATAATCTATAATAATAAAAGCATAATATGCAAATGGACTGAATGACCGAACAGCAGAATGACTGGACGACCACGCTATGATACGCACTAGCACCAGGCCAGCCAAGGTGGGTGCGATGCGATTGGTCAGGAGGGCCCCACCATCGCCCCAAAATCACCCTGCAGAGGGAGGCTCAGGCCACCCTCTGCAGGCTGATCATTTGGGGGGTGGGAGGGAGTCTGCAATAGATCACCCCAAAAAGGGAGGTCCACTTTTAGAGATGTACCACAAAGGAAAAATATTATACACACAAACTCTATAATAATTATTACTATAGAGTTATTGTGATATTATTTACAAAAATAAAGGATTAGAATTAACTCAAATGTCCATCAGTAGGACACTGTTTTAATTTAAAAAAACAAAAACCCTGTAGTGCATCTACACAGTAGAATCTCTGCAGCTATAAAAATATTAAGGTAGCACTTTGTATATTTGATATAGAATTATTTTCAGTATACTCAATGTGCAGCATAATATAAATAGTATTCTGTTTTAGGTAAGAAGGGGGAATACATATATATGTGTATATATATGCTTATATTCTCACATTTTAAACATGAAAGTTTAAATCAGTCATCATTAAAAATGGTTATGCACAGGAGAGGTAGAAAACAGTGGAAGGATCAGAGTTGGAGGCAGTATTTCTCTCAAGATTGTTGCTCTAGTTTGATCAGAAGTACTTTGTTAACTCATTCAAAAAATAAAGTCAACATAAAAAAAGAAATCTCTATAAGCTGAAATAAATAAAATTAATTGTTTGAGATCCTGGTAACATAACCTCACAGAGAAAGAAAACACTTCAAGTAACTTCAGAACACAGTAGTTTGACCACATATCCTTAGTGGGATATAGTTAGTAACTGCAAATAAACTTCAGCATCATTCTGTAGTTTTGTTAGTAATGGTAAAACTCATGTTGTTATTATGGTTATTTTAAAACTATTTTATATATGGCAGGATAAAATAAGTAAGCAATTATGTTACTATTATAGAAAACCAATACCTTTAGAATAAAAACAGATATGGGAATAAAATTAAACAAATTAAGTAAAAGTTCTCTAATCATATTTTAATCGGAAATATTAGTATAAACTCATCATCTTTAAAATATATTTTTCTGCCTCTGCTCACTGAGGAGTCCAATAACAATGAGCATCTCAACACCCAGAGTTAGTTTTCTAAATACCATCCCCACCCCTTGGGACAAAAACCAAAAACACTAACAAAAATTCTTGGAAAAATGACTAATTCCAGTTTTGCAGAGAAAACAACTTTTAAAAAGAAAGAGAATGCACAATATGACCCTGAGACATTTTGTTGTGCCAGAAAGTAATGAAATGTTTTAAAGATGAATGGAGTCACATATAATGGACAAGGGAGCCAGCTTGGCAGGGATCGCAATTTAAGAATAAAAAAAGAGCCCTAATCGGTTTGGCTCAGTGGATAGAGTGTTGGCCTGAAGACTGAAAGGTCCCAGGTTCGATTCTGGTCAGGGGCATGTACCTTGGTTGCGGGCACATCCCCAGTAGGAGGTGTGCAGGAGGCAGCTGATCGATGTTTCTCTCTCATCGATGTTTCTAACTCTTTATCCTCTCCCTTCCTCTCTGTAAAAAAAAGTCAATAAAATATATATTTTTTAGAAGAATAAACATTTATTGAAATTACATGAAATATTAAAATATCCAGGAGTTTATGACAATACTCGTCATTATAAAAAAAGAGAAAGCACTTAAAAATAATCTGCATCCATTGGAAATAGCTGTGCATAGACTCTATTTCTCTGATGGTCATTAAAGGGGAAGAAAGGCATTTAGGGTGCTGTTCTTACACAAATGCTATTGAGAGCATCCAAGTAGCCCCAACTGATGTCAGAAAGTGCTGCTTTATAGACCACTTCACTGATAAGTAATGTAGAAGAAATGGCAGGATCCAAAAACATCTATTTTTCAATCCCTAATGAAATAATGGATCCTGGCTATGGTCATCAACTGATGCTAAAACCCTAGGAAAAAGGTGCATGAGAACTAGATATTTGCAGAGTGCCCAGAACTGATTACTTATTGGTTAAAAGGATAAAAGAAACACTTTCTGTTGGAGCAACCAGGTTGTCACTTGGACCACACTGATACATCTTGTCAACACTAACAGCAGGACAACTAGCTATGGTAAACCTTAGGTGATGCAATCTGAAGGACATGGTTCCTCCTATGAAGTATTCTTGCCAAAAAGTTGATTCTGAATCTAATCAACTGTAGAAATACTTTTCTTACAATTGTAAAAAGGCGATCAGGGAAACTGAAAATAGACTGAATATTAGATGGAAGGATTATTGTTAATTTTGTTAGGTGTAATTAGGTGCAATGGACTTTTTTGTGTGGAACTGAAATACTTAGGGGTAAAACGTCATAACATCTAGGATTTGCTTTAAATACATCAAAAATAGATTTAAAAATATATATGGCACAATTTTAATCACTATTAACACTCAGAGGTACTAGCACAATGAGTTCATTGCAATCTATCTTCTGAATGTATGTTCAAAATTTTTCAAAAATTTAATAAGGTACAATTTGTAAAAACTAAAATTTTAGTGTATTTCATTTTTATTCTTTTTAAAAAATATATATTTTATTGATTTTACAGAGAGGAAGGGAGAGAAATAGAGAGTTAGAAACATCGATGAGAGAGAAACATCCATCAGCTGCCTCCTGCACACCCCCTACTGGGGATGTGCCGGCAACCCAGGTACATGCCCTTGATCGGAATCGAACCTGGGACCCTTCAGTCCGCAGGCCGATGCCCTATCCACTGAGCCAAACCGGTCAGGGCCATTTTTATTCTTAATATATATATATACATACATATAATTGTTTGTGTATGGATAAAATTTACTCACTTATTCATTAATCAGTATACATATTCTGACTGGTGCTGTTCGTCATGACGGGAACATAGTCCATGTCCTCACGGAGCCTACATTACAGCAAAGGAAGCAAACATTAAACTAATTATGAAATTAATGACTTAACTGCTGCTGTGATGAGACTTCAAAGGGGAAGTCCAGGCTGTGAGGAGGGCATCCAACACCAGGAGATCTGGCCTCATCTGGTGAGGGTCAAGCCAACTGCAAGACAAATGTACTGTTTCCCAGAAGCAACAGAATGCCAGGAGCTCATGAAAAGAAGTGGCCCCATGACTGGCAGCAAGAGAGGACTTAAGGTTGGGGACCCGGGGTCAGTCAGGTGTGGGCAGTGTCCAAGGACACAGATTCTCCAGGGATCTTCACAGAGACCTAGTTGTGTGTTAATCTGGCAGGAAAACTGGCTCCTCACCAAGCCCGGCCAGACAGAGGTGCAGGAGATGGGAGAGCATCTGGTCAGGGACTTCTGCTTGGAGATGGAGACAGTGGAAGGGCCAGCTGGGAAAAAGCTGGGGAAGAGGAGAGCCAGGGAAGTTGGGCAGGCTCACCCCAGCACACATAAACTTGGACGAAAGGTCAGACTCGAGTTTATTTACAAACAAAGTGCATTACTTGCATTCCCTAAAGTAATACTACTAGGGAAGCATTCACTATTAACCAGAAGTCCCTCAGGACTGTAAACTCCTCTCAGAGCGATGATAAAGTATCCGGCCCCTTCCGTCCAAAAGAAGAGATTGGCTTGTCCCTTGGCTTTGGCTCAGTAAATGTAGCCTCCTTGGAATAGCCAGGTGGAACATGCCTTTCTGTTTTCTTTAACATGGAACAAATGTGCTGAGTCTAAAAGAGATTATACCTATCAGTTAATCCTTTTTTAAAAATTATGAAACAGCCGAAACCGGTTTGGCTCAGTGGATGGAGCGTCGGCCTGCGGACTGAGGGGTCCCGGGTTCGATTCCGGTCAAGGGCATGTACCTGGGTTGCGGGCACATCCCCAGTAGGGGATGTGCAGGAGGCAGCTGATCAATGTTTCTCTCTCATCGATGTTTCTGACTCTCTATCTCTCTCCCTTCCTCTCTGTAAAAAATCAATAAAATATATTAAAAAAAAATTATGAAACATTTTAAGTACATGAGAAGTGCAGAGAACAATATACAATACCTACCACCCAGAATTAAAAAGGTTTAACATATGATTAATACATTTATTTCAGAATAAAACATTACACATACAGTTGAAGTCCCTTTATATCTTTCCCCAAATCTATTCCCCTTTCCTCCTGGAAGTAACTACTTTCCTGATTGACATGTAACCTTCATATAAATGGCACACATATGTGAAAACTACATGTATATGAAAAGTACATATCCACAAATAATATAGAATGGTTTTGCGCATCTTAAAACAATTTTTACGATAAATTACCCAAGTCTTATTGTACTATCAATTATTAGTCTGCAATTTTTTTGTTACTTACTATTATTTTTTCAAGATTCATAAATATAGATCTAGTTTATTCAGTTTGCTATTGGTTGTATTCCATTATGAGGATACACTAATTTGTTCATCCATTTCACCTACTGGCAGGCATTTTAAACCTGTAAACTTGCAAATATCACAGACCATGCTGCTGTAATGAATCTCTTTGAGCATTACTTTAGGTTTACATGTGCATGAGTTTCTCTAAGATTTATACCATGCAGGGGAATTTCTGTGTTTCTAGCTTTTAATCTAAATATGACTCTATCATCTTTAAGGGCAGAATTTATCTTCAAACAGCTTTGATCTTGGGGTGACAGATTTAGTAGGACCAAGGATTGCTAATGGGTGATACCATCTTGTGAAATAATTAAGATACATTTATTTCTGGGACATTTAGACATTGAAATTTTTAAATCAGTTAATAACTATAACTCATCAGTTTGTGTATTAGAACTTACCTAGCATAAATAACTTTCATTACAAGCTTCTATTTTGTTAGTATGCATTCCCTTCACCCTAGTGTTTTAGTAAAAAAAAAAAATCTTAGTTCCTCTAGAGAAATCTCAGAATTATACCTCTTCCCATCTTTCATAACCCAAAGGCTATTTTTTCTATCATATTGCATATAAATTAATTATATTAATAATAACTGCTCAGTGCAAGTTTTAGATCTTTAGATAATAACTATTGTTACCATTCTGTGTTTATCTAATTTCAGCCAAGAATCTTTATATTTTAGCTATACCATAATTTCTTCAAGGAAACCTGCTAAAATTATATCACTGGTCTAGAACCCAGCTGAGCTCACCTGTAAAACCTAAACTTTTGAATTAATAAACATTATTTTAGCTATTAGCATATCAAAACATTTCATTTCAACTACTTATATGTGTAAATCAGATGTTAACTAGAAAGGTGTGAGACAAAAAAATCAAATGTTAGGAGCAAAGTAAATCAATGACCAGTATAAATGATGTATTGTCATTGTCTTGTTTTCCATCCACAAAGGAAATAATGCGATGACTCGTTCATTCACATTTGCTTGGGAAAGATGTGAGAGCTGATATGTAGCTTTAGCCATATTTACTGAACTTATTTAATTCAATTAGTTTAAATAAATCAGGTTATCTCAACTTAGAACATAAGATGGTATTATCTAGGGAGGGGAAAGGAGATAAATTGCCAAACATAGCAGAAATAAAAAGTCTTTTTTCCATTCCTGACTTCATAGATATCCTCTAAACTTTAGATGACCTGATATCATTCCAGAATGGGCCAGAAACCCTGGATTCTCCCCGACTCTGAATTGTACTGCTGAAGCTGATCAAAAGGAAGCAACCCACAATTTGTATATCAGTACCAACAAGTACCCAGGTGTTCATATTTCAAGCTCACCAGATAAAAACAAAAGTTTACTTTTGCTGAGAAGAAAGTGTATGTTTGCAGGCACTCCCTAATGATGTTACTTATGGTGGCCAGTTTTGAAGGTCAAGATTACAGATGGGAGAAAATTTTGTTTTTAATTTGAACTTCAACCAGTTGAGCACTACTGACTTAGGCCAATGCTGAGGCCAAGGGCTTCCCTGTCCACCATCTCTCTATATGAGGCAGCCTCAGAAATTAAGTCCAGATCCAATAATAGCTAATGGTTTTTAGCACTTACTGTGTGTCAGGCACTGTTTTATTCATTGTGTTAATTCATTGAATCCTCATATAACCATATGGGTCAAATGCTATTATCATACACATTTTACAGATGAGAAAACTGAGACATAGGTTAAGTACCTCACCTAAGTCACGTAGCCCCAGAGCTTGGGCTCTTGAGCACTAGACCACACGGCACATTTTACATGGCTCCGGGATGGCTACACATTGGTTGTGTCTAGAGCCCTCCATAACCTAGGAAACTGGATCTGTTCTGGAGCCATTCCAGGTTTGGGGACCCCACTGCCAGATCCAAAATCCAGAGGACAAGACAAAGGAAACCAGGAGTTGGACCTTCCATTCACTCTGAGGAGGACATCAAAAAGTCCTTGGAGATGCTTCAAATCAAAGCCAGTATAGAGCAAGATCACCTTGGGTTTTTCTCCAGGCTATCATTTCACAAACCCATTAATAATCCTTCAAATGCTACTGGCTGAACTATCAGCACTGATAGTATGATAGGATGAGAGATTTCTTTGGTCAAATAAATATGTAAAAGGCAACATTCTACTGAAGATTAACTATGAACCATAATAAGTATGAGCATATTGAAGGCTCATAGAAATTCTGCAATAAGGAGACACATTTAACTTTGTGCCCCTTAACATTTCCATGGAACAGAATTTGGACGGTGCTCCAGAATGAAACTGACCAGTGGCACCTTAAGACTGCTGAGAAAAGATATAGATGCTTTCTGGTCCACCTTGTCTTGAAAACATTCCACAAGGGCAGTTATAGCCCCTGCACCCCCCCCCCCCCCGCCGCCCTCCTCCCAGCCTGGCCTCAGGGAGGCCTTCTCCTTTGAGAACTTTGGCAGAGCCTGGGTTCTGAGGTTGGTACACCACACTCCCAGGCCTAGGCTTAACTTCCTAAGTCCCCTTGGACTTTTCTATCAACGTCTTAATGTGTGGCCGTGACCAACTTGAAAATGAGCCATTCAGTTCTGATCCCAAAACCAGGCAGCAAGACATTTTGTTTGGATTTTTAGATGATCTTTGGCAACTTTCCATATAAGTGGTTCCTCAAAAGGCAGTGAGTCATAAACATCCATTATGGACAGGAGCAACTGGGTAATAATAGAACGGACAAATGCTGTCCTTATGGCCTTTTCTCCAAAAGAGGGCTAAATTAAATTAAGTTTGTTCCCACAGTACATTACTCAGTGTTTCGTATGGGTATGAGAAACCTGGAAATCACAAAGCAAGCCACAGATGAATTACTGTTAAGTCAAGTCACACAACTAACAGAAAGTTAAATTCTTCTGTGGCCAAGCACAACATTTAGTCCGCAGTCTATCAAAGATCACCAAGCCAGGAAGTGACCACTTTAGAGGTACCTACTGTTCCAACCAACCAAAGATCTCAAAACACTTTAAAAGTGTAAACTGATTAGGATTTTCACTTACTAGAGCAGAACCATACATAGGGTAGTGAAGTTGTTTTATGAGATCCCACCATCTTCTCTTTTTTCAGTTGCTAGGGAAGATAGAGTTAAGACTGACATTTTTTAACCACTTAATTGAGGTATGATTGATATATATACATTTATACATATTTTATGTGTAAAACTTGATGAGTTTGGAAAAATGTATACAGCCATGAAACCATACCATAATCTATGCCATTAATATATCTATCACCTCCAAAAGTTTTCTCCCATCCTTTTTTATTTTTATTACTATTATTTCGCGCGCGCGCGTGTGTGTGTGTTAAGAACAGTTAACGTAAGATCTACCTTCTTAGAAAAGTTTTAAAAATTCAATACAGTATTGTTATCTTCAGGCACGATGCTGTAGATTAGACCTCTAGGACTTATTCATCTTATATAACTGAATCTTAGTAGTAATCTTTGACTAAGACCTCCGTATTTCCTCCTTCTCTCAGCCCCTGTTCCACTCTCTGCTTCTATTAGTTTAACTATTTTAGATTCCTCATATAAGTGATAACATGTAGTATTTGTTCTTCTGTGTCTGGCTTATTTCACTTAGCATAATGTCCTCCAGATTCATCCATAGTGTCACAAGTGGCGAGATTGCCTTCTTTTTAAAGGCCAATAATATTTTGTTATATATATATAATACTTTTCCTCCATGCATCTGTTAATAAATAATTAAGTTTATTCAATGCTTTAGCTATTGTTCATAATGCTTCAAATATCTCTTTGAGGTCCTGATTTTTATTCCTTTGGATATATACCCAGAAGGAAGATTACTGGATCATATTACGTACTTGCTATAGTGCTATCCATGAAAATGATAAAGATGATTAATGTCATTTTGTGTTTGTTAAGTTATAATTGTCATAAGAAATACATGAAACTTCTCATTAGATTCTTACAATAATAACCTGAAGCTGTTATTATTGTAAGAATCTAATGAAATCTGCACAAAGAAAAGGGTGATAACTACGTGACCTTGGCCATAGTTCTCTGTTTCTATGACTTTAGTTGCCTCAACTCAAAAGAGAGGATTAAAGAAGAAAAATTACTAAGCTTCTTTTAAACTTTGAAATTTTATGAATATACCACAGCCTGTCATAAGATTGGAAATAATCCATTATGCAGAATTACATAATTTGTATTGAACTATGCATGTGAGTTTCCCTTAAAATTCCTCAAAGAAATTGTAGACTCCCTTTCACAGTAGACTAGAAGAAGCAGAGGAACAAATTAGTGAGTTAGAAGATAGGGGACAGAAACACACCCAATCTAAACAACAACTGGAGAGAAAAATTAGAAAGCAGGAGAAGAGCCTAAGGGAGCTTTGGGACAACATGAAAAGAAGTAACATATGTGTAACAAGGGTGCCAGAAGGACAAGAAGAGAAGCAAGGATTAGAAAACCTATTTGAAGAAATAATGACAGAAAACTTCCCTGATTTGGAGAAGAAAAAAGTCACACAAGCACAGAGGGTCCTAAACAAGGTGAACCCCAAAAGACCCACACAAGACACATGGTAATTACAATGGCAAATGTCAACAACAAAGAGAGAATCTTAAAGACTGCAAGAGAGAGACAGAGAGTTTCCTACAAAGTATCTCCCATTAAATTATCAAATGATTTCTCAACAGAAACACATAAGGCCAGAATGGAATGGAATGAAGTATTCAAAGTGATGCAAAGCAAGGGACTGAATCCAAGAATACTATCCAGCAAGGCTATCATTCAAAATTGAAGGGGAAATCAGGAGCTTTGCAGATAAAAAAAAAGGCTAAGGGAGTTTATCACTACCAAGCCAGCAATGCAAGAAATGCTAAAGGGACTGTTGTAAAAAGAAGAAATAGAAAGGAAAGAAGGAACACAGACATAAAGAATAGAAATGGCTACAAACAAATACCTATCCTTATATATAAAAAGCCAGGGACCGTCACAACCGAAACAACCGAATGGACGACCGAACAGCAGGCTGTGTGAGGTGACCAGGCCAGCAGGGGTGGGGGGGGGGGGGAGTGAGGGACAACCAAATGACTAAACAGTAGGCTGCATGGGGCAACCAGGCCAGCAGGGGGGGCAGTGAGGGATGACCAAATGACTGAACATCAGGCTGTTAAGGCAACCAGGTTGGCAGGAGGGGTAGTAAGAGGCAACCATGTCAGTGGGGGGGGGGGAGGGGGTGGTTGGGGGCAACCAGGTTGGTGGGGGGGGCAGTGAGGGGCGACCTGGCCAGCTGCAGAGGGCAGTTGGGGTGACCAGGCCAGAAGGGGGGCAGTAAGGGGCGATCAGGCTGGTAGGCAGGTGAGCAGTTAGGAGCCAGTGGGGGATGTCTGACTGCCAGTTTAAGCATGATCCCCGGGATCGAGTCTAAACTGGCAGTTGGACATCCCCCGAGGGGTCCCAGATTGAAGAGGGTGCAGGCTGGGCTGAGGGGACCCCCTGTGCACGAATTTCGTGCACCAGGCCTCTAGTCAATAATAACCTTAAACATAAATGGACTAACTGCTCCAATCAAAAGACATCGAGTGGCTGAATGGATAAGAAAACATGACCCATATATGTGCTGTCTACAAGAGACCCATCTCAAATAAGGGACTCACACAGACTGAAAGTGAAGGGATGGAAAAATATTTTTTCAGGCAAATGGAAATGAAAAAAAAAAAAAAAGCCAGGGCAGCAATACTTATATCTGACAAAATAGACTTCAAAGTGAAGGCCATAACAAGAGACAGGAAGGTCACTTCATAATACTAAAGGGATTGATACAACAAGAGGATATGACTCTGGTAAACATTTATGTACCCAATGCAGGAGCACCCAAATATATAAAAAATCTTCTGGGTGATATCAGGGGAGAGATCGACAGCAATATAATCATAATAGGGGACTCTAATACCCCATTGACATCACTGGATAAATCCTCTAGACAAAAAATCAGCAAAAAAAACCACACAAAAAAACAGCAATCCTAAATGACTCACTAGATCAGATGGACTTAATTGATATCTTCAGAACATTTCACCCCAAAGCTACAGAATATACATTCTTTTCAAGTGCACATGTGACCACATATTGGGACAAAGGCAAACTCTTCAAATTCAAAAAGATTGAAATCAGATCAAGCACCTTCTCAGATTACAATGGCATAATATTAGAAATAACCACAATAAAAACAATAAAAAAATTCAAACACTTGGAGGTTAAATAGCATGTTATTAAGCAATGATTGGGTTATCAAAGAGATCAAAAAAGAAATAAAAAACATCCTGGAAACAAATAACAATGAAAACACAACAATCCAAATCTATGGGAGACAGTGAAAGCAGTCCTGATAGGGAAGTTCATAGCATTACAGGCTTACCTCAAAAAAAAAAAAAAAAAGAAAGAAAGAAAAAAGAAAGAAAGAAAGAAAGAAAGAAAGAAAGAAAGAAAGAAAGAAAGAAAGAAAGAAAGAAAGAAAGAAAGAAAGAAAGAAAGAAAGAAAGAAAGAAAGAAAAGCTGGTAATAAATTATCTAACTCTACAACTTAAAGAATTAGAAAGACAGCAACAAGAAAAGCCCAGAGTGAGCAGAAGGAAGGAAATAATAAAGATCAGAGTGGAAATAAATGACATAGAGACCAAAAAAATACAAAAGATCAATAAAACCAAGAGTTGGTTCTTTGAAAGGATAAACAAGATTGATGAACCTCTAGCCAGACTCACCAAGAAGCAAAGAGAGAGGACCCAAATAAACAAAATCAGAACTGAAAGAGGCAAAGTAACAACAGACCCCACAGAAATACAAAGAATTGTAAAAAAAATCCTATGAACAACTCTATTCCAACAAACTGGTCAACCCAGAAGAAATGGACATATTCCTAGAAAAATACGACCTTCCAAAATCAATCAAGAAGAATTAAAAAATCTAAATAGGCTGATAACTAAAGATGAAATTGAAGCAATCATCAAAAGACTTCCAGCAAACAAAAGCCCTGGGCCAGACAGCTTCACAGGGGAGTTTTATCAAACATTCAAAGAGGAACTAAAACCTATCCTCCTCAGACTATTTCAAAAAATTCAAGAGGAAGGAACACTTCCAAGTTCTTTCTATGAAACCAGCATTATCCTAATCCCAAACCAGATAAAGACACTACAAAGAAAGAGAATTACAGGCCAATATCTCTGATAAACATAGATACTAAATAATCCTCAACAAAATCCTAGCAAATCGGATCCAGCATTACATTAGAAAGATCATACACCATGACCAAGTGGGCTGCAAAGATGGTACAATATCTGTAAATCAATAAATGTGATACATCACATAAACAAATTGAGAGACAAAAATCACATAATCATATAAATTGATGCAGAAAAAGCATCTGAGAAATCCAACACCCTTTCTTGACAAAAACTCTCAGCAAAGTGGGAATAGAGGGAGCATACCTCAACATAATAAAAGCCCTATATGACAAACCTACAGCCAACATCATACTCAATAGGCAAAAACTAAAACCATTTCCCCTAAGAACAGGAACAAGACAGGGATGCCACTCTCGCCACTTCTGTTCAACATAGTACTGGAAGTGCTAGCCATAGCAATTAGACAAGAAGAAGAAATAAAAAGCATCCATCCAAATTGGAAAAGAAGTAAAACTGTCATTATTCGCAGGTGACATGATATTGTACAGAGTAAAGACTCCATCAAGAAACTACTAGATTTAATAAATGAATTTGGCAATGTAGCAGGATACAAAAGTAACACCCAGAAATCTATGGCTTTTTTATATACCAATAATGAACTCACAGAATGAGAAACAAACAAACAAAAAAAAGCAATCACATTTACCATTGCACCAAAAAAATTAAGATACCTAGGAATAAACTTAACTAAGGAGATAAAAGACCTGTACTTAGAAAACTACAGGACATTGAAAAAAGAGATAGAGGAAGACATAAATAAATGGAGAAATATGCGTGTTCATGGGTTGGTAGAATCAACATCATTAAAATGTCCATACTACCCAAAGCAATCTACATATTTAATGTAATCCCCATTAAAATACCAATGGCATATTTCATAGACCTAGAACAAACTCTCCAAAAATTTATATGGAATAACAAAAGACCCCAAATAGCCACAGCACTCTTGAGAAGGAAGAACAAAGTTGGAGGGATCACAATACCAGATATCAAGTTATATTACAATGCCACTGTTCTCAAAACTGCCTGGTACTGGCACAAGAACAGACATATAGACCAATGGAACAGAACAGAGAACCCAGAAATTGACCTAAGCCAGTATGCTCAATTAATACTTGACAAAAAAGGCAAGAGCATACAATAGAGACAAGACAGTCTCTTCAATAAATGGTGTTGGGAAAATGCATAGATACATGCAAAAAAAAAAATGAAACTAGCCCACCAACTTACACCATACAGAAAAATAAACTCAAAGTGGATAAAGAACTTAAATATAAGACTGGAAGCCATAAAAATCTTAGAAGAATCCATAGGCATCAAAATAGCAGACATTTGTCATAGCAACATCTTTATCGATACAGCTCCTAGGGCAATGGAAACTAAAGAGAAAATAAACAAATGGGACTTTGTCAAAATAAAAAGCTGCTGCACAGCAAAAGAAACCATCAACAAAACAACAAGAAAGCCCACTGCATGGAAGGACATATTTGCCAAAGTTATCTTTGATAAGGGTTTAATCTCCAAAATTTATAGGGAACTCATACAACTTAACAAAAGGAAGATAAACAATCCAATTAAAAATGGGCAAAGGACCTAAATAGATAGTTTTCTAAAGAGGACATACAGAAGGCCAAGAGACATATGAAAACATGCTCAAAGTCACTAATCATCTGAGAGATGCAAATCAAAACAATAATGAGGTACAATCTCACACCTGTCAGAATGATTATCATCAACAAATTAACAAACGACAAGTGCTGGAGAGGATGTGGAGAAAAAGGAGCCCTCTAGCACTGCTGGTGGGAATGCAGACTGGTGCAGCCACTATGGAAGACAGTATGGAGTTTCCTCAAAAAATTAAAAATGGAACTTCCATTTGACCCAGTGATCCCACTTCTGGGCATATATCCCAAGAAAACAGAAACACCAATCAGAAAGGATATATGCACCCCTAGCAGCACAATTTACCATAGCTAAGATTTGGAAACAGACTAAGTGCCTATCAGCAGATGAGTGGATTAGAAAACTGTGGTACATCTACACAATGGAATACTACACTGCTGTAAAAAAAGAAGCAATTTTTTAAAAAATGGAACTCCCATTTGACCCAGTTAACCCGCTTCTAGGAATATACCCCCAAAAATCAGAAACACCAATCAGAAAGGACATATGCACCCCTGTGTTCATAGCAGCACATTTTACAAAATTTGGAAACAGCCTAAGTATCCATCAGCAGATAAGTGGATTAGAAAACTGTGGTACATCTACACAATGGAATACTACGCTGCTGTAAAAAAAGAAAGAACTCTTACCATTCGCAACAGCATGGATGCAACTGGAGAGCATTATGCTAAGCAAAATAAACCAGTTGGAGAAAGATAAATATTACATGATCTCACTCATTTATGGAACATAATGAACAACATAAATGATGAACAAAAATAGATTTAGAGACAGAGAAGCATCAAACAGACTGTCCAACCTAAGAGGGAAGGCGGGGCAGGGTGGGGGGTACGAGATCAACCAAAGGACTTGTATGCATGCATATAAGCATAACCAATGGACACAGACAGTAGGGAGGTGAGGGCATGTGCGGGGGGGGGGGGGTTAGGGAAGGGAGTAGGGGTGGCCGGGGAGAGGTCAATGGGGGAAAAAGGAGACATATGTAATACTTTAAACAATAAAGAACTAAAAAAGAAAAGAAATGATAGACTCTGCAAGGGCAGGGCTGCAGCTGTCATTTCCTATACCTTTTGCAAAGCATCCTGTACCATGTCTGTTTGGTTCTCTACTAGGTCTCCAGGCCTAGCACAGGGGCTGTTAACCAGCTCATCTCAAAGGAGGAACAATTCTTGCCTTTGTTAAACTACTAAAACATCACGCCCAGTTCCACTAACCTCCTAATGTCCAAGCAAAATGGCCTCTTTTTGGTCCTTATTCTTCTTCACCGCTCTGTAACTTGACCGCTCTATAACTTGAACCATGGGATTCAACCTTCTGTGTTTCTCTGAGCCATCTGTATGTGTCTCAATGGTTTTGACCATTAATCACTCCTTTAAAGGAAAATAGCCCTTTCTGAAAAAGTGGGTTGATAGCCATAGCTCCTCTGCTTGAGTAGTTAGGTGAACAATGGTGCCACTTATTTTGATGTGAAAGACTGGGAGAGAAATGCATTAGAGTGATAAAGAGCTCCATTTGGGGTATTAAAATTTTAAGCTATCTAGGTAAGTAGTATATTGATTGCCAAATAATGGATTTGGGCAATAAGGATGCCACTGGTTTCTTATTGGAAATGTGGTCTGTGGTAGTTCTATGGATATGTCCTTATAGCCACGTCCCTTCTAGCTACAACAGAAAGTCTCTGTGAAGGATCTGATCAGTGTGACTTGGACCCAGTGCCCACGTGCTAATAGACTCCTAGGACTGGATCAGACCTGTCACATTTTCATTCCTGTGGCTGGTGGCCACTGGGGCCAGAGAAAGTATGCAGGGTACTTACTAGAAAGAGAGTAGAAGGGTATGCCTCCCAAACAACAAAAATAACCACCAAAGGCGGAAGATTTGGCCCTGCTCCTGCCCACATAGCAACTTTTTTTTCAAAATACAATAATCTGTATTTTGTTTCATGAGAAACAAAAGTTACACTGCAAAATGATAGCTCTATATAGGCATCTTTGCAAAATAAGCTGATTGACAATACAGCCAGTTGTCCACCTCTAAGTAATTCCTACTTAGTGGCAGAAAGACTGAATAATAAATTGGCTACTTGATCTAAGTTGTATTCATTTACTCATTAAACAAGTATATCTTAGGTACTTAATATGTGCCAGGAGATGTGGGATATATAGCAATGTATAAGACGAAGTCATTAATCCTGTGGTGAGATTAAACACCATCACAAATGTAAGGCAAAAGAGAATGGGTTATGTGCCATTTGAAACGAAGTCTGCTCTGGGAACCTGGCTGTGATCATTTGTAAGAAGGGGTGGTACCAATATAGAGGAAAAGAAAGATATCCGAGAATAGGTTTTGCCAACATATGGAGACAGGAGGGACAAGGTGGGATTGTAGAATGGCCAAATATCCATTGACCTGAATTCTAAATGTGCATTATGAAGTGCTAAGATACAGGGGTTGAAAGGTAGGTTGGGCCAGATGATAGAACATCTTGCATGCCAGGCTTGAAGGCCTGGGTTTGATAGGACCCCTCTCAGTGTTTGAACGGAGGAGTGGCAGGCTCCATACAGTGCCTGAGGAAGACTGACTTGGTGCTGAGTTGGGGAAGCATTAAAGGTGGGGTGACAGGGAGGAGTCAAGAGGTCGCCACACCTTCTGTGCATGAGTGATAGAGCTGAGCTAGGGACAGGATGGTATCACTAGAGAAGAAAGGGTGGAAGAAAGAGATGGTATGAAGAAATGTCTGACCGGACTGGAGGAAGTGGGGGTAGGGAAGAGTTTCAGAGAGGAAGGAAAAGAGGACGTAGTCAAAAGTGACAAGTTTTGAACTTAGTGAAAAGGAAAAAGGCAGCTTGACTATAAAAACTGGAAGGTCTGGAGATTTGGGGAAGACAAGGCTAGTTAATTTTAGACATAGTTGATTGAGTCGGCCGTACCAAGGGGACAGCCTGGAGCAGATTTTCAACCTGGAGCAGGTTGGACATATGGAAAGCCACTGGATTGGAGATGAGCCTTTACCAGCCATTAGCTGGCAGGTGAGCTCTGAAGATGTAGAAAGCAGAAAAGACGTCTGGGCAGAAAATGTTGAAGGAAAGGCTGAGGTCAGTACCTTGGGGAGACATTTAGAAATGAATTGGGTAGTGTCAAGAGTCAGAGCAGGAGTCTGAGAAGAGGTCAAAGAATAAAAGAGAAAAAGTGGTTGTGGTGGAGCCAAAGAATCATCAACAAATCTTTCATGTTGCTTAGCTTGACTTCAGAGAAATGGTTACCTTGTGGCAAGTTGAAAACACATCTTTTATCGTTACAGAGGCAGATTCTTAGGCTGAGTAGTGATTTGCATGCAAAATGTGCTGTATGTTCTCAGTGAAGCAAGATTGGACACCGTAGTTTGGGAGCGCATTTGTCACTTGAGTTAGAGTGAAACTCTCCCTGTCTCTCAAAAGAGGGCAAGCCTTGACCCCACAGGCAGGGTCTGGACTGCTTTGGGGGCTTCCTTCCAGACTCTATTCAGGAATGGAGTGGGAACTGGGAGAAAGGAAGCCAAAGAACTTGAGGTTCAAAGAAAGGAAGTTCACATAGAGGCAGAAGAAGGCGTGGATTATTTAGGGAAAAGGAGGATTTTGTGGCAAAAAAATTAGAAAATCACATCTAGAAATAATTCACTCATAGTCTCTCTCTCTCTTTCTCTCTCTCTCTCTCTCTCTCTCTCTCTCTCTCTCTCTCTCTCTTTCTGTGTGTGTGTGTGTGTGTGTGTGTTTTACTAGAAGATGGGGAAAATTAAAAGGGGAATTAAAATATAAAACAATGATGTCAGATATTCAAGCTAGTACATTCCATTCCCTCATCCAGAAACTTGGACATTACATTATATGTGAATTGCTCACTTTTAAAAATAACTGAAAGTCACTTATGTTTAAGAAAATGCATGCTGAACCTAGAAACACAAAAAGTACAAAGAAAAAAATCAGTTGCCTCTAACCCCTAATCCAGAGAACCTCCTGCTAATTGTTGGTATATAAAATTCCACCTGTAATTGGAGAATTAGGCTATTATTTATCTTTTACTCTCATAAACACCTAGAGGCCCAGTGCACAAATTTGTGCATGGGTGGGGTTCCTAGGCCTGGCCGGCAATCGGGGCCAATTGGGGCTGTCTTGCCCAGTTCCGATCAGGGCTGGCGGCCAACCTCCTGCGGTCCCTCTTCCCACCAGCCAGGGGGAGGGGCCACGGGAGGTTGGCCGGCTGTGGGAGGTTGGCTGTAAGAGCGCACTGACCGCCAGGGGGCCACTCCTGCATTGAGCATCTGCTCCCTGGTGGTCAGTGCATGTCATAGCGACTGGTCGACCAGTTGTTCCAGTCGTTCTGGTCGTCCAGTCGTAAGGGTCGCTTAGGCTTTTATATATATAGATATTATGATGAATATCGTCATACATTCATTTTTAATACTTGTTTGCATATTTACTTACCACCAATCCCTTTAAGTAGATTTGTTGGGCAAAAGGAGAAGCCCACTTTTTAAAGCTTTTGATAAATACTGAGAGATTACTCTTCCAATAATTCTACAAATCTGATCCTCGGCCAGTATTGTAACACAGTGTTGATTATCCCCCACATTCTCATCAAATCTTTTATATTATTTGTATTTCACTTAATATATAACTGAGTTTAGTTTTTTCCAAATATTATTAACCATTCCTAATTCTTCTTTTATGAGTGGTTAATGTATGTCTTTTGCCCATTTTACTTTTGGGGATGTTCATCTTTTTCTTATTTTTTAAAAGTTTATTATATGGTAAAGATATTCATTTTTTTAATGTGTCACATACATTGCAAATGTTTTATTCATAATATTTTATCTTTGGTGTTTAAGTTAATTTTAGTTTTTTTAATGTATAGAAACATTTTACAAATTTAAATGTATATAGTTAAATATGTCAATAGCTATGATTTTTTCTATGCATGTTATACTTACAAAAGTCTTCCCTGCCACAAGGTTGAGAAATGTTCACTTATATTTTCTTATAGCTTTTTTAATTGTTATATATGTATGTATATATGTAAGTGTGTGTTTTATATAAACACTTTGATCCATGTTGATTTTATTTTTTGTATCTTTAAACGTGAATAGTAAAACAGCTAGGATTAACACAACATATAACACATTTTGTTCTGAGAAACTTTGTTCAGGAAGACACAAATTGGTGAAAAATTGGTCCTAAAATCAGTTAAATTTGGACTGACTCCCATACTATAATGCCTCTTTTAGGAATTAATAATAACCATTATCAATCTACTAAGGAATCCTGATTAGTTTCAGCTTGGGGCTGTATAAATGTATTTGAGCATGGAACACTTTCTTTGCAACTCAACTACTAAATTCAAACATATATCTATTGAATGCCTAATATTTTTAAACATATAGAATTATAGAAATTTATAGGTGAGCAAGATATAATTCTTATCATTAAATATGTGAGAAGTAGACATAATCTTTAGGGCTCATCAACTGAATGTGTAGAAGGATGGGGGAAAGGGAAAGTTCAGACAAGAGTCCCAGTGACTGGCAGATGGTGCCATGTTGGGTCTGGACGTGCTCAGCTTGGACTGACAGTGACATACCCGAAGGGGGCAATGAAAGATGCAGAACTAGAGTTTAGGTGAGAAGGACAGAGGTACAGATTGGAAGACATCAGCACAGAGAAGATATATAAAGCTCTTAGAGTAGATTAATCCGATGAAAGAGAAGAGCAGAGAGCCATAACATGAGCCCTGGGGTATGACTACCTTCAGGGAGCAGCAAGAAGAGCTAGGGGAAGGAAAAAGATGATGGCATCAGAGAGGAAGAAAGAAGAGACTTGAATAAATTTAGAATCATTCTGAGATCTTTTATTAAAAATTAATTGATAATTTCTTAATAATTTGCCGAAACCGGTTTGGCTCGGTGGATAGAGCATCGGCCTGCGGACTGAAAGGTCCCAGGTTCGATTCCGGTCAAGGGCATGTACTGGGTTGCGGGCACATCCCATGTAGGAGATGTGCAGGAGGCAGCTGATCGATGTTTCTAGCTCTCTATCTCTCTCCCTTCCTCTCTGTGGAAAATCAATAAAATATATTTTTTAAAAAATGCAAATAATTTAAAATAATCATCATGATTATAAATGAAATTGGCCCTTCTGCTCTGGGAAAGGAGAAGTAAACAGGCTAGTGGCAGAGAGAATGGGTGGTAGGTGCTCTGTGAACCGGGATGATGTGAGGTTAGTGGTTAACTCCAGTGTTGAAGGTGGTGAGTGGGCAGGAGAGTTTACCAATAATGAGTAAAACCACAAGAACTTCCTTAAAGAGTTGTCAGCCACAGAATGTTAGGATTTGTGAGAAATGTTTTGTAAATCATAGGCAGAGGAGACACTGATTCTGAGGTGGGAATTGAATATTCAGTTGGGTCATATATAAAACATCCTTCTGCTTGAAACTGTTCTCATGGCTTCCATAAGGGCATCGTATCTGGTTCACTACCTTTCTTTTTGGTTGCTTGTTCTTTGTCTTCCCTTCCTTTCTTCCCATTCCTTAAATTCCATGTCCATAGAACTGGTTGCCTAAGTCTAAGTATCACCTCTTCTATCTATAGAATCAGTTGCTTAAATTATTTTCAGAAGATGTTTTCATCTTATCTTGTCTCTGTTCAGTATTTCTTTTTTGCCCATAATTAAGACCAACCTTCTCAGTCCTCTGCTCCCAACTATCACCATCTCTGGAAACATTTCCTGAGGGTGTGGGAGTCGGACAGGGTCATTTTGTAGGGACGACACTGGTACTGGCAGAGGCTATGGGGATACACCTCAGCTAAGCCACCATTCCAAGGTCTCCCCATCACTCAGCCTCTCTTCCCCACACCCCGGATTATTATTAGTGCCTCCAAGATTATCTCATATGTCACTGGCTTAGTTTTTGAAATGGTCCTCAACACCAATCAAGGAATAACTGACATTATAGCTAACACTCATTGATTGTTTACTATGTGTTAATCACTGTTGTAAAAACTTTATATTCATTAATAAGTTTGACCCATTATTATCTCCTCTCTAAAGACGGAGGAACTAAGGCACAAAGAAGTTAAATAATTTGCCCACTGGTAAGTGGAGGAGCCAGGATTCAATCCAAGTAATTGAACTCCTGGGATGGTATAAAAACAGCTGGTGGAGAGAAGGAACACAATATTCAGAATAAGCAAATGGTCCAGGCAGCACTAAGAGATGGAGTTGGGTATAAAGCAAGAGCAATGGGTACAATAAGGCAGATATGGGCACAGAAGCAAAGACTTCCATCTGCTAGTAAGTGCCCTGATCACTCTGACCCCATCATCCCGCCAGACTAGTCTCCTCCTCCCTCCTTTACATGCCATCCTTCTTGCTTTCTGCTGTCGCCTTCTGGAATGTACCTCTGTCCAATTTCCCTCTCCACAGCTTGTCTAGTCCAGGAAAAACGCCTCCAAGCTTCACTACATTCACTTTCCGTGACCATCCATCACACTTACATATATTTCACTTATCATTTACATACATAACTACACACTGCTTTATATTGTTCCTTAGCAGTTTCATGTGCTTCCTGCTTATTCCTCCAAATCAGAGAGGGACCATGTCTTAGGTAAGATCCTTATTTAGTCCCCCTTCCCAACCTCCACCATCCTCTCCTAAAGCTGACCACATAAAAGGCAATCAATGAAGACTTGTTTACTCAAGTACCATTATTGTGGAAAACCTCCTCAGTGACCTTTGTATGAGTAAGTTCTCAATTTTTAACTTTCTATTCATGTGTGGCACGATGTGGTGATCCATTGTTTTAAATTACATCCAGAACTTCTGTTTACTAAGTATGGTTTGAGTTATTTCATACAGAAAAAAAAAAGACTGTTTGGCTTCCGGAAAACATTTTTTATAACATTATTATTGGCAACTCATACTGACATGGAGCTACTTCATTTTGGCTGAACTCTGAACACAGATTCACGTTCTCCAAGTTTCTTTTGGAGTCAACATTACTCTCATGCAAACTTCCTAAGATTGCCAGCTAAATCTCTCAGTATGAAACAGAAATGGCCATCTATGCAGAAAAATGACCTAGCTAAAAGTCCAAAGTCTGTTCATTTTATTGCTTTTACTTAAAAAGTTCTACAAGCAGCGAGTCTAAAATTTCCAAATGGTCACCATATGTATAAGCCCAGGCAAATCAAACAAGTTTCTACTGTAATTAGATAATAATATGGGCTACCTTCTGTCTTACTATTTGGACTTGCAATATGAGCAGTAAGTAGCAGACTTATTTCTCATGTCTCAGGCCAGTGTCATTCCAGAATTCACAGTACACAGTACTCAGAATTCTGCACATGCCAGTAATTGCCCCAATTTCCCATTGTCTTTGAAACATCATGATAGAGGTTTCTTTCTTAATGATAATACATTCTAATACTCTAACCTTATTAAGTTATTCAACTTTATTGTTTTTGAATTCTGTCTTCCAATTAGATTTCAAACCACGAGTAACTAAAACAATTTTTATATTCCTTGGATCTCCTGCAATACCTAATTTCAATGTTTTAAAACCAGTAACTCAATAAATTTAATTGACTCATGAGCAAGTCAACAAAAGCTTGAGTAGCGTTTTCCATCAGATACTGCAGGTGTTTGTTGGGGGGGAGGGTTGTATTTTGTTGTTTTGGTATTTGGTATTCAGATGAATGTTATCATATTTATTTACAAATTTTACTTATAAATATTTATTCTATTTTCAGTCAGAGGGTCACCTAGAGTAAAAAAAAATTAGTTAACAGAGAGTTTTACATATCTTATTTTTCAAATACATTTTTTACATTATTGAACTCTTTAACTTTTGTCCCAAATCTAGTCCCATCTCAGTTTTTCTCCTTAAACCAATGCAAGGCCAGCTGGACATTTTATAAACAGCATCCTCACTGATAACTTGCAGGGTTACCCCATGTCTGAAAGCTAAGTCCCTAGTGCTTAGCAACACACACAATGATCTCAAAGACTACTCACATCAAAAAGCTAAGAACCTACTGAACCCTACTGCCCAGATCTCTAATGTACCCCAGGTTCCTCTATCACCCGAGGGTACTGATAACCAGTGGAATTCCATTCCAGGCTGTGTACACCAGCCAGTTGGCTTGCTCCTACTCCCCACCTATCTTTTCTTTTGATCTTTCTTTCTCTTCTTGTGTCTTCTCTCCTCTCTTCTTCTCTCTTCTCCTCTCCCCTCCCCTTTCATTCCCTTCCTAATCCCCTTCTCTTTCTCTTCCTTCTTTATTTCATTCATCAACTATTTAACAACACTATATGTGAGAGAGCCCTCTGTGAGGCTTTAAGGACACTATGTTAGAGTTTATGGTTGAATGGAGAGGTGAAGATTAATGAAATGATCATGAATTGTGATGAGTTCTATGAAGGTAAAGGACAGAGAGATATGATAGCAGGTTCCAGAGATCTGGTCTAATCAGAAATGTTGAGAATTCACTTAGTTTTAAACTTAGATCTGGGAGATAGGTTGAATTTACTAACTTATTCCCCTTTTGTCTTTTCTGTATTATTTCTGAGAGAAATATCCCATCTGCCAGCTGCTGACACCTAGGGCCCAATGTTATGTTTTCATAACTTCTCTCTTGCTATGCTAGAATTTTCCCAATAATCAATAAAAACATTCTGAAACTAGGTTTTAGACATGGATTTGATATTTAAAAATTGTAAAGGTGGTACCTGTATAAAACTGACCTCCCCCATAGATTGGTGTCCCCGTGGACATATATTCTCTCCTGCCCCTCCTTCTTCTCTGGTTCTCTCACATCACACACCTCCTTCATCCCCATCACATGTTTTGGGGCTGGCCTCATCTGCTACACCCCAGGCTGGACTTGACCTCTGCGGGCTTCCCCACCCTGTTTTTTCCTCCTGCTAATGTTTCACCAATCATCTCATTAATGAAACACATCAAAAATCTTTCTAAAGAAAGTTTCCATTGTTGTCAACTAACTTCGTATATCTTTTCTAAGGCAGAAAAGTATATTTTATTCATATTTTAATAGCAAGAGATTATTCAAATCAGTTTTACTTGATAAAGCTTAATGTTGTCAAGGACATGGGAAAAAATCGAAATTATAATGCAATATAACTGACACTATAAAATTTGGGGGATTTATTGGCAGCATCTGGCAAAATTTTAAATGCACATGCTCCTTGACCCAGCAGATCCTCTTTGGGACATACTTGTACAAGTTGTACAAAGATGTATTTAGAGAAATGTTCATTGCTTCTGTTGTAGTAGAAATTTAAAACAACCAAATGGTCCATCACTGGGGGATTGGAGAAATAAACAATGGTTCAATCATATATAGGGACACTTGTTGCCAATAAAAACAATGAGATAAATCAATGTGGACTAACATGAATAGGTGTTCACAATATATTGTTAAGTAGAAAAAAATCAAAGTATAGAACAATATGCAATGATCCTATTTCTGAATTAAAAAATCATAACAGCAATTCTGATAGAATATGTGAACAGTAGTCGTCTCTGGGTGGTGGGCTATCTGGGAACATTTTCTGATGTGTCACCTCCGTAATGTGTGAACTTTCATGGTGAGCATGTATTATTTTGTTCAACAAGTAATCATGGCTGTATATTTTTATATATTAACTTAGAATTGAGTTGCCCCTCCCCACCCCCATTCCCTGCCTTTATTGGAGCAGGTTCTGTCTTTCATTTCCGCAAGGAATGCAACAGAAAATAAAAATAGCCTTCCCAGTCTTTCTGGCTTTTGTGTTCCAAAAGCATAGTCCCTTGGAGAAAGGAATTTATGTGCATGAACAAAATGTTTTATTGGATGGCATGAGGAAGGTAGAGTCTCCTTCAGATGAGGACAAGATACACCTGACTGAGATAATGAGGGAGAGAGTATGGGAGGCATCAGAGGGAGAAAGAGAATTTTTGAGTTTCTAGAGCAGAAATAACCTGCACACACCATTCTCAGTAGGTAGGGCAACAGACAGGGGTAGGAATAGTTAAGATTCCAGAAAATAAATGTTTGTATCTAGGCCAGGAGTTACAACTCAGACACCTACAGGGTCTAGATAGGTGGCCTAAATGAGGAAGCATAGCTGGTTGTAGAAGACTGTGAGGAGGGAAATGGCCCACCTCGAGGGGCTGCAGGGTAACAGGACTGCTGCCTTTTTCAAATCTAAAGTTTGTTACAAACTCTTAATTTTTATTTTATTATTATTTTATATTTTATTGATTTTAGAGAGAGAGGAAGGGAAAGGGAGAGGGAGGGAGGGAGGGAGGGAGGGAGGGAGGGAGGGAGGGAGGGAGGGAGGGAGAAAGAGAGAGAGAGAGAAATATCGATTCAAAAGAGAAACATGATCCTGCAGGTACCCTAACTGGGAATCGAACCCACTTCCCTTTGGTGTACAGGATGATGCTCCAATCAACTGAGCCACAAACTCTTAATTTTTAATTGGTTCAAATGTCCAGGTCAAACTAAATGTACTTGTCCCAGTCCATTGGGGATACTAAAACAAAAATAACATCTATAATAATAAAATTGTAATATGCTAATTAGACCGGATGTCCTTCTGAAGGACAACCTTCTGGATGAAGCCGGGGCTGCAAGGGAAACTGGGTGCCAGAGGGAAGGAAGGCCTACTCTTGCACAAATTTCATGCATCAGGCCTCTAGTAAACTTATAAACAACAGAAACTTATTTCTCACAGTTCTAGATGCTGAAAGTCCAAGATCAAGGCACCAGAAGATTCAGTGTCTGGTGAGAGCTTGCTTCCCAGTTCACAGTCATCTTCTTGTTGTGTCCTCACATGGTGGAAGGGGTGAGGGAGCTCTGAGGGCCTCTTGTATAAAGGCACTTATCCCATTTCTGATGGCTCTGCCCTGTTACCTCAGCACCTTCCAAAGGCCCCACCTCCCAATACCATCACCTTGGGGATTAAGATTTCAACATATGCACTGGGGGAGGTAGCATAGTCAGTCCATTGCAGTGCCTGTGGGTTAAACCCAACCTACAGGCCACACATGGGAACTGATCAAGGAAGAAGAGGCAGCCTCACAAAATAGTTACTGTGCTCCAAGCATGGACCAAGTAGAAGGAGCTGTGGGCATCTCTCCACAGGTGCCAGTGGAGTCCAGGCCCATATTCTCCTCCCACCTCCAAGGCCCTTCTTCAGACCCAGGACCAAAGACACTAGATTGAATAAGAGAGGTGAGAGGACAAGACATCCCAGAGGACCTAATGCTATGCTTTTTATCTGTCAATACAGGTGACTGAAGACCGAGTCAGAAATGAAATTGAGTAAAGAAAGAATTTAGCCCAGCCAGCGTGGTTCGGTTGAGCATCAACCTATAAACCAGGAAGTCATGGTTCAATTTCCAGTCAGGCCACATGCCCAGGTTGTGGGTTTGATCCCCAGTGGGGGGCATGCAGGAGGCAGCCAATCAATGATTCTCTCTCATCATTGCTGTTTCTGTCTCTCTCTCTCTCTCCCTTCCTCTCGGAAAAAAAATTTTCTTTAAAGAATCATGAATACTATAGATTGTTATAATCCCTGTAGGAAAAGCAGAGGTGCTCTGCCAGCACCCCCTTCTCCTTCCTCCCCCAGGGAGATAGCCTTCCTAGGAACCACAGCCCTGGGAGCTCCGCCCTGCACTGCCAGAGGCAGGCAGGGGCCTTTGCCTCACTGCTCCTGCTCTCTCTTCCTTCCCACCAACTACACAGATGCTTCCTTTCCTTCCTGCCCAGTCCATGCCAGGACCTAGACCCTGGGCCCCATCTTCCACCACTGTCACCAGGCACATGTGAAAGTCAGGCCCCTGTAAGTGAGGGGTTGGGAGTGAGAGGCTGGGAGGAGGCACTTTTATTTCAGGGATTGTGAGAAAAATGAGTTCCTGGAATCCCCAGTTGGGACCTGGAACAAATAGAAACAACATAATAAGGAGGAATTTGTTTCTCTACTGCTGTGAATATTATAGTTTGGCCATATTCAATCATGATGTGAAGATTGCTCTGGAAAACAAAACCATCTCCTGATCTTGAAAAACATTGCAGGGAGAGGCATTTTAAGCACCACAAACTTACCAACAAAACCTTGGTTCTGCCCTGGCTGGTTTGGCGCAGTGAATAGAGTGTCAGCCTGAAGGGTTCCAGGTTCAATTCTAGTCAAAGGCACATACAGGGGTTGTGGGCTCCATCCCCAGTTTGAGGTGTACAGGAGGCGGCCAATCAATGATTCTCTCATTATTGATATTTCTATCTCTCTCTCCCTCTCCCTTCCTCTCTGAAATCAATTTAAAAAATTTTTTTTAAAGCTGTGGTACATTTACACAATGGACTACTACTCAGCTGTAAAAAAAAAAAAAAAGGAAATCTTACCTTTTGCAAAAGCATGGATGAACCTGGAGAGTATTATGATAAGTGAAATAAGGCAATCAGAGAAAGACAAATACCATATGATTTCACTCACAGGTGGAATCGAATGAACAAAATAAACAAACAAACCAAATAAAAACAGACTCATAGGTACAGAGAACAGACTGACAGCTGTCAGAGAGGAGGGGTGGGTAAGAGGGCTGGGTGAAAAAAAAGTGGAGGGATTAAGAAAAAAAACCTCACAGACAATAGTATAGTGACCAACCGAGGAAAAGGGGGTGGGGAAGTAGAAAAGCGTAGAGGGGAGGATAAATGGAGATGGGAGGAGACTTGACTGTAGGTGAACACACAATACAGTATACACATGATGTATGATAGAATTGTACACATAACCTATATAATTTTATTAACCAATGCCACACCAATAAACTTAATTAAAAAAAAAAACACTTATCATCTCCCAATCAGCTTAGATGTCCATTCTTTCAGAAAGTCTCTCCTGACCCCTGAGTTAGAATGAGGTGCCCTCTGCATCCTGCACTTCCTTCCTGAGTATGCATAGTGCGCTGCAGTGTAATCCCCTATCATCTGAAAGCATCTCACTCTAGACTTAGAGCTGTGAGGAATGAAGAAACTTACCCACTTTCTTTATATGCCTTTTATGCACTGATCTTATTTCATTTTATATTTATGGTTTAGACACTTGGGCAAAAAATATTGTATTTCTTTATTTTCCTCAAACCAATTTACTTGAATTCCAAGTCCCCGTCATGCCATGCTGGAGTGTATTTCGATCTCTAGTTCTTGGCCCTCCTGCAGGACCCAGACCCCAGGGAGGTTCCTCTGGACCTCGGTCGGTCGCCAGGACACCCCATGGTCTCCTGATTATCAGCTATGCCGATTCTGCGCTATGCCTGCGGGCATGGAATCCAGGCAAAACCAAGAGCCATGCAATCCTTTCTGTGAGGTCTCGTGACCTCCAGGGAACTAGAGTTTCCACACTCCTAATCCCACGCAGCTAGCCCTGAAGACCTCGCCCTGAAGACCCCAGCACCACTTCCTCAATGCACTTGGGCCTTTAAAAATCAAAGAAAGGGAAGTGTCTTGCCAGCAACTTCTGCTTTCTGTCCAGCCGGAGGCAAAGTCAGTGAGGGAGCATAAAGAATGAAATACAGGAAGCAACACATACATTTGTATCTCAGAAAATTTCCCAGCCATTTGTATCTCACCCTTGGCCCCCCTACAGTGAGTAACACCACCCCCACCTCCTTCACCCCGACCAAAGGCGTCCACATGCTAATCCCTGAACCTGTGTATATGCTACCTTATATCCAAAAAGGGATTTTGCAGATGTGACTAAATTAAGGATCTTGAGATAGGGAGATCTTCCAAGATTTGCTGGGCGAGTCCTATGAAGAGGGAGGCAGGAGATTCAGAGTCAGAGAGAGGAGACATAAGGATGGAAGCAGAGGACAGAGAGGAGAGATGCTGCACTGCTGGCTTTAAATGTGGAGGAAGGGGCCACGTGCCAGAGAATGCAGGCAGCCCCTAGAATCTGGAAAAGGCAAGAAAATGGGTTCTCCTCTAGAGCCCCCAGGAAGAACACAGGCTTGCCAACACCTTGATTTCAGCCCAGTGAGAAATGGTTTGAGTTTCTGGTCTCCAGAACCATTAAGATAATGCAGACATTATAAGCTAAGCCACTGTTTGTGGTCATTTGTTACAGCAGCAGTAGGGTTAGCAATAGGTCGCTGAGGACTGTGACCATCTACGTATATCATGTAGGACCTTACCAAGTGTCTTGCACAGAGCACTCAAACAAATGTTTCCACAATCCTCTGCCTCTCATAAATAGAAACCTAAGACATTGAAAGACAGCATCCGGGACTTAAAATGCGGTTTAATCTGCAGGACTGGGGCAGGATCATTGTTTGATTTAAAAATGCATTGCCAGTTTTTTGCCCCTGCTCTCATTTATACCAACAAATCATTATAAGCAGGGCAGAAGTGGACATTTTCTTGGGCGTGAAACCCAACCTTTGTTATTTAAGATTTGTTTTTACCCACTACACTTCAAAGAAAATAATTCCATTTTATGGCTCCATCCTTGAAGCATTTTCTTCCTTTCTTTTAAGAAGAAGATTGTACAGTAGTCCTACCTGTTTTCTTGTTGAGGCCAAATGAAACTAGATTTGACAGAACAAGTCTACATATTGTCATAGGAGTCTTTCCCCCTTTATCAAACATGAGTTTAATTATTAAAAAACCCATTTTCCGTCCCACATCCTGGGAACATCCTTAAGACAGAGGGACTATAATCTTGACCCGCTCAGGGAAAGAAAGCCAGGAATTTTTATGGCATATCAGCATGATGTAGTGGAAGAGTCACAGCCCAGGAATCAGGAGACATGGCCCCTCGGCTCCCACTGTGGGAGTCGAGTCTCTGGGTGCTGGGTCTGGCAGCTTGTTCGCCACCCTGTTTCCTCTCTCCCCACG
>NW_005871239.1:2255473-2259043 GCF_000147115.1 Myotis lucifugus | reverse complement strand
CTCGTCAAAGCAGGTGGCCTGACTTCCGGCGTTCTAACCAGCCCCCGGGGAGGCTGAAGATGCTCACCCTGAAACCACGCTCGATTCGCCTGGATACACAGGGCTCCAAGAACAGCCCATATCTGAAATGTTTTGTGTTTCATTAACTCATGTGTGTGTCCAGAGTACTATCATTATTCACATTTCTAAAAAAACATTTTAGATGGTTCAAAAGGACCCATATTGTTCAAGGTTTAAGTTAATTAGGGATTGGGATCATTATGAAGGATTGCAGATCACTCCAAATAAATAAACACACACCTTTTTCTCTAGCCCCGTGGTCGGCAAAGTTCAGCTCGCGAGCCACATGCGGCTCTTTGGCCCCTTGAGTGTGGCTCTTCCACAAAATACCACGTGCAGGCGCGCACGTACAGTGCAATTGAAACTTCGTGGCCCATGCGCAGAAGTTGGTATTTTGTGGAAGAGCCACACTCAAGGGGCTAAGGAGCCGCATGTGGCTCACGAGCCGCGGTTTGCCGAACCGCAGTTTGCCAACCACTGCCCTAGCCCACGAGATCTAGCCCTGGCTACACATTAGTATCACCTGGCATGATTTCAAAAACCACCCATGCCTGCTCACCCACCCACACCGGCCAGAATGCAATTCAAGGTCTGGGAAGGGCCCTGTCACCTGGTATTTTATAAAAGCTTCCCCTGTGACTCTGATGTGCAGCCAAGGTGGGGAACCACAGCGATGACACTCCAGGTACCACCAAGTTGTTTTTCATGCTACCCACAGCTGTTATTCATTAACTCAGTGCACTCTTGCGGAAAGCTTAGTTAGATTATACAACTCACGTAAACAGGAACTTGTAATTCAATAAGCGTTCTCAGCAAGGCCGACGATACAGAGAAACCCTAGCTTTGTTTGGTCCCATGTAGCAAAAATAAAGACAGTTATCAAATTATAATGCACACTGTGCTCTGGGGAGCACACTGGCTTTAAGGGAGACGTGGTCCATTTTCTCCTTTGTAAGGCTCAGGTTCAGCCAGCGAAGTCTTACAAAGTCGGCAGAGGCAGTAAAAGTTCCTGAAGGTTCAAATGTCAATAGAGCAATCCCTCCTTGGGAACCAGTGTCTCCAGAACGGGTTAAGAAGCCAGGCTCGGGTGGGAATCCTGGCTGCACCATTTTCTAGCTATAGAACTGTGGGCAATTTCCTTAACACCTGAGTTTCCTTATTGATAAAATGGGGATTAGGCTTTGAAGGTTAAAATGAGTTAATGTGTATAAAGTGCTTTTTGTATGATGCTTGGTATAAAGTAGTTGTTATTATCATCTACCCCATGAGGTTAGAAGTGGAATATGACTATTTCCCCCCTTAACATTACTCTTTAGCATTGCCTCACTGAAACCATAGCATATGGGTACTTGTTTAGAGAATGATGACAAGAGGTGTGTGGCTTCTGGCAGGGCTGGGGCAGTCATAAAGCCAGAAAAGTAAACTGAACTTGGTTTGTAGCAGATCTTATAATCGAGGCCCAAAAGTCTAGATTCATCCTGTTGGCAGTAGAATGCCATTTGAGATTTTTGAGCCAGAGAATGATGTGAAATCCAACCAGTGCAGAGTTCACGTACCTCCCGTCTTCTCAGGCTGTCCGAGGTTCTCAGCCCTACTTCTTCAAGCGATACCGTCACGGGATCTGCACTGCAACTTGTGGTTTCCTGAAGCAAAGCAGAGTTCTCAAACCACTGAGATTTCCATTTCTGCCCCAGGGGGACGACAGTTGAACCAAACTGAATCACCGATGTTCATTCTGACAACTACCAGCCAGCTAATTTTATTAGCTGGAGTCATTTTATTTTTCTCTTAAACCTAAGACAGATATTTGTATTATCAAAGGCACTTTGGAGACCGACATTCCGGTCCCCTAGCAAGTCCAAATCCAAGTAAAAGAGCAAGGTAACTGGGAATAATGCCATGGATCGGCCAGAGGTAGCTGAGGTCCCCCAGATACTACAGGAACTTCATGTCATTGAGAGAAATTGCAGCTTGCTCTCAAGTAGCTTGTAGGTTTAGCATCGAAGAATTTGTAACTGAGACTTAAGAGTTTGCCAGATATGATTTAGAATGTGAAAATTTTACAGGCTGAGAATTTTGCCCAAATCATCTCCTATATGTTAAAGCCAGAGCATGTAAAATTAGGTAGCCTGACTCCAGGCTCCCACTTAAGAAAAAGACAAAACACTCAAATAAGATAAATATATTCCTTCCAACTCAGGAGTGGGGGTATCTGGGAAGTGGAGTTGAAGTGATGTAAGTTCTAAACCTGGTTCTCCTCCAATATGGGGAGAGTCATGTGGCACTTAAGTCTCTGTTCTCCCAAAATAAATGGTAATAAATTCTTAAGCACCCAGATGTGCAAAAGTTCAACAAATGTAGTCCTAGCTGGTTTGGCTCAGTGGATAGAGCATTGGCCTGCGGACTGAAGTGTCCCGGGTTCAATTCCCATCAAGGACACATGCCCAGGTTTTGGGCTTGATCCCTAGTGGGGGTCGTGCAAGAGGCAGCTGTTCAATGATTCTCTTTTTTTTTAAATGTATTTTATTGACTTTTTATAGAGAGGAAGGAAGAGAGATAGAGAGTTAGAAACATTGATGAGAGAGAAACATCCATCAGCTGCCTCCTGCACACCCCCTACTGGGGATGTGCCCGCAACCAAGGTACATGCCCTTGACCGGAATCAAACCTGGGACCCTTCAGTCTGCAGGCCGATGCTCTATCCACTGAGCTAAACCAGTTAGGGCTCAATGATTCTCTTTTATCATTGATGTTTCCATCTCTCTTTCCCTCTCCTTTCCTCTCTGAAATCAATAAAAATATATTTTTTTTAAAAAGTTCAACAAATGCTAACTAGTGCTTAAAATGCTAGCCCCTGTGTTTTATTTTGTAAATCCTCACCATAACCCTATTGACTAGGTTACATCATTTAACTCCACTTATCAGATAAGGATACTGAAGCACAGAGAGCTTAAGAAACTTGCTCAAAGCCACAAGCTAGCAAGTGGCAGAGCCAGGATTCCAACACAGCATTGAGAGTCTGTGCGGGTACAATAAAATGCAGTCACTGCCTGAACAAGCTGAGAGCCTGGTGGGGAGAAATAGAGTTCATGCAGACATGCTTATAACACAGGTGCATCTGCAGGACATCAACAGGACACTAATGTTGAGGGAGAGAAAAAACATTGTTGCTAGGGTTGAAAAGGCTTCTGAGAAGAGTGGTGTTGGAATGGGGCTGAAAAAGTGAGTGCACAGGACTCTACCTGATGGAGAGCGTTAAGACGGTCTAGAGCGGTGGTTGGCCAACCGTGGCTCGCGAGCCACATGCGGCTCTTTGGCCCCTTGAGTGTGGCTCTTCCACAAAATACCACGTGAGGGCGCGCACGTACAGTGCGATTGAAACTTCTCTGCCCATGCGCAGAAGTCGGTATTTTGTGGAAGAGCCATACTCAAGGGGCCAAAGAGCCGCATGTGGCTCGCGAGCCACGGTTTGCCGAGCCGCAGTTTACCGACCACTGCACCAGAAGGAAC
>NW_005871239.1:2194667-2255226 GCF_000147115.1 Myotis lucifugus | reverse complement strand
ACAGTCTGTTCGATGTTGCTCTGCCTCTGTATCTATTTTTGCTCATCAGTTTATAATGGTCTTAATTATCCGAGTGAGATCATGTGGTATTTTTCTTTCATTGACTGGCTTATTCACTTAGCATAATGATGATACATTTTTGTTGCTTAAGACACTAAGCTTATGGTACTTTGTTCCAAAAACAATAGAAAACTATTACACTATTCTAATTTATTTAATAAAAACTCTACATGTTTTATAAATTTTTATTTTAGAGAGGAGGAGACAGAGGCACAGAAAGATTAAGTTGTTTGTCCGAATCTTGATTACTTAACATTGTTCTTTCAAGGGGGCTTCCTGGTTTCTCTCCTACCTGTCTCTCCACTTTTTCCTTGGGCTCCTTGCAAGTTCCTTTACGCCAGTGGTTCTCCACCTTGGCTGCACATTAGAATCACCTGGGAATCTTTTTTAAATCCTGATTTCTGGGCCTCATCCTCCGGAAATTCTGTTTCTTTGTTATGGGGTGGGGCCACAACAGTAGTAACAAAGAAACAGAATTTCCGGAGGATGAGGCCCAGAAATCAGGATTTTAAAAAGATCCCCAGGTGATTCTAATGTGCAGCCAAGGTTGAGAACCACTGCTTTACGCCTATCCAATGTATAAATTGGGAATTTATCCTAAATACTCTTCTCTTTTTCTTTGAATTCTCTTTCCTAGCTGATCTCACCCATTCCCAAAGTTTCAAATGCTGATTATAAGCCGATTATTCCCCAAGTAATAGATCTAATAGGGACCCCTCCTCTGAGCTCACACCAGTAAGCTTGTCCTGCCAACCTGACTTCTTTGTTTGGATAGCTTATAAACATTTCAAACCTAACACGTTCAAAACAGAATCAATTCCTACCAAACCGCTTCCCCATTCCCACATTCTATTACATTTGTCTCAAGTCAAAAAGATGAGTCAGGCTTCATTCCTCTCTTCCACATCGTCCACGTGCATCCCACCACCAATCCATCCATTTTTGTCTACTCTCACTACCACCGACCTGGTCCAAGTCACCACCATTTCTCACCTCAAAAACCATAGTGGCTTCCCAAGGTCTCTCTTGTTCTTCCTTGTTCCTCTTTGGATCTATTTTCCTCACCCATTGAGAGTGTCCTGAGCCAGTAGATCAGATCCTGTCACATCCCTGTTTAACACCTTTCAATGGCTTTCCATACTTAGAATAAGATGCAAACCCCTTCCATGTCAATGACTCCTAACCCTCCACACAGTCCAGATCCTGCCCACCTCACCAACCTCAGCAACCTCACCTGTGACCACAGCCCCTCATTTCATTCTCCTTTTTAGAACTATACCAGGCTTCTCTCAGTGCCTCAACCCCCAAAATTCTTTCCTGCCTCAATGACTTTATAGCTACAGCTTCCTTTTTGTGAGTTGGGTATACACACACACGTTTCACCTATCTGCTACTAATTCTTCAATTTTCAGGTTAAAGATTTCCTCCTTAGAAAGGCCAAAACCAAACCATGCGATCGAAAGCATTTTTACCCTGCCACACAACCCTACCCTAACTTGATTCTTTATCCCAGCCCCTATTTGTTCTGGGATATGTTGGGTGGTGTTGTTTTTTAGCACTTATTACAACTTGCAGTTCTTTGTCATTTTGGTTACTTTACTTTTTTTTTTTAATTCGTCTTTCTAGAATGTTGGTTCCATAAGGGCAGGGTCTGTGTCTGTCTGTCTTGGTTACCAGTGTAACTCCAGAGCACTAAGCCTGACACATAGTAGGTGCTCAATAAATATTTGTTAACTATTGAATAAATGTTATATGTAAAAAGTTAGGAAAGTTTAAAATGATACTAATACGCTATATCATTATCTAAGAATGCTATAACTACTTGAATAGTGAATTTGAATTTAAGTCAATAAATGATCAATAGCCAGTTGAATTTACATTTTATAATATTCTGTTATTCTTTTGATTGTAATTATCTATACATTAAACCAACTGTGCATTCAAAGTAAAATTTCATGTTATGACAAATTTGATTTTTTTTTTTTACCTAAGGACCTTTTGTACCAATTAGCCTCTTTTAACCTTTACTTTACACTTGTGGTAAAAACCGCACGGTACAGATTCAAAGAAAGGAAATATATATTTAGCAATAGACCTGACCAGCACACATCTTTTTCTCCCTCCCCGCAAAGTTGGAGGGCTAGATATGGTTTATAGGAAATCCCCAATGAGAAATAAAAATAGGACATAAATAACTCAAACTATGCATAGCAAATGGCTAGTGCTTCTCAACTAGCTATCTGGAGATGAGGAACAAGTGATAAAATATAGTAGGAGGAAGCAAATGAAATAATAATGTTGATGTATTTTACCTTAAATAAGGCGATGTTTGAATTATTATAGTCAGAAAGGAGTCTACTTCTGAAAAATACCTGTAGAATAAGAAATACCTTTGTTCTTCATCCTTCATTCATGCAACATCCACCAAGTCCCCCAAAATGGAGAAATGGAGATCTGAGATCTGTAAGTTTGAGAGATAATGTTCAAGTCAATTAGTACACTTTTATTTTGAGGCTACGGCATGCTAGGTATTTTTGAAAACAGCAAGATAAATGAATCACAATATCTGATTTTAGATAGGCTACAATCCAGTTGGGAAACAAGGCAAATATGTGAACAGTCCAGCAACACATCAGGACCAAAGATTCTACAAGGAAGAGCAAACTAACTGACCACATATGTGCCCTCAGGAGGCAGACACGGTGTCACGTTCTGGCTCTGACCCCGCACTGGTTGCACAACTTCTGTCAGCTACACAACCACAGAGCCTCAGTCCCTCCTCTGTCAGAATTTCCGGAGGATGAGGCCCAGAAATCAGGATCTTAAAAAGATTCCCAGGTGTTTCTAATGTGCAGCCAAGGTTGAGAACCACTGATCTATATAGGGTGCTTTGCATTGAGCATGCACAAAGTAAGCGTTCAGTAACATTTGATATTGTTAAGTTTTAAATGAGTGGACGTGGAGAAAAGCCTTTGTTGGGAAATAGTATTAACAAACTGTTATTTGTTGTAAGGAATTTATCATAAACTTAACATCATTGGGACAAATCCCACTGTAATTTGTGCCAGAAGTTTATGACTTTGAGGTGGAACGTTTTGAAGTTAGAACACTCTTTTCTTCTTGAGATGCCTTTCTTTTTGTTGTTGTTGTTGATTCTCACCCAAGGATATTTTTTCCATTGATTTTTAGAGAGAGTGGAAGGGAGGGGTAGAGACAGATAGAAACATCGCTGAGAGAGACACATCGATTGGTTGCCTCCCACATGCACCCTGACTAGGGCCGGGGATCAAGTCTGCAACCAAGTACATGCCCTTGACAGGAATTGAACCCTCATCCTTTTAGTCCATGGGCCAATGCTCTAACCACTGAACAAAACTGGCTAGGGTATGAGATACCAAGAGGTAGAGGGATCTTACTTATGATCACATGGCCTAATATAAAAATGTAACTATTCAACAAAAACTTATATTAAAGGACACAAACTGTCACATATAGTCACCACCCTTTTAAAAGGCACATATATGTGCCTATATGTATATATGTGTATATGTGAAGTGGGCAGGTGACTTTAAGAAAGTTTCAGTTTCCACTTCTGAAAAGTAGGCCTGCATGTTTTGCCTAACACGTTCAGGGGTCATTTCTAACCTTTCCAAACCCTCCCTGCTTCACCTGGCTCTTGCAAGGACCACGCTGGTGGTCAGATACTGCCCATTCTTCTTCTTTTTTAAAAATATATTTTTATTGATTTCAGAGAGGAAGGGAGAGGGAGAGAGAGATAGAAACATCAATGATGAGAGAGAATCATTTATCGGCTGCCTCCTGCACGCCCCCTACTGCGGATCAAGCCCGCAACTCGGGCATGTGTCCTTGACTGGAATCGAACCTAGGACCCTTCAGTCCATAGGCTGACGCTCTATGCACTAAGCCAAACCAGCTAGGGCTGCCCATTCTTCTTGAGAGGATTTAAAAATCAACGGTCTCTGGGAGTCAGCATGGACTAAGAATTCATCATAGTTCTTAACAGTGGAAGCTTGATTTGTTTTTTAAAATAGTCATCTGTAATCATGTTTAAAACAATTTGGAAATTAATGGACTACCTTAAATATACTGTGTCTTAATTTTTGCAAAACACTTGACAAAATTTTTGATGGTGTTTTTATGGACAGAATGATGAAAGCTAACATTATCATACTGCTTAGGCAGAGGCACAACCAACTAAACAATACTTACTGGTTCTGAAAAAAAGTTTACTTAACATCATACCACCTACCCAGTTCTTGTCCTTGGCCCTGTCAGGAGCAACATTTTCCATAAATAATATGAAAGAAAATTACATATAACTGATTAACACATAAAAACCAGAGATTCAAAATGATTAAAATAAAAATCATTTTAGCCCTGGCTGGTGTTTCTCACTGGTTAGAACATTGCCCCATGCACCAAAGGATCATGGGTTCAATTCCCAGTCAAGGACACAGACCTGGGTTGCAGATTTCCTCCCCACACCTGGTTGGGGCACTTGCAGGAGGCAACCAATCAATGTGTCTCTCATATCAATGTTTCTCTCTCTCCCCCTGCCCCAACCCTGTCTCCCCAACCCTCCCTCCCTTCCACTCTCTGAAAATCAATGGAAAAAATATATATCCTCTAGTGAGGATTAAAAAATTTCACTTTAAATAAATATTAACTGTTAAGTTTTACATTTAGTCTCAGGAGAGGGAATATTAGGCTTTAAATCAATAGATACGAGTATATAGTTAATTACAAGTACAAAATTAGTTGGGAAAAAGTGTGGTTGCTTTTTGGCTAACTTAGCTTTAGGTATTAATAGGAGTACAATCCCGAGAACACAGGAACTAATATATCTCACACCATTCAGCACCAATGAGACTACTAGTATATCTTGTGTTATAGTCCAGAGAGAGACGTAGGGGGAAAGCCAGACTCTGTCCTGGAAGAAGACACCCAATAAATGGTGGGGGATCTGGAAAACACGGAGGTCTGAGGAGCTCTGGGGATTTGTAACTTGATGAGGACAAAGGCTGGGGAGAGACAAGAGGCAGTCCTTCCAGGGCCTCGGAGGGCAGAGGCTGCAGGCTGGTCCCCTCTACTTCACAGCTCAGGCCAGGGCTGCGGGCAAGGGGACAGGGGCAGTGGGCTCCGTCTGGCTCAGGACAAGAAAAAACAACCACAGCAGACTCTCAAAGGACAAGCCCTCTCTCACAGACTAGCCTTCAACAAAGATTGCAGGCTTCTCGCAGGGATCCTGAAGAAGGGAGGCTTTGCCTAGTAAAGCTGGATAGGTCCACTCTGAGGTTCCTTCCGATCCTACGTGTATGTAAGTTATTTACAAAGATAAGAAGTTAAATCATGGAGACACCAGCCCCTTACAATGTACATATTTTCACAAACATGAGGTAAGGCAGGAGCAGGTGCCCATGGGTGTCTTGTTGTCTCATTATTTACCTTTTGTAGCAATTGTTTTGCTTCAGTCACTACTGCAACCCAACTGGAATGTCTGTCTGCTTTTACTCAATCCGTGTCGCAGGGAAGCACATGAGCTCTGGAGCCACAGGGCCTGTGCTTAACTTTTGGTTCTACCTGTGTAGGTTTGGGACACGTTTCTTATCCTTCAAGCCTCAGTTTTCAAACTGCAAGCGAGGAATAATAGTAGACCTGCTCATCGGCTGGTTGTGAGGATCAAATGAGACAGTGCACGTAAAGCACTTGGTGTGGTGCCTGCAACACAGCAAGCCCTCGGTGAATGTTACCTGTGGTCATATTGCTGGTAGTAATAAATCATACCCTCCTTTGCAATGGAGCTCCTAGAGTTTTACCTTCACATTTGCTTTATCCTACTTCAGGGTCTGAGGGACTGACTTTGTTTTGCTTCAGGAACAGTAGGATTGGGAAATGTGAAATGAGGCTTCTTAGACAGATGATAAAGGACGACAGGATGGCGCAGTGGTGAGAGCAGGAGTCTGGTTCCAGAGCTCCATCAGACTCGCTCCGGGACTGGAAGATCATTCATGCCTGGCATCAGTAAAATGAGAGCGTTAGACTGAATGTTCTGCTCTTTCCTGGCTAAAATGTTTTGTCCTAAATGGGGCCACGGATGGAAAAGAATAATAAATCATGAGGCAGATGAAATGGGAAAACCAAAAGGCCTGAACAGTGACTATTTAAAGCAGTTTACAAAGCAAAGTACCTCCTTTACAAGCTTCGCAGTGTAGTCAATGGTCCTTGTGCACTGTATAAAACAAGGCAATACTAATCATTTCTTCCAACTGTAGATTACTAAAATTTCCCTACATTTTTAATAAAGGTGTACCTCGTTCCACTGAGGGAACGTTAAAGGTGACACCTGCCAAATTGTATAGTCCCTTATTGTAGGCCTGCACACTGTGGAAAGTGGTTACAGCTGGAATAGAAAGTGGCCTGCTATATAACTCTGGTGTGTTGTACCTTTGATTTGGACTGGAATTCTGTGATTGCTTACAGGTTCAAGAACAGGTGGAATTAAAAGAAATCTTTTACTGCCAGATGACCACCTGAAGCTTTTTACTTTAAGCCAGAGTCACACACTCTCTGTGAATTAAGGGCAAAGCTTCAATCTCCCCCTTCTCCCCCCCCCAACTTTCTTCCCCCAATTTATCTCTGTTCAGGATCCTACTTGCCCACCGAATCCCCTTCCCCATCTACAGAAAAGCCAACATGATGGCCTTCTAGCTCAGAGACACTTTAAAACCTCATGGTTACCAGAGCCAGGTAGTAAGGGCCCAGCTTATCAGCTATTTCCGGAAGGCCATTTCCATGACAAGGTGTATCTTATATTAATCCCAAACAAACAGTGCTACTAAATGATGAAGAGGATTTTGACATAATATCTGCTGAAAATTCCAGCTAAAAAATAGAATTCTTTTAAGCCCACCGCTGTGTTCTGCTACCACAATGTTATCAAAACTTCAACCCACAACAGCACAGGTTTTACTTCCCCTCACACCTGCCGCCACTGCTGTAGAACCTCATGAGCATCAGTCCAGTTTCTCCTTCCTTCTCAAGTTCCGTCCCAACCACCAAAGAGAATCCACCCAGCCCCTGGTCCTGTGTCCACATCTTGGTTCAGTATTTTCACCAATCCTGTAAAAACAAGTTGGGAGTATGATACAATACACATTCCCTGCCTTTCATGATTTTAGAGATTGCTGCACTAGTGAAAGCCCACTCAAGAAGATGGACTTTCATCTAGGAAGCAAAGTCAATTATATTTTCTTACCTATAGAACTTACAGAGCTGGTAGAATCAAGCTACTAGAAAGAGATATGTCCTGACAAATCCTTATCAGAGAGAAAATATCTTTATAGGCTACAAAAAATATATTGAATACATTTTGGGATATTACCTCTTCATCAGTCAAAAATTACACTGAAATGTTTATTTAAAACTAGAGGCCCAATGCATGAAATTCGTGCAGGAGTAGGCCTTCCTTCCCCCAGCTGCCGGCACCGGCTTCCCTCCAGCACCTGGACCAGGGCTTCCCTAGGGCTACCGGCACCCAGGACCTGGGCTTTCCTCCAGCTGCCCTCGCAGAGGGAGACCCCACCCACCCACCACAGCCTGCCGGTCAGTGGCCTGGTCCTCCCTCTGTGGGGCGATCATGGGACGAAGGCCCAGCCCCTGACCGATCACATCACACCTGCCTTGGCTGGCCTGGCACTAGTAGGTGTCATAGTGTGGTCCCAGATGGTCGTCTGATGGTCATTCTGCTGTTTGGCCATTTGGTCAATTTGCATATTACGCTTTTATTATATAGGACTAGAGGCCCAATGCACGAAGATTCATGCAAGAATAGGCCTTCCTTCAGACTGCTTCGCTCCAGCTGCTGCCAGGCACCCAGGACCCAGGCTGCTTTGCTCCAGCCACCACCGCCACCCACCGGACCCGGACTGAGGTGGTCAATGCCACCTCATGGCGACCGGTCGTTTGGTCGTTTTGGTCATGATGCCTCTTGGCCTTTTATTTTTATGATGTCCTGAAGATGCCACACTTTGAGAAATTGGTCCATCCTAACATAGCCCTCTAATTTCCAAGCTTTATTTTTAGCAGTGGAATTTTTAAAGCACCATTTACACCATCTTCTAATATATAAAATAAATAAAAGTCAAGGCTCTCTGGTTGAGACTAGGGAAGGGGACACTTTCGTTGGCCCATTGTTTTAGAATAATTGATCTACTTTATTCCCAGGAGGGTGAATAATCCCACTTCACTAATAAGGCTGATAGTACATGTATTAGGCAGAATTCTCCACAGAAATAGAATCAATGCAGTGTGTGTGTGTGTGTGTGTGTGTGTGTGTGTGTGTGTGTGTGTAATATATACACATACTGGTACATAGAGGGAGAGATTCCTTTTAAGGAATTGGGGCCCATGTGATCGTGGGGGGCTGGCAAGTCTGAAATTTGCAGGGCAGGCAGCAGGCTGGAAGACCCAGCAGGAGTTGATGCTACAGTCCTGAGTCTGGAAGCAGAACTTCCTCCTCCTCCAGGGACCTCAGTCTTTTCTGCGAAAGCCTTCAAATGATTGCATGAGACCCACTCACACTGTGGAGGATAATCTGCTTTTGGCAATGTCTACTGGTTTAAATGTTAATCATGTCTACAAAATGCCTTCACAGTGATATTGAGACTGGTGTTTGACCAAACAGCTGGGCACCATAGGCTAGCCAATCTGACAAATAAATTAAACATCACAGTAGCTAAAATACCTTGTGCTGTTTCCTAGCTCCTCAGGTAATAAGAAAGGTTCTAAAGAGCTAGGTGATCAGAGACAAAGAAATAAACAAACATTTTGAAGTGCCAGTGTGGTCAGAAGATGCTTCTTTGGAATGAATGTAACTAAAGGTAGGGTCAAGCGGGCCTAATTTTGGTGAATTTGGCTTATCTCAAAAACAAATTATAGAGTATAAATTAGTCACCCAAAGTGCCAAAAACGAAAAAACTTTTTCTTAAAAAAATGTATTCTTTTGAAGTTGATACACCAGTAGATTGGAGTTTCATGCGTAACTGTGCCCTATTTCTCAGCAACGTTCTTGTTACCAAGATTGTTAATAAAGGAAATGAAATTTTTGCGCATTGAAAGCTGAGCTCATACTTCTTCCCAAAAGAAATATTAGCTCTTTAGTCTAAAAGAAAGTAGTTCATAGAGAAGTGGCTGAATGATAACTGATTTACGTTATATATGCATTTAATCTCTCAAGTTTTGGGAGTGTGAGCTGTGATCTCTTGTACTGGACAGCCCGAGTCTCAGAGTGACCCCCTGACAAACATGACTACATCAACTGCTATGCTGATACCACACTCATTGATTTGGCCTCAGCTGTTGGATCAGGGCAGCCACTGTGTACACCAACAGCCTATAAAGTAAGTAAGCTGGCACAAAAGCTCTACCTCACAGAGGAGATGGTGACCACAGGAACAAATTTAATTCCCCCCTTGAGAACGTTTTGAATCCTAAAAAGAAAGTCAATCAAAAGCAGCAGATAGCCCTAGCTGGTATACCTCAGTGGATAGAGTGTCAGCTTGTGGACTGAAGTGTCCCGGGTTTGATTCTGGTCAAGGGCACATGCCCGGGTTTTGGGCTTGATCCCCAGTAGGGGGCGTGCAGGAGGCAGCCAATCAATGATTCTCTCTCATCATTGATGTTTCTATTTCTCTCTCCCTCTTCCTTCCTCTCTGAAATCAATAAAAATATATATATATTTTTAAAAAGCAGCCGATAAGGGAAGCAAAGACTAAAAAACGACAGAGACAAGCCAGCAGCTAGGAATACAGAGATGACCAAAGCAGACATGACTTCACAATTTCATAGAGCTGTCTGACTAGAAAACGAGGATTAAAATACAATGTGTCAAATATCACAATAGCAAGACCCAGTGAACACCATGGGAACACAAAGAAGAGCTACCTAAGGGTGACTTTCTAGAGACCATACCCACAGCTGAGGAGCAATAACAGCAGAGCACTGCAGTTGGGCTGCATGAACTTCTGCTATTGAGGACGACATGATGGCTCCATAAGGCTAGAATTGGATCTTGGGCAATATAAACTTCCTAGTTCTCAAATTACATTCTGATTGTCATGTAGCTCAGATATGCGTCTCTGTGGCTGTTTTTACATGACTTCCAGTTCTATTCCTGTTACATGGTTCCCATGAGGCCCTAGACACCTCTTTTCCTTATTCCTTTTCTGTGTGTATTTACAGAAAGACCCCATTACTTAAAACAATCAATGTTATTTGTATCTGAAAACCAAACATGCCACTTTTGGTTAACTAACTGTTATGTAAAGAAGCTTCACACGTTTAGGCCAAAACAACCTAAAAGTCAAAATATGATGTATCTTTAAAATTCAAATTGCTCAAATGCAAGAAAAGACTTATTCCACCTAATTTTTATTACACCCCCCTGAAAGGTTTTACTTACACATATTGTAACCGGTATGTAATAGACAAACCAAGGAGAATTTATACTCTCCTCTCTGTCAGGTAGAGGCGGGAAACCACGAGTTAAGAATCAAAATGAATAGCCTAAAGTGCTGTACCTCAAACCATCTTCAAATGTTAATTAAAATTTTCCATAGATGACTGAATCAAAATGAAAATTATACATATACACATACACGCACTGTATGAAAACCATAATTGGAACCAAATATTTTCAAATCTGTTCCAAACTGGTATTTTATTGGATTCTATCCTTCCCGTTTGGTTTCCTCAAATGTCAGACAGCTAAAAAATATAAAAGCAATACAACAAAAGAAATGTATTTCCCTTTATAGACTGGCTGAGTCATTAATTACAGTAATTGTACCAACAGTGGTGTTAGTAGCACTATCAACTGTGCAAAATTATTTATGAATAATATATTACAAGAGGTAAAATTGAGTTAAAATGTTGAGCATCCTAATAATTAGAAAGGATGAATTTTCAATTTATTATACACAATGCAACATACCTAATGCAAATATATGCAAATTAGAATTGTATTAACTTGAAAAGGCTGACATTGAAATATCAATGAAGTTTCACTTTCAATGCCTCTCCCTCTCCAGAGTACACCTGTGCCTTTCCCTTCCCCCTCTTTTTCTCCCAAGACACATACCTTTCCCTTTCCCTCTCCCAAACTCCAAGGGCCCTTCTTCTGCCTCTGTAATGTGTTTCCTTAGTCCATTTCGTCTACAGCTCACTTTCACTACCTCTATGACTTTCTAAGCAAACTTTCTCTTATAATTTGAAAAAATAATAAAGTTTCATTTTCAGCACAAATTTAGAATTTTTATTAATATTGAAGAATTATAATTTTGAGCTGGAGGAGAGGTGAATGGATTTCCAACTGTGTTTATGCTATTCATACATGTCTTAGCCACTCTTGCTAGTAAAACATTTTTGTCAGTCCTAAGGGAGCATTTAGACATGAAATATGCAAGTTTTGAATTTTGCCAAGTCTTTAGGAACACATCACTCTCATAAAATGACATTGGATTGTACTTTCTCTGCTTTAGTCATATGCCTGTACCATGTCAATAAAGTTTCTTTCATTTATTGACTGGCACCTAGGTCTTAAGAGGTAGAAGAGAAAGTTAGATGAATTTATGTTTCAGGCAATTAAGTGGTGGTGTTTGATTTTATGTGTCAACTTGACTGGCCTAAGGGATGTCCAGAGAGCTGGTAAAACATTATTTCTGAGTTTGTCTGTGAGGGAAGAGATTAGTATTTGACTTGGAGGGCATCATGCCATCCATTGAGGGCCTGAATGGAACAAAAAGGCAGAGGAAGGGTGCTCTCTCTGCCTGAGTTGAGACATCTGTTTTCACTTGCCCTCAGACATAGGCGCTCCTGGTTCTTGGGCTTTCAGACTCAGATTGGGACTTAGACCATCAGTCCCCCATTCTCAGACCTTCGAGCTCAGACTGAATCACGTCACCCTCGGTCCTGGCTCTCCAGCCTGCAGACTCCAGATCAAGGGATTTCTCAGCCTCCGTAACCACGTGAGTCGATAATAAATCTCCTCCTATATACTTATACATCTCTACATGTTATAATATCCTATTGTTTCTGTTTCTCTGGAGAAACCTGACTGATACATAAGTGATGTTTGGAAAGTCTAAATTAGAGAGTGAAATGGACACATTTATCTTGTAACTTTTTACTCTAGTAGTTTTCTGTCTTTTGGGGTTATGAAATCCTTAGACAATGTAAAGAACACGAAGAGTCTGACCCCCAGAAAAATGCATACATGCACATATACACTCCATTTGCCAACAAGAAGCCCCTGGTGGATATACAATATTTATGGAATTGAGGTCCACCACTACCCTGACCATGGGCAGTACAGCATTCAATCTGTACTACGATGTACAAGGTCCTGGGTTCAAATTACTATTTTAATTACCACTTCTTCAACACTCTTAAGTGTTCTGGGATTTTTATTTGTATTCTAAAGAATTTTAGACTGTTAAACCAAAGATGAAACAAGATTCCTGATGTTACAAATATTTACAAATATTCCTTTTGGTAACCATGAGAGAGCAGTAATAACAACCAAAACAAGTTAAAACAGAGAAACAGAATAAACTACTCATTATGCTAAATTTCATCAATAAAAGCAAAATATAAACAAGCTAGTTAAGGGTATATTTTTCTCTTAAAAGAGTTTCTTAAATATATTGGTACCCAAAACACACATACATAGACGTAGATACACACATACATACACATGCACATACATAGCCAAGCTCTAAAATTACATGAACATACACTGAACTTCTGTTAATATATATTTTGACTGTTGTTTAAGACTATGCTTTTCTTTAAAAGGTAACAAGATCTGAAAATCCAAAAACATAAAATAAGAATGTGTGGGTGAGTTTTCATTTAGAAAGAAGTTTTTAAAAAATTTTTTTAAAGGTGCAAAATGGTTTCTTTAGAAGTTTCGTCTATTCAACTGCTTGTCATCCATACTTATAAAGGGCATTTACCTCCAAGATTACTCATTCAGAAAATATAAAATGTGAGTTGAAATATATCATCAAAGAAAAATAAACCCCATTTTAAAAAGACACTTGAAAGTGATCAAGCAAAGAACTTGTATGCATATGTGCATAACCCGTGGTCACAGACAATAGGGTGATGAAAGTCTGGGTTAGGGGGCCGGGGGTGGGCTAGAAGGGGTTAATGGGGGGAAAGGAGGACATATGTAATATTTTCAGCAATGAAGACTTAAAAAAATAAATAAAAAGACACTTGAGAGCTATACAAATCATTATTTTCTCTAGTAGATGAAAAGCTAAAGACCTTTCTCAGGGGGCCAACAGCAATGGGCAGCCCAGCTCCCAGATTTCCCCTTATATGAGTGGGGATGGAAAGCCTCCAATTTATGAAGTTAAGATTAGAGCAAGTGTTAACAAAATAAAGTCAGATACACATTTTTAAAAAATCTGATACCAGACCATTAAGGGAACAAGGGATTACTAGAAATAACTCTCAAATTCTTTCCCACCAATACTTAAATTCTTTTTATAACGCATGTCTGTCAATAATTATGAGAAGGAAAAGGAAAATGAAGACATTACTGTCTGGTAGGTAGTGGTTTTTTTCGGTGAGTTTCATTTTTAAAATTTTATGCTCTCAATGTTAGACATGACATCTTATATGTTTATAATAATTGCATTTGAGATGATTTCTAGAATCTTGGAAAAGAACAATCATCTTCACTTTTAAAAGCTCTTTTTTGAAGAAAAATTGCTCTAACGTTTACCTTTTAAACGTCAACCCACATCCATCTATATCCACCTTCCCAGACCCTGTCTTCTCCCTGACTTGTGATCTATGGGAAACACCTATGACTTGCAGTCAGCATCTTTGGTTTGAGTTCTAGCTCTGTTCCTTAAGAGTTCTAGAAAAGTCTCCTTAAACAGGAGTTTCCAATGGAGTTCATTCTATCAGTGTCATCTGGGCAGCTTTTATAAACTTTTAAAGCAGTGTCTTGGAGGTTGAGTAGGGGAGTGAAGCTCATGAATCTATTTTATGAAAAGCTCTCCTAGGTGATGAGAGAGAAGAATGAATTAAGTTTGGGATCTACTCATTGGAATCTCTGAATTACTTTTCTAGCTTGTAAATGTATGGGAATGTATGGGAAAGGGCATTGTCAATGGAGAAACCAAATAAATACTAGGTATTATGAGGCAATATTTTTGTGGGGTTTAGAACAGAATCACTTCATTGTCGACCACTTCTGCAGCAACCACCACACATAGAGAATTAGAAATAAGCATATCAATACCGATGATCTTCTGAAACGTTAGCAGTCTAAAACCTCAAGGTAAACCAGAACATAACTTTAGAAACACATAAAGGGGTATTAAAACCAACAGACAAAATGTTTTTACTGCATTTTAAAATAAGAAAACATCTAAAAATAAATTTCACCCTTTCTGACTTCTTGAATTACATTAAGATTTCATTGTGGGAATCTGTTTCTCAAAGATCCAGTCTTCTAGAAAAATAGAGAGATATTGGAGCTCTCTGAAGCCAAACTAAAGAAAGAAAACGGATGTGCAGATATTGGTCTCTGTTTTTCCTATACCCAAGTTGTTTCCTGGAGCTATAATAAATAAAATGCTAAGGGAGGTTTACTAACTCAGGCCCCATTTTGAGTGTCTTACATTGCATGGAATAAAGGGTATTCTAATAGCCTGGAAAAATACTTCAGGAAATGACTTAGCCCCATAGTTTCTAATTTGTTATAATTTCCAGGATAAAATATTCACCTACAACTTTGAGGTCCCCAGAGGGTTTAATCTACTTACGCTAACACAGAGAGGCTGGTAGAAAGGAACTATTATTCTAAAATGATTGTAATTATCATGTTGGGAAGGAAGATCATAGGCTTTACCCTCAATCCATCATAGATGTTTAATTTTTTCTCTTTCATCAAAATAGAAATATTTGAAGTTTTCTTTTTTTATTTTATTCCTGAGAGGGGGTAATCACCTAATAAGTTTGTAACCTAAATTCATAACCTATGAGTCACAATTCAAGCTCATTAGTTTGATTAAAACTTTGCAGTATCTGGTTCCTGTTCCTCTGTGGCCCCCTAGACTTCCTTTCTCCAAATACCCTTCATTCCATATGTAACTCTTGCTCTTGACCTGGTGCATGCAGAAACAATGCCATGGGTACCGTCATCACTCATGCTCTTTCTTTCCCTGGAAATTCCTTTAGCAATTTATACTCATAGTTCAAAATTCAGCTCAAGCATCCTCTCCCTAGAAAGTTGTCTGGTCCTCAGCGAGATTTAGCTGATCCTCATCTGGGATTCCCTAGCCTCCTGGGGCCTTCAGGTAATGGGTCATACCTGATTTGACTTTATATCCATAACACTTAGCTCAGGGTCTGGCACTTAGCAGGTGCCAGATGTTTGTTTGTTGAAGGAATGAATGTAAATGACTGAATGATGTGATCTAAAGATATGTTTCATGAAACCTCAGAGAATCAATTATGCCATTTGCAAGTATTGTAATTACTGCATATTTTCTAATTTATTATGTAGTCAGACACGAGGGGGAGTCCTCCCTCAGCAGGACATCTGGGGGAGGGCTACTCAGTACTGAATGGTGCTCTGAAGCACTGCCCTCTGGGACATCACGGGGGGGGGGGGGGAGGGGGGTGTTCTTTTCAGCCAAACAAAGGACACTGTAGGTGTAAGTATGTCAATTTTCAATGTTCAGGTTTGAGGAGCAAGCCCAAGTATAAAAAATCAACTACAGCCCTGGTCAGTGTGGCCCAGTTGGTTGGAGCCACGTCCTGTATACTGAAAGGCGGGTTAAATTCCTGTTTAGAGCACATACCCAGGTTTCGGGTTTGATCCCCGGCGGGGGTTCTTATGGAAGGCAGCCAGTCGATATTCTCTCTCACCTCTCTCTCTCTCTCTCAGAATCAATGAACATGTCCTGCGGTGAGGACTAAAAAACATCTCCTTCCTGATCTCAGTGTAAATACTAAATATTGATTTAACACCAGAAAGTGAAGGGGAAATATTCTAATGTTATATATGAAAAGAAAAAGTAAATAAAATAGAAACACATCTATTGACATGGGCATTCAAACCCTAATAAGTGAAATATTTACAAGATCAAATGCAAAGTGTTAATAGTGGCTACCATGTGACTGTAGAATTAGAGCTGGAGGGAAGAGAGGCAGCTATTGCATTCTTTGTATATTTCTGTATTCTCTGAATTCTTGTTATAAGAAAGTATGACTGTGCTAATAGGAAAAAATTTCTAATAAATGAACCCACCTCTAAGATGACTTTTATCAAAGGCTTACTATAAATTCTCCCATTTAATCTTCAACACTGTGTGGTGAGCAGTATTTTCAACAAAGAAAAAACTAAAACGTAAAGATTGTTAAGTAACTTTACAATATCACACAGCTAATAATTGGAAGAATAAGGACTCAAACATTTATCAGTCCAAATCCAAAGCCCATTCTCTAACCACTGTACAATACTGCCTCTCCCGGATGTTTCTGGATATATAACTATTCTTAATTCCCTTAAGCAAACATGAGAGTTTCTTTGACACTTTCATTAGACTATTTTTAGGAAAACTATCTTCCAATAGCTTCCTCCCCTCCCCAAGTGTATCTTTAGAAACAAGAATAATCCTACCTTACTGTCTCATTTGGGATTTACTTACTGTTCACATTGGTCAAGACCATTTACAGCTGGCTGGTGTATCCTCACAGTCCAGTCCCAGTAACTTTGGGAAGAGATTTAAATGCATTAGTCACTCTACTTACAATAAACCAGACTTTCAGGACATTCATGGAACAAAGGACTGGCTATCTGGTTATGTTGTATCTCAAACAAGGAAATAGGTTTAAATGTGAGGAAAATTAATTCTTCAAAAATAGGCTTCCTAACTATATAAAATATCCCCATGGGAAACAGAAACTCCAGGCTGCATCTGATGTCGGAGGAAGTGAGTGTTTTATTTGATTAAGCAGCTGACGTGAAGTTTTGCCTACTCTAAGTCAGGAGGGCCGTCTGGACTATTTCACAAGACTCCAGATTCTGCATCTGTTTTTTAATAGCTCTTGAGGTCTATATAAGGACGGACTCTGGGTTATCCAAATGGAATCTTGGATAAGCTTCCATTAATATATCTTATTAATAGAAGAAAAATAAGGATGATTTTAAGAGATTATGAAATTACAACCTGCAAACCATAAAGTGTTAGAATATGAATCAGCTCTAAGTGGGAAAGATGTTTGAATTCTCTTACTTAAAAATCCAGTAATAGGTCATTTTAGTATTGTTTTTACATGTGCAAAATGAAATGTTAGGGACAGGAAAGACTTTTTTTGGTATCATCCCTCTAAATCGGTGGTTCTCAACCTGTGGGTCGCGACCCCTTTGGGGGTCAAACAACCCTTTCACAGGGGTCGCCTAAGATCATCAGAAAACACATATATAATTACATATTGTTTTTGTGATTAATCACTATGCTTTAATTATGTTCAATTTGTAACAATGAAATTGGGGGTTACCACAACATGAGGAACTGCATTAGGAAGGTTGAGAACCACTGCTCTAAATGGATGTGAAGGTGACTCAGGTTTAATTCCAAGTTTTGCTACTAGTGAGCTGGATGGCTCATGAATTTTTATCTCAAACACAGACTTGTATATCAGCTCCTTAATGCTACATGTCTAGTTATCATTTTGTTGATTTCTAGATTAATTGCACTGTGGTCAGAGAACATGCACTGTATGGTTTTAGTTGTTAAATTATTGAGGCCTGCTTTATGGCTCAGCACATGTCACCTCTTATACATGTCCCATGTGTGCTGGAAAAGAACGTGTATTTTGCAGTTTGGTGAAGGAAGTTAGTCATTTACAAATGACATTGTTTAAATCTTCAATTATCTTCCCTTATTTTTTTTCTATTGGCTCTATTAATTACTTACTTAAAAATTGAATATGATGGAAAACTTACGAACTTCTATTACTTTATGCTGCATATAATTTGAAACTATTAGGTAATTATACATTTACAACTTTTATAAATTACTGATGAATTAAACATTTATCATTATGAAGTGATCTTTAATTATGCTTTTTGCCTTAATGTCTATCTGACCAGTTTTCTCTTACTTAGAAATTGAATTATATAACTTTTTTTTATCCTTTTACCTTAACCTTTCTGTATATTTAACATATATCTCTTGTAAAGTATATGATTGGCTTTTTTTTAATCCTGCCTAATAATCATTTAATTTGAACATTTGGTCCATTTGCACTTACTTACTGGCATTTCAGTTTAAATCTGTCTTATTTATCCCTCCTATTTTATGTTTCCTTTATTTTCCTTTCTTGTCTTCTTTTGGTTATTTTTTATGCTACAATTTCCGCCCCCCCGCCCCCACTCATAGTGTCAAAGTTTTTGATTCTTTTAGTAGATACCCTCAAAATTACAAAAATGCATACTTATTGCCTTTTATAACCTAAAATCAATCAATAACTTTATCTTTTCCCAGGGATCATAAACTATACTAACTCTATTAACTTCTTCCCCTACTTACATATTATTGTTGTATTTGGTCATCTTTTTCTCCTGCACTTTTAAGATTGTCTTTGATATTTTGTTGTTTCACTGTGTGTCTAGTATGGATTTCTTTTTATTTAATCTGCTTAGGAATTTATAAACTTCCTGAATTTGTGAACTGGTATCTTTCATAATCCCAGAAAATTTTCAGTAATTATTTCCTCATGTAGCAATTCCTGAATGTGGTGGGAAGGAATGATTTTGAGCAGAACTCAATGTGGTATCAATTAATTGTATTGCCTTCAACCTGGCTGCCTATTGTTTATACCCCAAGGAATAGAGAATAAAGTTCTGGGGGAGAAAAAGCTGAGTTATTCTGAAAGGACAAGTTTTATAAAAGATTTGCAAAAACAAAAATGATATAGTAAGACAGAGTCAGAAGACATCATGTACAAGTTTAATAAACATATTTTTAACACAAATGAGAAGACCTCTTCTTGCTCTCACCTTTATTTCAGAACAGTGAGTAGATCAGGTGGGCAGATACAACCACAAAAGAGGAAATGGCATGAGAGCCAACATTATAATATCGGAGATAAACTTCGGTAATGGGAGAACAGGAAGATGTTCTGGGTGCTTTAGAACTTGCCACTGCAGGACGAGGGAACAGAAAGGTAGGAACGTGCAGAGAACTGGAATTCTGACTCAGAAATTGCTATTACTATGTTCTAACCAATCTTGGTTGTAACCTTCAAGACTGATGTGGCCTCAAAGCCAAAAACATTCAAACACTCCATGGACAATAAAATTCTGGCAAAAGCAGTTCTTTCCTATTGGCCTCCTTCAAGGGAATTCTACCAATTACAGAAGAATTGAATCAAGTCTATTACTTGATTCAACGATATATGGTCTTCAATCCATTGATGTTGCCATTCTCTCTCTGTTTAGACCCTTCCTATATCATTTAGAATTTGTCTGGCTTCTATTCCAGGGCCCATCATTTAGTCACTCACTAACATAAGCTCTAAGTTACTCTTTTTCTGCCACCCTTGACTCCTATTCTCCCACTCCTACCCTATCATGCTTGCTTGGCAAAGATGGAAGAATCAAATATCTGCCTCCTCTCTGCCAATAAGGATCCCAATAGCCGAACACAGCTAGAGAAAAATCACATTCACAGCAAAGTAAATTCATGTTAAGTTCATGATTCCACCTCAAATGCCCATCAAACCAACTTTATCTAGTTTCCTACACTCAAAACTGACTCCGTTTTCTCTTTTCTCCTCAAACTTCCTACTTCATTGCCCTGTCTCAATTTTAGCTTATAATCTTGTACACTCCACTGACAGCACAATAAATTAGGCAGAAATTCTATTTTCCCATCACTAACTATGCAAGTCTACCTGTCTATACCTTCTCCTTCTTCCCTGTTTACTACTAAGAACGTGGCTCTCCTCCTATGGAAGAGCAATCCCTCCACCTAAATGATGGATCCCAGTCAGAACCCCTTTATGAAGAACTTCCCTCCTTCCATCATCCCCTCATTCTATGTTGAAGTAACTCCTATCCTAAAAAAATTACTCTGGCTTCACATGCCCCTTTTGCCACTGCCCCATTTCTCTGCTTACCTTTGTAGCAAAATTTCTCAGTAGCCCTTCTTCCATTCTTTCCAATTCATATAGCAACCCTCTCCAATCTGGCTTCTCTCCACAACCTCTACAATGAAATTTGTTTTGAGGACACCAATGACCCTTGCTGCCAAGTCACCTTTTTGACATCTTTCTCTCTCCACCTTATCTGATACAAGTAAATATCCACTCTCGGAGAGACACTCCCATCTCTGGCCTAAAGGCACTAAAGTGATAGCATATTCTCTTGGTTTTCCTCCACCTCTCCAGCAGCTGCTTAAAATGCTTGGGTCCCCCAGGATTCCATCTCTTTTCATCCTACATTCCTTCTCTAGGTGATCTCATCCAATCCCATGGATTTAAATACCATTCACATCCAAATTGCTCTCTCTGATTCAAACCAGTCTCCCAGTACCTCATCTCTCTGACCCCTATATGTTGGCATCTCCTAGGTTCAGTAATTGAAATGCTTTCCTCTTCTGCGTTCACTCTTGTGTTCTCACTCAGTCTTGTGGCTTTAAATACTACCTACACCCTGGCAACTCCTGAGTTACACCTCCAGATCAAACCTCTCCTCTCAACTCTTGATTTGTATATCCTTTGGACTATTTGACATTGCCACCTGAATGTCTAACAAGCGTCTTAAACCTAACAGATAAAAATTAAATTCCTGATTCCCTATTCCACCTCCCAGCCTGAAATATCGTATCTCAATTGATGGTAATTCCATCCTTCCAGTTGCTCAGCCAAAATTCTTGGGTGTCACCCTTGCCTTGTCGCTTTCTCTCACACCTCGCATTTAATCCATCAGCAAATCTGTCAGCTATACTTTCCAAATATATCCAGAATTCTCCTACCTTCATCATCCGAGACCAAGCCATACTGTCAGCTCTCATTTGAATTACTGCAATAGCCTTCTAACTATCCTCCTCCTTCTGTCCTTATTCAGCTCAGCCTATTCCCTGCTCAGCAATAGAAGGATCACTTGGACTGAAAAATCAGGTCACATCACTCTCCTGGACACTTAAAATGGTCTAATGGTTTCCAATCACACTTAGAATGTGAGGTCCTTGCCATGACTAATAAAGCCTTGAGTGAAAAGACCTTTGGCTATATCTCCAACCTCATTTTCTACTATTCTTTCCTCACATCCCAGCCAATGAGTTCCTTAGTGTTCCTTAAAAACATCAGGCTTTTACAGAGGCAGAGCAGCATCAAACAGACTGTCAAACTACAGCGGGAAGGCTGGGGAGGGTTGGGTGGCGGGAGGGGAGGGGTAAGAGATCAACCAAAGGACTTGTATGCATGCATATAAGCATAACCAATGGACATAAGACACTGGGGGGTAGGGAAGGCTGGGGGAATGTCAAGGGGGGGAGGGGAAGGAGACATATGTAATACTCTTTATAATACTTTAAGCAATAAAACAAAATTTAAAAACAAAACAAAACAAAACAAAAAAACCATTAGGCTTTTCCCCACCTCAGCACCTTTGCATTTGCTAGTCCCTTTGTCTAGAACAGTGGTTCTCAACCTTCCTAATGCTGCGACCCTTTAATACAGTTCCTCATGTTGTGGTGACCCCCCAACCATAAAATCATTTTCGTTGCTACTTCATAACTGTAATTTTGCTACTGTTATGAATCGTAATGTAAATATCTGATATGCAGGATGTATTTTCATTGTTACAAATTGAACATAATTAAAGCATAGTGATTAATCACAAAAACAATATGTAATTATATATGTGTTTTCCGATGGTCTTAGGCGACCCCTGTGAAAGGGTCGTTTGACCCCCAAAGGGGTCGAGACCCACAGGTTGAGAACCACTGGTCTAGAACATTTTTTTCCTCACAAAGAACTGTAAGGCTTGTTTCCTTGCTTCTTCTTCTTTTTTTGCTCAAATATCTTATCAGTGTGCCTTCCTTACCTATTTCCTATTTTTTAAAATGTCTCCCATACTACTCCCCATTTCCCTTTGACATAGTTTCCTTCATAGTGGTCATCACCCATCTTTGTATTACTTGTTTATTTTCTATCTCACATGCACTAGAATGTGCCATGAAAAAAGAGGCTACGTTTTATTCACACTGCCAAAATCAGTTCTACAGATTTTTAAAATATATTTTTGTTATTGATTTGAGAGAAAGGTAGAGGGGGAGATAGAAACATCAATAATGAGAATCATTGATCAGCTGCCTGGGAATTGAACTGTGACCTCCTGGTTCATAGTCGACACTCAACAACTGAGCCAAGCCAGCTGTACTACATATTTTTTTTATCTCACAATTTCTATGAGTCAGGAGTCCAGGCATGAATTGATGGTGTCCTCTGCTCAGAGTTTCACAAGCTGCATTCTCATCTAGAGGCTTAGTGAGGAAGAATCCACTTCCAAACTCATTCAGATTGTTGGCAGAATTTATTTCCTTGGGCTCTGTGTCTGAGGCCCCCAGGATTTTTGCAGGCTGCTGACCAGAGTTTACCTGCAGTGCTTAGAGGAATCCTACTCACTCCATTAAGAAGTGAAGAGAATCTCTAGTGCATGCTAGCAAGATGGCTATATGTATGTATTATATACACATATTTTAATGTAGTTGTGAGAGTGACACTCATTGCCTTTGCCATATTCTATTGGTTGAAAGCAAGTCACAGGTCCCACCTACTTGAGGAGAGGGTATTATATAGGGTAAGAATTTATGTTTTGGGAAAACTCAAATAACTTGTCTGTGTTTGTAAAGTCACAATTGCCAGGATAAATGATTTCCCCATATTTCTAAAATGGCAGTGATACATTTTTGACTTAATAGATTTTACTGTAGAAAAAGGGCATTTCTCTGTCTTGTGATTTTTATTTCATCAGACTTTTTTCTTTCCCCTAATTCAGCAGGTTTAATAGTCATTATGACACTTTCAGTGTTGGTGGCGGGGGTGGGGAGGAATTCAGTGGCAGTTAAGAATATCTTTGATGAAGCAGTAAAATTATGTCTTTTTAATGTTAAGTGATGAAATGGAAAGTGTACACAAAGAACCAATGCAGCATTTCAAAGTATAATGTTATCTTAAGAAAAAGCAATTGTGTGATTGCATTGAGAGCTAAACTAGCCAAGTTTTCGTTTGTTTGTTTTTCATAGAACACCATTTTACTGGAAAGAATAAACTATGGTTATTTAGACTTGAGTATTTAGCAGACATTTTCTAAAATATTGAAGAAGTAAGCCTGACAGTATTGAGCCAACCTTGCATCCTTGATATAAACTCCACTTAGCTATGATGTACTCTTTTCCATCTATTATTAGATTATATTTGGTAATTTTTGTTGAAGATTTTGTGTGCATGTCTATGAAGAATACTGGTTGTTGTTTTTTGTTGTTTGTTTGTTTTTTAAACAACAGAACTTTATTGTTTCATAGTTCTGGGGACTGGAAGTCTGAGATCAAGGTGTTGACAGGGTTGACGGCATTCTGAGGCCTCTCTCCTTATCCATAGATGGCTGTCTTCTCTCCCTTAGCCTTAATCTTCACATGGTCTTTCCTCCGTGCATGCATGCCTGTGTCCAAATTTCCTTTTTTTAATTCCTTATTGTTTAAAGTATTACTTATATTACATATGTCTTTTTCCCCCCACATTGACCTCTCCCCAACCACCCCCAACCCCTGCACATTCCCTCACCCCCCTACTGTGTCCATTGGTTATGCTTATATGCATGCATACAAATCCTTTGGTTGATCTCTTACCTCCCCTGCCTTCCCTCTGAAGTTTGACAGCCGGTTTGATGCTTTTCTGTCTCTGGATCTATTTTTGACCATCAGTTTATGTTGTTCATTATATTCCACAAATGAGTGAGATCATGTGATATTTATCTTTCTCCAACCGGCTTATTTTGCTTAGCATAATGCTCTCCATGTCCATCCATGCTATAACAAATGATAGATACTGGTTGTTTTTTCTTTCGTAACAACTTTGTCTGGATTTGGTCTCAGGTAATACAGGCAAGTACATCTTCCTCTTCTATTGTTTTTGGAAGACCTTGTATAGAATTCATATTATTTTTCCTTAAACACTTGGTAGAATTTGCCAGTAAAACCATCTAAGCCTGGAGCTTTCTTTCTGAAGAAGTTTTTAACTACAAATTCAAGTTCTTCAATAAATATACAGTAATTAATGTTATGTTGTCTACTTGTTCATGAGATCTGGTATTTAGCTCTCTTAAGGAATTTGATTAACTCACCTAAATCAGGGGTTGACAAACTTTTTCTTAAATTGCTAGATAGTAAACATCTAGGCTTGTGGGCTATGTGGTCTCTGCTGCAACTACTGAGCCATATACAATATGTAAACAAATGGGTGAGGCTTTGTTCCAAAAAAAATTTTATTTACAAAACAGGCAATGGCCCATCTCTAATTTATCAAATTTATTACATTAAGTTGTCCATATTACCTTATCATCCTTTTAATTTCCATCTAAGCCCTGTTTTAGCTGTCACACATCTTGTTATGTTGGGTGTCTATTTGCATTTAATCTCAAAATTTGTCTGATTCTCTTATGACTTTTTCTTTAAACCAAGGTTATTTAGAAGTGTGTTGATTAATTTCTAAAAATTTAGAACATTTCCAGGTATCTATTAGTGACTTCTATTTTATTTCCATTGTAGCCATAGAGCAAATGTATGATTTCAATCTCTTCAATTAGTTTAGATTTATTTATGGTCCAGAATACAATCTACCTTGGTGAATCTTCTATGTATACTCAAAAAAAAAAAAAAAACCAATGTATTTTCTTCTGTGGTTGAGTGGAATGTTCTACAAATGTCAACAAGGTAAAGTTCAACATTGTTCAGGTCTTTTATATTGTTATAGATTTTGTTTACTTGTTATATCAATTACTAAGAGTGCAGATATATCCAGCTACTTAATAGATTTATCTAACTCTCCTTGCAGATCAGCTTCTAAAGATCTCCTTTTAAAAGAGGTGAATTGATCTCTTTATCATTATGTAATATCCCTCTTTATATCTTCTAATAGTCCTTGTTCTGCAGACTATTTTGTCTGATGTTCATACAACTACCACTCCAGCTATCTTTTAATTAGTATTTGCAAATTATCTATCTTCTCATCCTTTTAAATTTGGGGGATTTTTTAAAGTATATAATCCTACTTTTAACATCTAATCTACAATCTCTGCCTTTTAATTGGGGTGTGTAGATCATTTACAGTAATATATGTAGTGCTACAGGTGGATTTAAGTCTACTATTTTGTTAGGTATTTTCTATTTGAGCCATTTTTTTTGTCATGGTCTTGCCTTCTTTTGTATTGGGTGTTTTTGTTTTTTTAAGATTCCATTTTATCTCCACTATTGGCTAATTAGCCAAATCTCTATTTTTAGTGATGACTAAGGGCTTACATACATTTTTGATTTATCACAATTTACCTATTTCTAAATAGTGTTATACCACTTCACATAAATTGAGACCCTTACTACAGCACACTTCCATTTCCTCCCTTATTATTTGTTATTGTCATTTTAAATTTGAATGAATTTCATAATGTGTTAGTCTAGTTTTTGCTTTAGATGAGGGGTTGAAAAATTATGTCCAGCAAGCCAAATCCAGCCAATGACCTGTCTTTTTGTGTGACCTCTGAGCTAAGAATGGCTTAATTATTTTCCAAAGGGTTGAAAAGTGGAGAGTGAGAAATCAAGAGAAGAGAATGAGAATCTGTTTCTTTGCTCTGGTTATCTTCACAAAAGTCTCTTTATCTGTGGTCTTTAGTAATTTGACTATGATGTGTCTAGGTATTTTTATTTTTAAATTACCCTACTTAGGCTTCTCTGAGCTTCTTAGAACTGTTATTTTTAATTCATTTTTTAAAACTCCTTAGCCTTTATTCTCCAAGTACTTCTGCTTTGTTTTTTCACTCTTCTCCTGAAATTCCAGTTATATGTATGATAATTTGATTTTATCCCACAGCTTTGAATCATCTGTCTTATTGTATTTATTCATTTTTTTCTCTTTGTATTTCACTTTGGATACTTTTCATTGACTTATCTTCAAGTGCAGATTCTTTTCTCAGCTGCGCCAAGTCTATTAATGCGTCCACAAAAAGGTATTCTTCATTGCTGTTGGCATCATGTTACTTTTATTTCTAGCATTTCCATTACAGCTGAAGTTGTCCAACTGTTTATGTAGGTTGCCCACCTTTTCCACTAATTCCTTTAATACTTTAATCATAGTTATTTTAAAGTTTCTGTCCCATAGTTCAATATCTGGGTCATTTCTGAGTTTTATTCTATCATTTGTTTCATCTCTTGGCAATGGACTGCTTTCTGTTATTTTTTTTTTTAAGTCAAGATTTTAGATTGAATGCTGCAGTTTATGGAGAATAGTAAAGACAGATAAATAATATTTACCCCTGGCCATGTGGAGGACTGAGTAAATCTAGTAAAAACAGGCTTAGATTTTGTTGTTACTTTTACCTTTGGTGCACCACAGTCTGCATGTTCCTCCAGGGATTGGCTGCTATTACCCTGTACTTAGACTAGGACCTGGGTGCCAGAGGGTTTGTTTTCCTGCTCCTCCCTCAGCTTTTAGCAAGTCCTGCTTACCTGTGTCATTTACAGTTTTGTGCCTTCCCAAAGCGGTAAACGGCTCTTGTTTGTTATCTGATACTGAGCTGACGAGATGGGTGGAGGCAGAAATTCTTAGTTTTCCTTGTGCATTCTCAGGCTTAGGTAGGGCTGTGCACCTGAGGCCTAGGGTGAGGCCTCAGAATTTCTACCTCCTCCCCCATGGCAGCGAAACAGGGCCACTTCTTCTTATAGGTTTGAACAGGAGAAATGTTCTTGCACTTCTCTCAGTAATTACAGATCTCTGGTATTGGTACAGAATCCTGGGCCCAAGGTTTTCTGTCTCTCCCAGGGGCAAAAGGTTTTTACATTTATTCCTCCACCACAGGCAGTGGATCTTGGAGGCAGGAAGGTTTGCACTCTCTTCTGTAGAGGCTAACGCTTTTACTCACACAGCAGGAAACATCTGAGGAAGTAGACAGTGTTTCACATCTGCCACCCAGTATCATTCTATCAACCACTACTGCATGTCTGTGTCACCGAGGAACCTCTTCCTGCCAGGCTCCTGCCCCAATCACTCTCATTCACACGCTGCAGATGCTGGTGGAAAGGCACTCCTGAGTGAACGTGAACTACTAGCATGTCAGGACTCCCATTCATTCTAAGCTAGTATTTTTTAGTCCACACTTGCCCTTTAAAGAATTATTTAAAATTTTAGCTGATTTCTGTTGGGAGACAGCTCTTCCTGGGTCTCTCGTGTTCCTGGCATAATCTGTGAATAGAGGCCCTGACAGACTGCCTGTGTTCTGGACTATCTTTTCAACCATCTCTCTCTAGAAGAGAAAATGCCATCTCTCTCTAGAAGAGAGACAGTTTTGATTACTTCCTACTATAATAAATATGTCTCCCTCCAGAGCAAAGGGCACACATGCATAATACCCATTATAAAATATTTAGGTTCCCTGAGCTCTCAGGGTTCCTTCCCTATAACGCAACCCAGTGTGGGCTGCAGTCAGGGAACCAATACAAATAGTGACGCTCTGGGATATGCTATTACAGTGAGTAATTAAGTCCTCTGTCTCTGATTCAGGAATCTGGAAGCTAACATAACTGGCAGGTCAGGTAAAAGCTTAAACTACTAATAATTTTTCCTTACTTGCTTTACTGGCAGCCTCCGATACTCTGCCAAAGGTGGGATGGTTCATATCTCCTGTCTTTCTTTGAAAGGGCTTGTCACTCTGACTTCAGTTCCTTTGGTTGCCTTCTCTGATGGGTATAAGAAAAGTTATTATTTTTTTCTTGTTGTTAGGGTGGGAGCAACATTCTCTTGCAGCTTTCTACATCTTAAGTGGAAGCACAGATCCCAAGGTATACTTACTATTTGATTACTTTCTATTACCAAAGACAGGCACTTACTGATCTGTAAACTCTTATTGTTCAGCATATAAACATGTTTAATTAGCTCTTAAAAGAAACATAGCTTGAGGGATTAACTCCAGGAATTTTGGAAAAACAGCTCATGGAAAATTTCAACACAAGAGCTGGAAGCAATGGCCCAAGGATGTTTACCTTCCAGCAGGTGTGGCAGGAGAGACAAAGAATCTGACAGGTGAGTGATGAGATATTATGAGAAATGTACATATGCACTGGCCAACAAGTCTTTTAGAGGATTGGGGAACATACAGGAAAACTACAAGCACTTGGGCGAAGAGACAGGGTTCTTGAAGTTCTCAAAAATGGGCGGGAGGATGTGACAGGAAGACCTGAAAGGATACGAAGGACAGATGGAAGAACAGCCAAGTGGTGTTGTAAGGACAACCTTTCCACAGTCACACCTTTTCCTCCACATTCATTCTCACTTTTTCTGGTAAACAGAATCTAGATTTCTTTTGTGAAACTTACCTCTTCTACATTGTGGAAGTCTGCTTACTCTTCCCCTGACCAACTTTCACAGCACTCCCTGAATCAGAGGATTAGAAAAATATTTGGAACTAATTCAACACTGAGCTGTTAGTTCCTGCTACATAGATCCTTGGTTCCTATCTTTGCTTAAATTTTCTTCTAATTCCATTAATTACCCAATACAGTCGGCCCTCCATATCCATGGATATTGCATCCATGTAGTCAACCAACCATGAATCAAAATTATCTTTTTAAAAACCCCAGAAAGTTCCAAAACACAAAACTGTGTTTGCTATACACTAAGCACTACGCTGAATCCACATGATGATGTGAAGTGATGTGTAGGCACACCCTGCTGTAGCCTATATGCAAATATAAGTTATATAAGTCATATGCAAATGCTATACCATTTTACATATGGGACCCGAGGATCCTCAGATTTTAGTATTTGAAGGGAGGGGTCATAGAACCAATGCCTCTCAGACACCAAGAGATGACTGTATTGCCATTTTGCTTAAATTAACCAGGATTGAATCTGTGTTGCTTGCAACCAAAGAAAACCAACAGATACAGGGTATATGTAGAGAACATGAAAGTAAACTAAAATTCATATACTTTTTAAAAAAATATTTAAAAACCATGTATTAATAACTGTCAAAAATGTTGGCTATAGTACAGTGACTAATCGATTTCCTGTTTCTTTGTGTTTGTAAGTAATAAGCATTTTCTAATGGTTAGGCTGACAATGTTTTATTATTACAACCTATATTTAGAGTTTATCTCATATCTCCCATATTAGAAATAAAAGCAAGTCCTAGCCAGTTTGTTCAGTCGTTAGAGCATCGGCCCACGGAGTGGAGAGTCAAGGGCTTGATTCCAGTTAAGGGCACGTACCTCGGTTGCAGGCTCAATCCACGGTCCCAGTCAGGGTGTGTGCGGGAGGCAACCAATAGACATGTCTCTCTCACACTGATGTTTCTCTCTCTCTATCTCTCCCCCTCCCTTCTCTCTCTAAAAATCAATGGAAAAAATATCCTCAGGTGAAGATTAACAAAAAAGAGAGAGGGAGGGGGGGAGGGAGAGAATTAACTGAAATAATATACATTACATGCTACAGGAGAAAAATTGAGGAGGAGGTACTGAGAGTAGCAAATGACCTGTTACAATAAAATTTATGCATTTATTGAAATTGAGCTGTTTGTGATTTTTTTAAAATTCCAGTTATGAAAGTCATTTGTACTAGGTAAACCATATGTGGAGAAAATTTCAAGCACAAGATATACCAAGTATGTAGTATAATGAGAAATACAGTGGAGCGCCAAATAGGATGGTCTCAACAAATGTCTCAAAAAATGCACAGAGCAAAATTGAGATGAACTACTGCTACAAATAGATAAGCCCAACAAGTGCTGTTGGAATGAAAAATTATTATTTTTTGGTTAATTTCACCCTCTCGTTATATAAAAGAGGTCCAATGGCCTGGGAGACCACTTGATTTGCTCAGAGGATAGCTTACAAGGATAGATTTCACACAGGGTTAAGATGAGGAAGCCTCTTTTATTTATTTATTTATTTATTTTGAGGAGAATGACAGAATGTTAATTCCTATTTAATCTGAAATTTAGCAATTATAACTTGTAGAAATAAAAGAAGGTTAAGAGAGATCGACCCAGCAATTCCACTTTGGGGAATATCTCCTAAAACCCCAAAAATTCCAATCAGAAAGAATATATGCACCCCTATGTTCACAGCAGCATTATTTACAACTAGAGGCCCAGTGCACAAAAATTTGTGCACTCGGGGGGGGGGGGTCCCTCAGCCTGGCCTGTGCCCTCTCATAGTCTGGGATCCCTTGGGGGATGACCACCTGCTGGTTTAGGCCGGCTCCCTGGGGAATTGGGCCTAAGCTGGCAGTCAGACATCACTCTGGCAGCCCAGGAGCCCTCGGGGGATGTCCACTTGCCAGCGGGGAGCAGGCCTGAGCTGCAGTTGGACATCCTTAGCACTGCTGAGGAGGCGGGAGAGGCTCCTACCACCACCGCTGTACTGGCAGCCATCAGCCTGGCTTGTGGCTGAGCAGAGCTCCCCCTGTGAGAGCACCCTGACCACCAGGGGGCAGCTCCTGCATGGAGCGTTTGCCCCCTGGTGGTCAGTGTGTGTCATAGTGACCAGTCATTCCCAGTCTTTCTGCTGTTAGGGTCAGTTTGCATATTACCCTTTTATTATATAGGATAGAGGCCTGGTGCATGGGTGGGGGCCGGCTGGTTTGCCCTGAAGGGTGTCCCGGATCAGGGTGGGGGTCCCGCTGGGGTGCCTGGCCAGCCTGGGTGAGGGGTGGGGGGTCCCCACTGGGGTGCCTTGCCAGTCTGGTGAGGGGCTGAGGGCCGTTTTCAGGCTGGCCAAGCCCCCCGGCGACGGAAGCTCCCAGCCTCTCCTTTTTTTCTTTTTTTAAATTCTGGGTTTTATTTACCTTCTATAATTGAAACTTTGTTGCCCTGAGAGGAACTCAGAGCCGGCTGGGGCGGGTGGGAGGGAAGCCTCCTGCTCGCTCCAGCTCCGTGGCCACAGCTGGCTGAAAGCAGGTATCTGGGGTTTATTTACCTTCTATAATTGAAACTTTGTTGCTTTGAGTGGAGCTCAGAGCCGGCCGGGAAGCTTGGCTTCCTCCATCACTGGAGCAACCAAGCCTCCTGCTCGCTTCAGCTCCATGGCTGCTGGCCGCCATCTTGGTTGGGTTAATTTGCATATAGTCGCTCTGATTGGCTGGTGGGCATGGCTTAAGGCATAGTGAAGGTATGGTCAATTTGCATGTTTGTCTTTTATTAATGTAGATAGCTAAGATTTGGAAATAGCCCAAGTGCCCATCAGAAGATAAATGGATTAAAAAAAACTGTGGGACATTTACACAATGGAATACTATGCAGCTGTAATAAAGAGGGATCTCTTACCCTTTGGGACAGCATGGATGGACCTGGAAAATATTATGATAAGTGAAATAAGCCAATCTGAGAAAGACAAATATCACATTATCTCACTTATTTGTGGAATCTAATGAACAAAATGAATTGACCAACAAAATAAGACCCGAAGCATGGAGGCATGGAGCAGACTGACATACCTTAATGTGGGGCTGGGGGGCTGAGAAGAGAGAAACCAAAGAACTTACATACTTATAGGCATAGCCCATGGACATGGGAAATAGGGTAGTGAAGACATGGGGGAGGTGGGCGGGGCTGGGAGAATGGGGATAAAGGGGAGGAAAAGGGGAGATATCTGTAATACTATCAATAATAAAAAGTTTATTTAAAAAAATAAAAAACAAAAGATTCTTTTACAGATATATTTTATATCTATGAGAATTATATATAAGAACTGTCATATATTCTATTATATGCCTCTCTATACATAGAATATATAATAAACCTAACACAATATATATTATATTGTGATATATGTCTCACTCTGAGTCCTTTTTAGGGTTATGTTATTACTTTTTAAAAATATTATAAACAGAATTTATAAGATAAGGTTGTGTCCAGATAATAATCAGAATAAGACCAGCTAATATTCAAGATTTTTTCAAACACAGTAACTGAGTAGAACCAAAAAATTCAGGGAGCCCACTCTGCTATGGTTAGTTTAACACAGGGTTACTTAATCTTGGCACTACTGACATTTGTGCAGGATAATTCTTTGTTGTGGAAGGCTGCCCAATGCATTATAGGGTGTTTAGCAGCATCCCTGGCCTCTGCCCTCTAGATGCCAGTAACACCCCTAATCAAAAATGACTCTCGACATTGCCAAAAGTCCCCTGGGGGCAAAACTGCTCCCTGGTTAAGAAACACTATAGTTTTAACATCATGAAAACAAAATAGATACAACTGCTAGCTCTATGATCCCACTGTGGAGTCAACTGTGATTAAACTAGAGTTACATTTATATTTTAGTTCAAAATACATTAGGCTAGAACTAAGTTAAATTAATTATACCAGTTCTTGTCTAGCGCAGAGCTGTCCGATACAGTAGTTACCAGCCACATGTTGCTTCTGAGCACTTGAAATGTGGCTACTCTAAAGTGAGCCGTGCATTAAGTATACAATATGCACTTGATATGAAAAAAAAGGATGCAAAATATCTCATTTTTATGTTAAATGAACTATTTTGGTTATACTTTCTCGTGAAGTATATTATTACAAATAATTTGACCTGCTTGCTTTTACTTTCTTTAATGTGGCTACTAGAAAATTCTAAATTACAAATATGGCTCATATTATAGAAATTTGAAATAATTTAGTATTATTTTTTAATGAAATAAATTCTTAAGTCTATTAAATAAGCCAAATAGATCTTGGAAAGCTTTCCACAGCCCTACTGAATCAGCTCATTTTTGAACATCATAACTCTTATCACGCCTGATTTTTCTGCTTTAAACACATTACTTCTATTCCAGTGCTTTATTCCCTATAATTCAATCCGTTCTTTTCTTACTGCTGATTTATCTTCAGGTTGTTTATCATTCTCCTGAATGTCAGTTTCTTTCATATACTCAGGACCTTTCCTAGTGGGATGTTGAGATGCTGCAGCATCCATCATACGTAGAAAATCATAAGCAGGAAGAGGAGGTTTCCATTCCTGAGCAGATAAAATTGCTAGAAAAAAAGATACAATCAAGAGTTAACGATGAACAGATAAAAAAAATCATCACATAAATATACTTAAAAACGGTGTTTTCTAAAAAATATATTTTTATTGATTTCAGAGAGGAAAGGACAGGGAAATAGAAACATCAATGATGAGAGAGAATCATTGATCGGCTGCCTCTTGCACGCCCCCTACTGAGGATCGAGCCCGCAACCCCGGGCATGTGCCCTCAACCAGAATCGAACCTGGGACCTTTCAGTCTGCAGGCTGACGCTCTATCCATTGAGCCAAACCAGCTAGGGCAAGAAAACGTTTTATTTTTAAAAATATATTTGTAGAAGTGAAAACTTTATCACTTTTACTTACCTAAGCAAAACTATTTATTTTACTACATTATTTAAGAAACTTGATACACTCCTCATTACTAGCCAATCTATTATTTATATTTGCACACTATAATATTGTAAATAAAGTAAGGAAGAAAACAAAAGGTCCATAATCTCCCTGCCAGTTAATCCTGTTGAAGTTTTAGAAAACAGTAATATGTTTATGAGATTATCACATCAATAGGTACAAGTTAAAATGAAAAGGTTTCTTGCTTCCCTGCCCACCACTGCCTTTATCCCAAAAAACTGGAACTGTTCCTTATAAATGATTCAAAAATAAATTTTTGGCACACGCATATTTACTTCTTATCTAGACAAGGATTTCCTAACATTTTAAAGCATTTTCCTCTTTTGAAACTTTTTAACATCCCTTGTACATACTTCATTTTATAAAAATAAATATAGACAGTGATAATTAAAAGTTGTTATGGAATCAACTATACTACAGACAGATGGATTGAATAATTCTTAGATGGGCTTGTCATAATGAATCTTAGCACCATTTTTTAAATTGAATTTATTGGGGTGATATTGGTTAATAAAATTATATAAATTTCAGGTATACAATTCTATAATATATCACATTGTATATGGTATTGTGTATTTACCACCCCAAGTCAAGTCTCCTTCCTTTTAAAACATTGGTCATTAGAAGAGGAAAACTGATTTGAGCTTGATATCATAATATATGTGATAAGATGTATATGAGATAAATTAGCTAACTTTTCTCCATTTAGTACACAGATCCTACAAAACAATTTTAGAATTTAGTGGTCCATTTAAAATACTATTTTAAGAAATGAACTATATAAGGAAATATGCCAAGTAAACCTTTTAAAAATAAATTTCAGTGAAAAAATGTTACATGAAAAATTAGCAATGTGACAAAAGTAATAAATGTCATAAAATACAAACTTAAGCATCTCTCGTAAATCAAATAAATATATTTAAACACTTAAGAAATTCATTTAAATTCTAATTTCCTAGAGTGGATTAAAGTTCAAAAAAAAATCTGCACATATGAAGTGTATCTATACTCATTGGTATATAATTTGTTCAATAGGACTTAACTATATAAAATCCTAGTACCTGGGACATCAGCAGGATATTAAATGTAAGCTACCCCTGTAATTTCCAATTATTGTTGCCAGGTTAGCAGATACAAAAATGACAATCGGATATAATATTTTCTTGAATGTAATGAATAGGAGATAAGACTAACTATTTGTAGTTTGCAAGATGCAAATAAAATATCTTTACTAAAGACATTAAAGTGTCTTTAAGAAAAGTTCAAATTAAAGCATAGCACATATTTAGCAGTATTTTAAAAAGTAAACACTGCAGCCTAGTGGTCTGAGATGATGACAAAACACCTAAAACCAGGTATCACAATTCTGCTAGTTATTTGCTAGGGGAATACTACAAAGGTGTTCAACTGCAAATAAAACTCTCATTATGTATGGGTAATAGATACATTATTATCAAACTAATAATGATAATAACAGCTAGCATCTATTGAGCCTTTACTACATACCAGGCATTATCCATTTTAACCTTACAACCCCATGAGGTAAGTATAATTATTATCCCAGTTTCATAGATGAAAAAGCCAAGGCCTAAAAAGGTCAGAGAACTTGATCAAAGTTAAGTGTAAATCCAAACTAAAATTTCGAAGAAATTAAGGTGAGGCAGACACCTGTGGCACCATTACAACAGAGGCAGGCAAGACCCCATCTCAGATCCCTCTCCCACAGAGTGGAGAGCAGGCCCTGCCAGCACAGAAGACAGGACCAAATACAAACAAGAACTTCTTCCCTGCTGCAGAGGCTGCAGGAATAACTCAAGAATAGGAACAATGATAGAAAGAAATAATGGAAACCCCTCAAAGAGTGAGTTGGCAAAGGCATTCATCCAAATTGCAATGGAATGCCCAGCTGGAGTGGCTCAGTTGGTTGAGCATTGTCCTGTGCACCAAAAGGTTGCTGGTTTGATTCCCTGTCAGAATAATGGAATATTACTCAGCCATAAAAAGGAATTAACTATGGATTCTTGCCATAACATGAAAGATCCTTAAAATTTTATGATAAGTTATTCCATTTGTATGAAACTTCCAGAATAGGAAAATCTATAAAGACAAATTAGTGGTTGTTAGGGGGTGGAAGGAGGGAAGAATGGGGAGTGACTGCTAATGGGTATAAAATTTCTTTTAGGGCGATGACAACAATATAGAATTCAACAGTAGTAATAGTTGTACAGCCTTGTGAATATACTAAATATCACTGAATTGTAGGTTTTAAAAGGGGGAATTTTATGGTATGTGAATTATATCCTCTATAAGAAATAGCTAATATGCTAATTAGACCAGACGGTGGAACAACCTTCCAAAATGATCAGTGGGCAGGGCCGCAAGACAGCAGGAACTGCAAGGGTTGAGGCAGCTGGGGCTGTGAGGGCTAAGCCCCTTGAACGAATTTCGTGCATCAGGCCTCTAGTTTCAATATAAAAATACCATCTATAGGCTACATAAACATAATAATTTAGTTAAACTGCCTAATTTAACAGAACTGAAGCAGACCACGTGGGAAGAACAGGTGTGCTACAATGACTAACACTTAAAATAAATTCAAGTACCTAATTAAATATACACAAATATGCATAATGGTATACTCACACCATGCATGCTAATTAAGAGACAATATCACACTAAATGGAGTTTGTACACCAGAACTTTGTTTGTGTACATATACATATATTCACATACACAGACACACCCCTTACCCCCTTACTTCAGATTTCTATCATGGAACAGTGTCAAAATATTATTATAATATAGTTTATCTGGTATCCAGTAACAAAATACTTGAATAGCACCTGAGGAGACTCAATTATATCAAATTTCACACTATTTCCTCAATATACTAAGGATCTAGGTTATTACACATTAACTTACTTAAATTATAGCTACAGACCTGTTGTTGCCATAATTGTATGTAAATTAATATATGCACCTATACCACAAGTATAAATTCACATGTTTTAGAAAAGTAGAAACTATAACATATCATAAATCCAGTATCATAAATCCTAAGCCAAGAACTACTTTCTTATGGTTCAAAATTCTGGCTCTGGAATAAAAAAGAGACAGGTTGGAATCCAAGCTTCCTCATTTACTAGTTAATTATATGACTTTTAACTAGTTCCTTAACTTTTCTACAAGCACTACTACTTTATGTGACTCCTGTGAGAATTAAATGAGATAATGCATGTGAATAACTCAGCATTGTGCTAGACACCTAGTAAGCATTCCATAAATGTTAGCTATTATTACTAAATTTAATACAATGGTACTTATTTTCTGTGAGTATTAATACCTGTCACATGGGAGACTGTCCCATGCTATCAGCAAATTAATATTTAGGATACTTATAAACATTTCAATTCAACTAATTACAGTATTCCTTAACTATCGTTCAAGTTTAAAAATCTATGAAACAAAATACATAATGGTGTGTATTAAACAAAAGAGAAAACTTACTGATATGACTTTCTAGACCGGCTTCTAATTTCTTAAGCCACAACAAAAGGTTTTGCTCAGTTATAGCCTGGTCTGAAGGAAATGCAAATACTTGGCCACCTGAATGCAGATTCACCACAACAAGAAGAGGAAGGGGAGGTAGAACTTCAAAATACACCTGCAAGATTCCTCTCCCCACAGGAGTGTTCTTTCTATGAAAGAGAGCAATTGAACATGCTAATTAAAATTTCTTTCTATAACAAAATAATGAATAGTTTGTAGAACATTAACCTTTAAATATAGTTTCAAGCCAGTAAGTTTATTTTATGAAAAGATGTCCTAACAACTATGAGGTCTATAAGCATGTTATTAGTAATCAGAGTCTTAAAAAGTTTCTTTTAAGATGGGCACTGTGTTTCTCTTAAGGAGGAAAAAAGGCAACCAATGAGAGCTTTAATGAAAAACAGGCACAGTCCAAAGGCTTAACAATTTCAGCTTATTATCAATAGGTTCCTTCCAAGTTTAGTCAAGTATCTGATCACATGTCAGTTCAAAAATTAAATGGTTACAAACTACAAAATAACAAGATACTTATAATCCATACTTCTTTTTCCAAATAAAATTGTCTTCTTGGGGAATAAGGAGAAAAGATTAACTTCAAACTAAAATTATCTTTTAAATTATATTCACAGAAGGAAACCATAAGTTTAAGATACCTAGTTTTCCTAATACAGCACATTCCACATTATGGGAAATACAATTTTACTCTGAGATACCTACAGGTACCTGAAAAATTCTGTCTCATGCAGTAGGTTGTACTGTTTGAGAACTCTTCAACAGCAAAAAATGTACACTGCCCCATTCTTGTAATTTTCAAATGAGTCAAAAATAAAATGTCTTTCATCTGATGAATTTGAAGAACAGTGTGTATATTAGAATATGTGAACTACATAAAAATACTTCATGTAACACAGTCCATACATCTAGAACACATTCCAGGAAATACTGTTTGTGAATACACTGAAAACTTTCTATAACATTTAGGCTGCATTTCAAAAACAGAGAAGTACAAAAACAGAAACTGAAGGAAAATGCCAAAATATCTGTTTATTTTTCTGTATTTGCCAAAATTTTATCACGGGACATTACTTTTAAAATCAGAAAAATTACTACTTTTAAAAATTTATTGTATGACAAAAGCAAAAATAAACAAGTGGGACTACATCAAACTAAAAAGCTTCTGCACAGCAAAAGAAACCAACAAAATGAAATGGCAACTTTCAGAATAGGAGAAAATATTGGCAAATCACATCTGATAAAGGATCCAAAATAATTGAAGAACTCATAAAACTCAACAACAACAAAAATACCCAATTTTAAAATGAGCAGAAGAATTAATTAAACATTTTTGCAAAGAAGACATATAAAAGCCAAAAGGTACATGAAAAGATGCTCAGCATCACTAATCACCAGGAAAATGCAAATCAAAACCATGAGCTATTTATTACCTGCCACCCGTTAGAATGGCTATTACAAAAAAGACAAGAGATTACAAGTGTTGGTGAGGATACAGAGAAAAGGGACTCCTTGTGTACTGTTGGTAGGAAAGTAAATTGGTGCAATAGCAAACAATATGATGGTTCCTCAAATAATTAAAAATAGGACTAGCATATGATCCAGCAATCCCAGTTCTGGGTATGTATCAAAAATAAAAATAAAAACAGGATGTCAAAGAGACATCTGCATCCTCATATTCATTGCAGCATTATGAATAAAATGTGGTATGTGACTGTGTGTGTGTGTGTGTGTGTGTGTGTATATATATATATATATATATATATATATATATATCCCTAATATGCAAATAGACCAAATGGTGGAATAATCGAACAACTGAACAACCAGCTGCTATGATGTGCGCTGATCACCAGGGGGCATGCGCGGAATATGGTGGGCGTCAACCGCGGCAGGATGGTGAAGCAGGTGAGCGGGGGCGCCAGACCAAGGCAGGGCGCCGGTTGCTGTCATTGGGGCGAGCCTCTGGTAGTTACTGAAAATTCTTTGCTCCCACCTGGCGCTCACACCTGCTGCTGGCGTCAGCCCCGATCGCTCGACATCATCAGTGGGTGCAAGCTGTGGCTGTTGGCCCCGATCGCCCCTCAGGGCTTCTCCACCTCCCCCAGCTCCTGAGGGGCGATCGGGGCCGGCAGCTGCCACTCGCACCCACTGCTGGCACCGGCCCTGCTCGCACCCATTGCTGGCACTGGCCCCAATCACTCTGCACTGTCAGCTGGTGTGAGCACGTGGGAGCAGCAGCAGCAGGAGCAGGGCTGCCGGCAGACAGGGGACTGGGGGCCGTGGCAGGAGAGAGGCCAGGCAGGGGCGCGGAGGATGGGCCAAGACCTGCCCCTGTGCCCACCACAGCCTTGCGGCCCACAGTTCCTTTCAAGGTGCACGAATTCATGCACTGGGCCCCTAGTATGTATGTATGTGTGTGTGTGTGTGTGTGTTAATTCTCACATCCATCACCTCACCTATTTACACACACACACACACACACAGAATATTATTCAGCCATGAGAAAGAAGGAAATCCTGCCATTTGCTACAACATGGATGGAGTTTGAGGGCATTATGCCAAGTGAAATAAGTCAGGCAAAGACAAATACTGAGCAGAATCACTTACATGAGGAATCTAAAAAAAAACAAACAAACAAACAAAAAAGTCAAACCCCTAGAAACAGAAGAGAAGTGATTGCCAGAGACTGAGAGTTGAGGAAAATAGGGAGAGGTTGGTAAAAGGGTACAAACATTCAGCTGTAATATGGTCTGAAGCTCTAATGTACAACGTGGGGACTATAACTGATAACACTATATTGTATAATTGAAATTTGCTAGGAGATTAAACTTAAATTTGTTCTTATCCCTCCCCCAATGTGTGTGTGCGTGTGTGTGTAAATAGGTGAGGTGATGGATGTGAGAATTAACTAGATGGAAGAATCTTTTCACAATACATACATATCACAATACCTCAATAAGGCTGAAAAAAACCACAGAGAAAAAATTATTGTAGAACAGAATTCAATCTGAAAGAAGGTCATTTTAGATCATCTGAGAGTTTAGTTATTAAAATATCACAATGACATGTACATTGGTCCCAAAGTATTAACTTCAAAGGTAGAGTTTAGAGAGTTTCATTTCCTAAGGAAAATATAATAATTATACTTTACCTTCTATATATTAAAAGTTAAAAATATACTTACAGATTTAACCAACAAGGGATAACTGAATCCAGGTGTTTCTCTTTTATCAGTGTCAGCATTGCCTTTTGATACTGAGGGTTTATGATGCCATCACTGAATAAAATAAGTAATGGTTTCTGAAGCCCTAAATAAGTGGGAAGGTTTTCCACAGTGATTTCCGGCTATTAAAAAAAAAAAGAAGAACAAGGAGAATGATGATGCATACAATAAAAAATACTGTCCAAATCGTTCCTGCAGTTTTAGTTTGTTAAATGTAATTCAAGCATATTACCATTTAAGTGATTTACTATACTGACTAATAACTAGAAATCTCAGGAGTGTTTTTTAAGCCAATTTTATCTTAATAAAGTTATTTTTAAAATAAAACTACTAACAGAATTTGAAAATAAATGAACTTAAAAGGAGCATCCTGTTTTACATGTCAAATTATTTCTTATGCTAAGATCTAGACCAGAGTAGACAATGTACTCATGACAAACAAAATTTGTATTTTTATCAAACACAAAATTTTTGAAAAAATATAAGCTGAGTTTTAAAGATATAATCTTTTAACATTTGTGATTATTTAAAATAAAAATGTTATTGTGTTTCAATATTATGGATTTTAGCATAATTAAAATAATAAAAAAGCTGTACATTTACACAATGGAATACTACTCTGCTGTAAAAAAAGAATAAAATCTTATCCCTGCGACAGCATGGATAGACTTGGAGAGCACTATTTTAAGTGAACTAAGCCAGTCAGAAAGAAAAGTACAATATGATTTCACTCATATGTGGAATCTAATAAGCAAACTGAACTAACAAACAAAATAGAAACAGACTCATAGATAGAGAGCAGGCAGACAGCTCAGGATGGGGGAAGGATTGAAGAAAAAAAATTATGGTCATGAATAAAATTTCCCAAAACAGAACATAACAAAAGAAGAAAAAAGCATTGAGGATGTAATTCTAGAGTGGCCAGAGAGTTGAAGGAGTATCTGGAGAGGACTGAATTATAAAAGCCAAAGGAAAAGAATAAATTTTTAAAAGGAATGGCATAGTTAACAGTTTTATGTTTTTCCCCACCCCTCTCTACCCTTCCAGCCCCCCACTCTCTCTTATACAAAGTTTTGATTGTTACTGAGAAGCTAAGGAGAAACAGAAAAGGTCATCAAATGTGGTCATTGGAAGGTGACCTTTACCTATCTGAGTATGTAAGAGGCTATAATTGTGTGGGTTCTGGTATTCTTATTCATAGTAAAAGCAGAAAAAGAACTTAAGGTATCTAAGTGTGAAAGTGTGGGATATATCATTGCTTATATACTTATTAGAGGCCCAGTGCACGAAATTCATGTGGGGGGGGGGGTGGCGGGCAGGGGTCCCCTCAGCCCAGCCCGCACCCGCTCCAATCCGGGACTCTTTGGGGATGTCCGACTGCCGGTTTAGGCCCGGGATCAGGCCTAAACTAGCAGTCGGACATCCCTCTCACAATCCTGGACTGCTGGCTCCTAATCACTCACCTGCCTGCCTGCCTGGTCACCCCTAACTGCCCCCCTGCTGGCCTGGTCGCCCCCAACTGCCCCCCACCCCGCTGGCCTGGTTGCCCCCAACTGCACCCACGCCAGCCTGGTCGCCCCTCACGAACCCCCGCCAGCCTGGTCGCTCACGCAGCCTGCTGTTCAGATGTTTGATCTTCCCTCACTAACCCCCTGCTGGCCTGGTCCTAGGCAGCCATCTTGTGGGGGCATGAGGGTTAATTTGCATATTATCTCTCTATTATACAGGATCGTGTATTTCATTTGGGGGCATTATTTACCTAGGCTACTTTGTCATCAGGTTCACTAAAATAAAAATTTTATGCCATATTAAAAATATCTACCATCTGGTCATCTACTCCTCCTTCCTATCCAGATGAAGGAACCAAAGTCTTTCTAGTACTTAAGGGCAGACCAGAAGAGGAACTTGCTGCTAGCTGAGTATTGCAGTCACTATATGCTCTAGACTTCAACCTCCAACATGGAACAACTTTAGGAAATTTAACCCCTAGAGTGCCGGGGAGCGCAATCTCACTCCTCCTGTCTTTCACCAAAAGTGCCGGGAGCGCTATCAAAGCTTCGAAATGGGGTCCGGTTCTAAGTCTGCTTTTATTAGTGATGATGATATTGCTAAATATGTCAATGTAGTAAAGGTTTCCTTAAGTTTTTGAATATGTAACTTCATTTACTTGCGATTCATAATTTTTTTCCTAAACTGCTGTAAAATCAGCAAAAATGCCTTGGCTATTTTAGTATAGTTCCTAGGATATTGGTTGGCACTCAAAAGGTTAATAACCACTTGAGAGATTTTTCATTTACAGAAACGCCATAAACTAAAAGCAAAATAATTTTTATTACAGCTGTTCAGTATTTAGAACACCGCAAACCAAAACATTGCAAATTTGAACAACGCCACAATGCTAATCATGTTTGCATAAACTATAAACATATTTTAATAGTTAAGTTTGTCCTAAGTTTCTCAGCCTTAAAAATTATAATATTAATGAATAAAATTGAAACTAATTTTTACCTATCAGGTAGGCAAAAAAAGAGTAAAACGATACAAATCTTCTGTTGGGCAAAACAGGAATAAGTATCAGGAGCCTTAAAAATGTGTCTACCCTTTGGAACAGCAACTAAAATTCTATGAATTTACCATGAGTGTATATCATGGAAACACGGAAAGGTTATCTATAAAGATGGACCCTGAGTAAAACAAAACAAACTAAAGACAACTTAAATATTCATCTATAGAAAACTAATTAGTGTTCTAGTACAACAGAATATTATGCAGATATTAAAAAACCAATATGCCTATCTTTATTTCTTGATGAAACACATATATACACATGGAAATTTTTTAAACTTTGGATAATATATTCCCAAATTTAAACTTGGTTAAAGAGGTCGATTCTAAATTTCTTCATTATAGTTTTCTGTATTATCTGGAAAAAATAGTTAAAGGCTTATAATAATTCCAGCAATATTGCACTGTGTATTTGCTAAAGAAATATATAGCCGGCTGGTGTGGCTCAGTGGTTGAGCATCAACCCATGAACCTGAAGGTCACAGTTTGATTCTCGGTTGGGGCACATGCCTGGGTTGAAGGCTCAATCCCCAGTAGGGGGCTTGTAGGAGGCAGCGGATCAATGATTCTCTCTCATAATTAATGTTTCTATTTCTCTTTCTCCCTCTCCCTTCCTCTCTCTGAAATAAATCAAAACATATTTTGGAAAAAAAGAAAGAAATAGATGATTCCATGTCTCTGGTAGAAAATGTGCAGGATGAGTTTGGGTCATCTTAAATATATATGTATATATTTACTTAATATCATGTTATTAAAGACAAAACTATTACTTGAGTAAATAATTTAGGAAACCACATACTGAAAATATTAATAATTTGATTCATTATAACCTGTAACTTTAATTTGGGGAGAGTAGTGAGGGAACAGAACCAATGTGACAAAAAGATTTAATAATTAAGACTATGGTCATTTATTTGAACTTAAAATGTAGTCATTTAGATTATCACAACAGTATAAAAACAAGATTATATGTTCACTATTTATAGCTGATAAAAGTGCTCCTTATGTCACTTTATAATTATAGAAAAGCATACATTTATAATAATCTAGCTATCTATACTAATAAAAGGGTAATATGCTAATTAGACCGTCTTCCGGATGTCCTTCCGGACAAAGCCACAGTAGCCGGGGCCGAGGCAGAGGTGGTTAGGGGCAATCAGGCCGGCAGGGAGCAGTTAGGGGCGATCAGGCAGGCAGGCAGGTAAGCGGTTAGGAGCCAGCAGTCTCAGATTGTGAGAGGGATGTCCCCAAGGGATCTCGGATTGGAGAGGGTGCAGGCCGGGCTGAGGGACACCCCCACACACACACACAAATTTTGTGCACTGAGCCTCTAGTGTTTAATATAAAAGAAAAACAACTGAAATCAAGAATCGTGTATTACATATTTTGTGTCCCTGAATCCACTATTATACAAAGCATTGAAAAAGGCCTTTCATAAGTCAATATTTTGTTCTAAAACTGTATAAAGAATAAAAATATCAGCTAGTGCTGGCCAGTGTGGCTCAGTTGGTTGGAGCATCGTCCTGTACACCAAAAGGTGGTGGTTTCAATTCCTGGTCAGGGCACAAACCCAGGTTGCAGGTTTAATCCTCAATCGGGGTGCATATGGGAGGCAGCCAATCAATGTTTCTCACATCGACATCTGTCTCTGTCTCTCTCTCTTCCCCTTCCTCCCTCTCTGGAATTAAAAAAAAAAAAAATCAGCTAACATTTGTTGAATGTCTACCAGGGTCCAAACACTGAACACAAATAATCTCATTTAGTCTTTACAGTAATGCTCTGCAGTTGCTACTATCACCTACATTTTACACTGAGACACTGAGAAGTTAACACACTGCCAGTAAGTAATCAAGCCAAGGATTTGAAGCTAAGCAGTGTGATTCTCTGGAATCCGTGTGCTTTATACCAAGTTTCAGCCTAGATTAAGTACTTCAACTGGCCATCAGCCACACTGGCCTCAGAAATAAAAAAATAATCCAAAGACATGGAAACTTTTGGCAGTGGACTAGAGAAGCTTCATGCATAATGAGTGAACAATAAAACAGCAACCCAATGAATCCTCTGTCACAAACATCATGCCATATGCCAATAAAAGCTGGAAAATCACGTATTAAAATAAACTACCTTTAACTCATCTAGATATCCCTATTTCAAATAACATCCTTATTATAAAATATACTCACAAATGTTTCCAGTAATGCATTTGTTATTATTTGAACTATTTCTTGCGCATGGGTGTTGGCCAATGGAATGCTCTCTACTAGGCTTTCTTTGTGTCTGGCAAGCAGCAGGGCTGGAAGAGTTGCAGTATATTTATTTGACCTATGGAGAAATATATACTTAAAATTTTCAACTAAATAATAGCAAGTCATCAAAAACATAAACAATGAGGCCAAGGAGTCACAGTGGAAGGCAGCAAATGGGAAGTCCTACTACCAAGGAAATAATAACTCAATTTATAGACAAATTTATCTTCTGTAGCCTTGACGACCAAGATTGAAAGAAAGCAACAGATAATAATCTGCCCAGATTTTTTTTCGTAGAGAACTTATCCATCAAGAAAATGTCTAAACAGGATTAGGAACACATTGAATAGCTCTCAAACTTTCTGGACTCCTCACCATACTGCTGAGCAAGGAGATGGGCATTTATTAGAAATCTACTGTTTGCAGGCACTACCCCAGATGCTTTTAGTTAAGTTTTCATTTAACCCTTAGAACAGCCCTATAAAGAAGCCACTGTTAACCCAGCTTCCAGAAGAGGAAACCAGTACTTGGAGGGTGATAAATAGCGGAGAGAGGATTCAAACTGAGGTTCTCCAGACACGGTCTGTCTCTACTGTAACAGAGCCCAAATCTGCTCCCTCCTGCCATTACTTTTGCTAAGTAAATCACTAAATTAAATAGGAAAAAATGCTTTGTGTGAAATTACCAGTGACATAGTCACATTTATATCATGTAAAAAACTCCTGTAAGAATAAAATACAGGCATTAGATTAATATACACATTGGTAGAGAGGCCAGCCTTCAGATTACCTGCAAAACCCTCTTAGTTAACCAGTTGGGTTATAAACAAAACACACCCTGAAAATGACTGATTTAGTTATTTGGGCCATTATTAAATGCACAAAGATAGCAGAAAAGTGGGCGGTTGTCCATGTGTCAGGTGACTAGGTCTCATATTTCCTAAAAATCTAGAATACAGTATTTTTTTAAAATTACTGATTTCAAGGATAGAACAGGAGCTTGATCATTAAGAGTATATGTCACCAGTTCAACATAAAAGATTTAAGCTCAGAAATCACAATTAGGAATATTATAGTCAGAAGGTAAGAAAGACAAACTCCTGAGGTTAACTCCACTTGCACCTGAAAATGAGCCATTTTGCAGAATGTGATCAGCTCCAAATTTTCAGTTGTCCTTCATTCTGCAGCAATAAGTGGCTTTAAAAAAATACTAATTAAGTGTATGGTAGCAGTTAACTTAAAATTAAGTAGAACTATCAGGTATAGTTGCATCAATTAAAACTCTGGGCAAAATCTGAAAAAACTTTGATTTTTATATATATGGCAAATCAAAACCCAAACACTCCAGAAGTAACCCCGCAAAATACAACAATTCCAAAAATCAAAACTGCAGGCAATAGCCCGGCTGGTGTGGTTCAGTGGTGGAGCATCAGCCCATGAACCAACTCACTGGTCAGGACACATGCCCAGATTGTGGGCTTGATCCCCAATAGGGGGCGTGCAGGAGGCAGCCAATCAGTGATTCTCTTTCATCATTGATGTTTCTATTTCTCTCTCCTCCCTTCCTCTCTGAACTCAATAAAAATATATTTTTTAAATGCATGCATTTAAAAAAATAAATTAAATAAACATACATATTTTTTAAAACTACAGACCCAAAGAGAACACTTTTTATAGGAAGATGAAGTAATATGAATCCAAGGTTGCTCCTCTGGGGGCACTAGCTGAATGTAAAAGAATATCTAAAAATCCTAAATAGCCACATGGTACTTCCCAGATCTTCCTAGAAGAAAATTAAAACTTGTAATGTTTCTGCCCTATTTTCTTTGTCAACTATGTAAAGACAAGCAATATACTATTTTGCAAACTTCTTCCTTCCTAAAATTAGAAGACCAATAAACTTACAGTATCAAAACATCTTCTTCAGAATAAATTCCAGTGATAACACATCCTTTTAGGTACTTTCCTGCTTCAGTGAAATCTTCTTGTGCTAAAAATACACAGACAAGACCAAAAAAAGAAATCTTTAAAATTATGTGTGCTACTCAACTGATGAAGAGATTTATAGAGAGTACTCTGTTATTAATTAATTATAATAAATATTTAAGTGTAGATCTTATATAACATAGTAGTTTTAAAATAAGTCTGTGTCTTTTGATATTTGATTATGACAGAAATATAAATTGATGTAACACAACTATGGTTCCCTAAAAAAATGTACTCTAAATTTGTAAGATTTACAGCACTCTAATCATACACATTTACTGAATAAATATTTGTTGCTTTTTAAAATTTATTTCTAAGGCAGGATAAATGGAGACAACTTTCTTGTATGGAGCTTGGAAAGAGAAGCTGGTATGTGAAATGATATACACATTATAATCACAAAATCTAAAAGCAGCTATCTGCATAGACAAGAACAGAAGACTGGAAATTCTAGTTCTCTAGAACGTCTGTGTTAGGGTTCTGCAATTAGGAAGGATTTATGTCTTCTTTTTTATTTTCTATAACCTGTTTTTGTTACTTTTGAACTTTGATTAATTTGTGTAACAGTTTTTTTCTCATTTGTTAGAATACAGATATTCAAAATTAAAATTATTATGTCTATAGATTTCTGAATGCATTTGCATAAATAATAGTATGTTCTGGATTGTGCTAATAACCAAATAACCAAAAAGCAAGTCTGAATTAATAGTTGCAGACTAATGAGAATAGAACAAAGGTGAACTTATATAAATGACATACTCTTGTCACATGGAGGCCAAATGATAGCCCAGCTTGCTGCATGAAAGGATCATAGTAGTTCAAATACAAAAACAACGATGCAAGGTTTGAGTCATAAAGCACCTAGCTGTCTGGGCATGCTGAACCCAAAAGATCTGTACCTTAGCATACAGCACTATATTCAGGGTGTGAGCATCAATACTGTTAACACTGGGTAACCATAAGATTATTTTCGTTAAAAAAGGATACATATTTCCACAAGATTGAGAAATATGGTCTGTAGGAAAGCTAACTTACTAGAATGGCCCAGTCAACCAGTAGGCAGCATTGAGAGCTCATTTATAATCATGATTCTAATAAGAAACTGGTAATCCATGAAAATATTTTATTAGCCTGTGCTACACCAAAGTAGAAAAGATTCATAAGAAAACTAAGCTAGTAACTAGCATATTCCCCTCCTTGGTGAAAACTGCACATATGTCAGATATATGGCAACCCCAAATATCTTACCTAATAATAGACAAACATGTAAATTAGCCATCCCTCTGCTACGCTCACCAGCCAATCAGGAGAGTATGCAAATTAACCCAACAAAGATAGCGGTTAATTTGCATACGTAGGGGCAAAGTGGTGGAGCGAAGACTGAAGGCTCCGGCCGGAGCCGTGAAGACTGAGAGGCTCCCGCCACTGCCGCTGCACTTGCAGCCATCAGCCCGGCTTGTGGCTGAGTGGAGCGCCCCGTGGGAACACACTGACCACCAGGGGGCAGCTCCTGCATTGAGTGTCTGTCCCCTGGTGGTCATTGCACATCATAGTGTCCGGTCATTCCCAGTCGTTCTGCCATTAGGGTCAATATGCATATTACTCTTTTATTATATAGGAGTAGAGGCCCAGTGCATGAAATTTGTGCATGAAGGGGGGTTTCCCTCAGCCCAGCCTGCACCCACTCCAATCGGGGACCCCTCAGGGGACATCCCACAGGGATCGAGCCTAAACCAATGGTCAGACACCCCTCTCACAATCTGGGACCGCTGGCTCCTAACCAATCACCTGCCTGCCTGCCTGATTGCCCCTAACCTCTCTGCCTGCCTGCCTGATCGCCCCTAACCTCTCTGCCTGCCTGCCTGATCGCCCCTAACCTCTCTGCCTGCCTTCCTGATCGCCCCTAACTGCCTCTGCCTGCCTGCCTGATCTCACCCTCAACTGCCCTCCCCTGCCAGCCTGGTTGCCCCCAAATGCCCTCTCCTGCTGACCTGATCTCGACCCTAACTGCTCTCCCCTGCTGGTCTGATCATCCCTAACTGCCTCTGCCTGCCTGATCACCCCCAACTGCCCTCCCCTGCCAGCCAATTTGGTTCCGATTGGTCAGTTTCTATGCCAGTCAGTGTCAAAAGCTCTGCCTCCTAGGCAGCCATTGGCTCCTCACAGTTGACCCAGAATAGGTTCTGATTGGTAAGTTTTTATGCCAATAAGCGTCAAAAGCTCTGCCTCCTAGGCAGCCATTGGCTCCTTACATTCACCCAGATTTGGTTCTGATTGGTCAGTTTCTATGCCAGTCAGCGTCTCTGGGCCTATCAACGGGGCCTGATCAGAAAGACGGGGCTGATCAGCAGCCCTGGTGGAGGCCTGGAGAGAAATGGAGGTGCGGCTGTTTGCCAGGACAGGAGAGAAAGAGAGGCAAGTTCTGATCAACGGCTGCCACAGAGGCTAAGGATCAGACCCTGCCTCTCTCTCTGCAGGCCTCTCTCCGAGTCTGATCCGCAGCCCCCTAGGAAGTCAGTACTAGGTCAGGGCGCCCACAGCGGCCCAGTCAGTGCTGAGTCCCACAGCAACTCAGCACTGACTTCCGGTCTGGTCGACCCTGGGTCTTTATTATATAGATAGCCTTTAAAAGAAAGGAAAGGCTGATACATGTTATAATAGATAAACGTTGAGGACATTATACTAAGTAAATTAAGCCAGTCAGAAAAAAATAAATACTGTATGATTCCATGTATATGAGGTACCTAGAACAGTCAAATTCATAGAGACAGAAAGTAGAATGGTAGTTAGTTGCCAGGGGCTAGGGAAAATGCAATGTTGTTTAGCAGGCATAGTTTCAGTTTTGCAAGATGAAAAATTTCTGGAGATTAGTTGCACAACAATGTAAATATAATTAACACTATCTATCTACACACTTAAAAATAGTTAAGATGTGTATTTCATCACAATTTTTTAAAAAGAAAAATATTCAAAGCATAAAGATAATATAAATCAAAGTAGGAAAATATAAAGCCAGAAGAAAATACAGGTGAATATTAACTGATAATGATCATAGGGGATTTCAATAGCTAAAAGAAATGGAAGAAATCTCAAAATCGATAAACCTGAAAACAATGTTATATTGCTACATGTATAATTATTATTAAGCAAAGCCAAAAAGCAAACAATAAATTGGGGGAAAATAACTGGAACAAAATGACAAAAGATTAATATCCTTATTATATAAAAATCTCACAATAATTCATTAGAGAGGCAATAAAACCCCATTTTTAAAAATAAGTAGCACATATATTTTATAGAAGACAAAGTTATTCCTATACTGGGGACCTACTAGTATACCCACTAAACAGTCTAAAATCCACACAAAAACTCATAAAGAAAATGTCCTTTATATACAGCAAAAAGAAAAAAGGAAACAACAAATATTATTGCTAGACAGTTCAAAAATTATACAGCCATGATGTTTCTGAAGAATATTACTCACCTGGAAAAATACACCCAAGTACTGTTAAACAAAAACAGCAAGAATCAAACTTGGATATACAGTACTAGCCCAATTACATTAAGACATATAGAAATATGCAATAAAGAGGTACACAAAAAAAGAGGGAAGAAATTACATTAAAATTTAGCAACTCCAAATAATTATAGATTTTAATTTTCTTCAAATTTCTCTGTATTTCAAAATCCTCTATAATATGAGTTCTCTGTAATTTTAAAAGATAGTAATTCTTTAAAAAAAACTAGTAAATGAGTTTTTAACTAAGTATTGTATAATTTAAAATTCAATTCTACTTACCTGTTGTCATGGTTGGACTAAATAGTCCCAGTACTGACACACCAGAATAGGGGATCAGGTCTTTATATAATTCCCCAGTTAAATATTCTTCTGCTTCTTGGATAGATGTTATGTTCACTGGACATGAAATCCTGTTGCTAGATGAATATAGATATTTATGTATACAAAATTAATTTTTAAAAACACTTTTCACCAGCTATGGAAAGCAATCAGGTGATTCCTCAAAAAATTAAGAATAGAGCTACCATACAACCCAGCAATCCCTCTCCTGGGTATGTACCTGAAAAATTTCAAATCATGTATTTGCAAAGATATATGCACTCCTATGTTCATTGCAGCATTATTCACAGTGGCCAAGACATGAAAACAACCAAAGTGTCCCATGAGAGAGGAGTGGATAAAGAAGATGTGGTACATATACACAATAGAATACTACTCAGCCATAAGCAAGGATGAAATAGCACCATTTGCAACATGGATGGACTTTGAGAACATTATGCTAAGTGAAATAAGTCAGAAGCAGCTAAGAACATATGATTTCACTCATGTGTGTGATATAAAACTGAAACTCGTGAACACAAACAGCAGTGTGGTGATTGCCAGAGGGAAGGGGGTGGGGGAGAAGGGGGTCCTAATATAAGGTGACAGAAGATTTGACTTTGGGTGGTGGGCATGCAGTGCAATATTCAGATCTTGTAACATAGAAACCCACCCATGAAACCTATATATTCATGTTGCCCAATGTCACCCCAATCAATTTAATAAATACATTTTTAAAATACTTTTCAGCTTATAAATAAATAAAAATACTGAACTTAGAAAAGACTATATGCCGCAAGATAAACATCCAAAAAAATAAAGACAAATACTATTCTAAACAAACAAACAAAAAATTACTCTCATTAAACAAAATTTCTATCTCCCCAAAAGTGATGGTATGTGGATGAGCTCTACTCATCAATGCTCAGCCTGTGATTTCCGTTCTAGTATCCATCTTAATCCATTTAGAGTGTGTCAACAACATGTGGTAATTAGAAATTTTACAAATCTTAGGGTGAAGCTGCATACTTACAGCTGGATAAATTTTAGGAGATCTTCAGTTCCTAACATACCACCATAAGATACTGGGTTCTCGCCTTCCTTGTACATCTTTATAACAGGAAATTCAGTAACATTTTCCTTAGTACATACATCAGGCCAATTTGCACAGTTTATTCTAGTAAGCAGCATAGTGGGTGTGCCTAATTAGAAGGAAAATGCACGTTTTATAAATATTAAGGTAGAAAACTCAGTTGTTAAAAATTGTCAATATTTTCATATCCCATTCTTATTTTTTTTATTGATTTTTTACAGAGAGGAAGGAAGAGGGATAGAGAGTTAGAAACATCGATGAGAGAGAAACATTGATCAGCTGCCTCCTGCACACCCTCTACTGGGGATGTACCCGCAACCAAGGTACATGCCCTTGACCGGAATCGAACCTGGGACCCTTCAGTCTGCAGGCCAACGCTCTATCCACTGAGCCAAACCAATTAGGGCCCATTCTTATTTTAACCTCTCAGCAGTATCAAACACTGCTGTGGAACACTCTCTCCCCTTGATTTTTTGCAACACCTTCCCTATTGGCTTTTTTGCCACTTCTCTTGCTGTTCCTTTTTGTTCCTTTGGCAGGTTCTCTGCCAGTAAGATGGGCGTTCCTCAAGGCTCAATTTATTCTGCCTTCTCTATTTGCTCTACACTCTTGTCCTAGACAAACTCAAAAACCACTGCCAATCTAATGAATCTTAAATTTATATCATTGGCCCAGGCTCCTTCTCAAAGTTTCAGATCCATATATCCTTACTGACTTACCTTTTTCTGTTTGAGTGAAAACATCCTCAAACTCAGTATGTATGTCTAAAACCAAATACGGTTTCCTTCCTGTATATATTGGTGAACACTGCCATTCTTGTACAACTCAAAAAACAAAATATCATTTTTATCGTCTGCCCATTCCTAATTCCCCCATGGCTAACCAAATCAATCAGCATAGCCTTTCAATTTTACCACTTACATTTGAAATATCTCTTCTATCTGTCCATTTCTCTTTATTACCAGTACTCACTATTTCTCCTTGGGTAGCTGCAGTACGCTTCTAATTCATCTCCCTGAATTGGGTATATCTTTACACTGAAACTAGAAGTGTCTTTTCAAAACTCAAATCTATTTTGCTAACAGCCCACCCCCACCAACTTTTACGAGTTTGGTCTTTCTCACCCCTTCATATCTCTGCACGTATAACTACTTCAAGAATGCCTGGACACCCTGATCTACAACAGGTTTCTATGCACTGATAGAACCATGCTCCTTTCTTTATTTTATTACTAGAGGCCCGGTGCACAAAATTCGTGCACTGGGGGAGAGGGGGCGGCGGGTCCCTCAGGTTGGCCTGCACCCTCTCGCAGTCCGGGACCCCTTGTTCCTCACCACCCATCTGCTCACTCCTTACCACTCGGCTTGCTGCTCCTTAGCACTGCTGCAGAGGCAGGAGAGGCTCCCACCACCACCGCTGTGCTCACCAGCCATGAGCCTGGCTTCTGGCTGAGCAGCAGTCCCCTGTGGGAGCACACTGACCACAAGGGGGAAGCTCCTGCATTAAGCATCTGGCCCCTGGTGGTCAGTGCGCATCATAGTGACCCGTAACGGTCGCTTAAGCTTTTATTATATAGATGTAATTATATACTCATTTGTATGGTTACCTGATGAATGTCTGTTTCTACCAAGAGACCTCCTTGAAAAAAGGGACTGTGTCTATATTACTCATCTCCCCTGCCAGTCTGGTCACCCCTGTCCTCCCCTGCAGGTCTGGTCACCCCCCAACTGCCCTCCCCTGCTGGCCCAGTCACCCCTAACTGCCCTCCCTTGCCAGCTTGGTCACCCCTAACTTCCCTCTCCTGTAGGCCTGATCCCCGCCCCCAACTGCCCTCCCCTGCTGGCCTGGTTCCCCCCACTATCCACCCCTGCAGGCCTGGTCACCCCCAACTGCCCTCCCCTGTCGACCTTGTCACCCCCAACTCCCCTCCCCTACTGGCCTGGTCACCCCCAACTGCCCTCCCCTGCCGGCCTGGTCCCCCCCAACTGTCCTCCCCTGCAGGCTTGGTTCCCCCCAACTGTCCTCCCTTGCTGGCCTGGTCCCCCCAACTGCCCTCCCCTGCAGGCCTGATCACCCCCAACTGCCCTCCCTTGCAGGTCTGCCCCCCCCCACTGTTCTCCCCTGCAGGCCTGATCGCCCACAACTGCCCTCCTCTGCTGGCCATCTTGTGTCCACATGGGGGTGGCCATCTTGTGTGTTGGAGTGATGGTCAATTTGCATATTACCTCTTTATTATATAAGAGGATATGTAAAGTTCTTCAAAATATGTAAATCGCTAGATAGAAAGAGATCAAAACCCAAATAAATCAGGCACCACACAATTCAGCTGTGAAAGGAATGAGTAAATTCTAACAAAAGAAACTTTAATAGAGAGGAACCAAGATGGCGGCATAGGTAAACACCTGAACTTGCTGCCTCCCACAACCACATCAAACTACAACTTTTTAAAAGGCAAAATGGATATCATCCAGAACCAAGGGAAGGCTGGCTGAGTGGAAGTTCGACAACTAGAGGGAAAGAGAAAAGAGCATCTAGACTGGTAGGAGGTGCAGAGGTGCAGAAGTGCAGAGACCTGCGAAACGGGCTGGCAACTGGGTACGCTGAGGTCTTTTTCAATCAGGAGGGAGATACAAGCTCCTGACAGCTCTGAACTCCAGTTCCAGGTGAGACTCTGGGGACCCAGACTCATACTGGGAGAAACTGGACTGTCTGGCATCGGGCCAGAACACGAAGGCGGCTTTCTCTCAGAGGTGCTTGCAGCATTCATTGTTCCTGCATGGGGGGCACAGGACACAGAGACCCAGGGACCTATCCAGGGCAGGGCTGATGGGCAACCATTGCTGTTTGCACTGCCCGTGATTCCCTGAGACCCTGCCCCACCCAATTTACAACCCTACCCAAGCTGTGCACAGAGGCTTTGGCATATGAAAGGCCTGGCCTTTTGCAATCTAAAATCTAACAAACTGTAGCTGGGTCAAAGAACCCCAGAGCTTCCAAAAGAATGCTTAAGGCTCATCAGCAGCCTGCATTGCTTCACAGCTGCACCTCATCTGGGCACCTCCAAACCCCAAACAAAGAGGAGGAATCTGCAGATCTCTCAGTAGCTTCTGCTGGGTGGCCTCAGGCAGTGGCTGACTTTGCACCTCCTTGGAGATCCAAGAGCCAGTGTACCTAGTGGTCAGTGTGAGACCACACCAGATTACAGCTCTTCAAATCCATAAGAGACACACTCAGGGGGCAGATTCAGTAAGCACCAAAGCCCCACTGAAGCAAGTCCTGCCCCATAAGGGTGTTTTCCAGCACAGCAGTTCTCCCACCATAGACACAACTGGTCCTCACAGCCAATTGGTCTGGAGGTCAATTCCTCCCAGTGATACCAACAGCAATCAAGGCTTAACTATAACAAGACTGTGCACAAAGCCCACAAAGGGGTGCACCAAGAGCGTCCACCTCAGGTGACCTGGGAGGCTGAGCCACTGGGCCCTATAGGACACCTAGCACAGAAAGCCACTCTATCAACACAGGGAAGCAGCCAAAATGCAAAGACAAAGAAACAGGTCACAAATGAAAGAAATGGAGGAAAGCAAACTACTGGATATAGAGTTCAAAACCACGGTTGTAAGATTACTCAAGAATCTTCTAGAAACCTCCGAGAAATTTAGTGAGACCCTCAAGGATATGAAAAAGGACCAATTAGAAATTAAGCATACACTGACTGAAATAAAGAATAATATACAGAGATCCAACAGCAGACTAGAGGATCCCAAGAATCAAGTCAAAGGTTTGAAATACGAAGAAGCAAAAAATACCCAACAGGAAAAGCAAAAAGAAAAAGGAATCCAAAAATATCAAGATAGTGTAAGGAGCCTCTGGGACAACGTCAAATGTACCAGCATCCGAATTATGGGGGTGCCGGAAGAAGAGAGAGAACAAGATATTGAAAACCTATTTGAAGAAATAATGACAGAAAACTTCCCCTACCTGATAAAAAAAATAGACTTACAAGTCCAGGAAGCACAGAGAGCCCCAAACAAAAGGAATCCAAAGAGGACCACACCAAGACACATCATAATTAAAATGCCAAGGGCAAAAGACAAACAGAGAATCTTAAAAGCAGCAAAAGAAAAACAGTCAGTTACCTACAAGGGAGTACCCATATGACTGTCAGCTGATTTCTCAACAGAAACTATGCAAGCCAGAAGGGAGTGGCAAGAAATATTCAAAGTGATGAATAGCAAGAACCTACAAGCAAGATTACTTTACCCAGCAAAGCTATCATTTAGAATTGAAGGTCAGATAAAGAGCTTCACAGATAAGAACAAGCTAAAAGAGTTCATCACCGCCAAACCAGTATTATATGAAATGCTGAAGGGTATTCTTTAAGAAGAGGAAGAAGAAAAAGGTAAAGATAAAAATTATGGACAACAAAGTGACAACAAATACATATCTATCAACAAGTGAATCTAAAAATCAAGTGAATAATCTGATGAACAGAATAAACTGGTGAATATAATAGAATCAGGGGCATAGAAAGGGAGTGGACGGACAATACTCGGGGGGAAGGGGGTGTGGGGGTGCAGGAAGAGACTGGACAAAAATCGAACACCTATGGACAAGGACAATGGGGGGGGAGGGTAAGGGCAGAGGGTGGGGTGGGAACCGGTGGAGGGGAGCTATGGGGAGAAAAAAGAGGAACAACTGTAATAATCTGAACAATAAAGACTTATTTTTTTAAAAAAAAAAAAGAAACTTTAATATATTAGATCAAAGGACTCTTTGTATAACAATTAAAACTGTGAATATAATACTTTAGTATTTTATCACCAAAAGTTTTTAATACTAAAAATTCACTTTTATATTTTAAATGATTCTAGGTTATACAACATAGATGTGATAATTTATCACTAGATTTAATGTTAGCAATTTGTTTGACAATACGGGCAGGATGTAATCTATCTTATTCAACACTATATTCCTCTGCCTAGTACAATGTTGGTTACACAGTATGTACCTTATAAAAATTTATGGAATGTACCTTATATTTCTTCATGAACAAATTTTAAATTTTACACTAATATATATTAATACTTGAATACTACATGACCATATAAACAAAGGTAAATCCTATTCCTTCTAAAATTAGATCTGCTAAGTGATTTCTCTACGAAGTTCTCTTATCCTTTATTATAATTATTTAGTCAATAAATATCTAGTGGTACTTGTTAATATAGAGTACCATCTATAGATATCAAAGGCTAATATGCAAAGTGTTCCCACAGGAGTTCGACCAGGAGACCGGGAGTTCTATCGCTCACTATGACATGCGCTGACTACCAGGGGGTGGCGTGGAACAAAGGAAGGCCCCAGCTGGCAGCTGGGGAAGGGAGGCCCCAGCTGGCAGCCAGAAGAAAGTCCCCGGCTGGCAGCTGGAAGGCCCCATCGACCCTGATAGCCGGCCAGGCCTAGGGACCCTACCTACACATGAATTTTGTGCACCGAGCCTCTAGTATTATATATTGGCATCCAAGTAGGGATATAGTGCTGTTACAAATGCAGTTCTTTCCCTTCAATATACATCCTCAACAAATCTACCACCACTAAGAATGTTATTGTCCCTGCAGTCCAAGTTGAAAATTTTGATGTTATCTTTGACACTGAAAAAAGGATATTGGCACATATCATTAAACACTGTAAGGCTACCTATGTTAAAGTTGCCAATTTAAAATTTTCCTTCCTATAAAATGGTTCCAATATTTAATCGTGTTTCAACTGGAATAACCTAATATTCTAAGATGCCTGCAGTATTATATCCCATATACTTTATCAATGCAGTAATTTCAAAAAGAGTTCTTAATTTAAAGAAGGGGAAAAAACAGATTCTCTTAGCTACCGATGCAATGTAAGTATAAACACCTGACACTTGCTGCCACCTTGTGACTGAGTATAAAATAATCTTCATTGTCTTGGATTAAGAGATGAAAAGTGATTTTTTCCCCAAGTAGTTAATGTGAAAGTTTGCAGAACTAAATGCCCAAAATATTACAATATTTTCCTGGTTTAAAAAGTTATAGTTTAGGCTACAACATAGATGCAGAACACTATAGTTACCTATACTAATGCATTTCTACATTAAGCCCCCAAAAGTCCATTTATCTGATATCTAATTACTAAAAGAGTTGTTAATAACAAACTAAATGTAAAAGATAATCAAGTCCTGGGCTGGTAATCTGCTTTTTTATTCTATAATCACATACAACTCACAGTCCTTGCATTGAGGGGTCAGATAGTCTCTTTATTTAGTCATGAATAGAGAAGAAAGTAAGGGAATCTTTCCATGTTCATTTGTTAACTAGTTAAAAGGGTTGGGGTGATAATTCTATTATTCAGGAACATTATCCAATTGCTATTTTATTATGGTTTATATTTCACCACCCTCCTTTTCCTTTCTTCTAATAAATTCCCAATAAGGCTAAAGTACCTAAAAAAAGGAAACTTAAAATCTGCCCACAGAATGCAACTACAAAGGATAACCTAAAAGAGAATAAGAGGATTTGCTTTATTTAAAAGATCAGTAATCAAAGTAACTACAGACTTAATCACCTCTTCACTTGGGTAATGAAATAATCGAAAGTAGAATCAACTGTGGTTGGGAAATGAATGATAAAGAAATGGTTCAGAAATGTTTTTGAAAATCTCTGATGTTTTTATTATTACAGAACATGCTCTATTTAGAACTGACTTTCTGGAATCAATTTCTTGAATTCACAAAGTCCCCAACATATAAATAGGTTGTACATACTTTTCACTAAATAAAACAAAACTTATGAAACTACTATAATAGGTTATTCATTTATTCAACAATTAATAAAACCAGATATGCTGGCCCCAGGTGGCTCAATTGGTTGGAGCATCATTCTGTACATCATAAGGCTGCAGGTTTGATTCCCAATCAGGGCACATATCTAGGTTGCAGGTTCGATCCCAGTAAGGGCACATATAGGAGGCAACTGATGAATGTTTCTCTTATTTGATGTCTCTCTCTCTCTCGCCACCCCCCAACTCCTGCTGGGGGCCAGCCCCAGCGGTCCAGGGGTTTCCAAAGGTGTGGACGGAGTCGGCGAAGAATGTTTTACACGGAGACAGTGTTCAGAACTCTCTAGCTTTCCTTAGTCTCCGTGGATCTTCCCTGTGCCTGGCTGAGGCCATAGACCCACAAACTCCCAGCTTCCTCTCTCTCTAAAACCAATAAAACTATGTCTTCAGGTAAGGATTTAAAAAAACACACCCCCAGATATTCTGCAATGTAAGGTAATACGCTAAGTACAGTGAGCTCAGTAAAAGGCTACCTGCCCATAGAAACTTACTAAATAATGAAATAGCATGTAAACTAGTTTCCCTCAAAACTAAATGGTGAGTACATTCAAATAGTAGTCAAGAATAAACCTATTCAACTAAAATAGCTTCTATTTACAAGAAAAACAGTAGGAGAAAGTCATATTATAGATAGGAAGCATGATACATTCTAACTTATTCAAATGATATCAAAACATTATCCTAATCCATTCTCTTTCTCTCTCTCTCTCTCTAATAGGATCATGGAATAGGCATTTTGAGTTAAAGTCCATTCCTTGGATTCTTATTTTCCTGCCATTGGGTCAAGTTTCATAGGATACTTAAAATAAAAAGAGCCTGGCTCTTTGATTACACTGTAAGACTGGGTCTTATCTGTGAAATGTTTATTTAATAGTATTTAGTATTTATTTAATAATACTTAATAGTAACTGGCACAGAGTAGGCACTCAATAAATGCCTGCTGAATGACTGAATTCAGCCCAAAAGGTTATAGATTAACTATGTGGCCACAAGTACTCAATTAAAGACAGTTCCATGAAGACAATCAAAATGAATGCTTAGAAGCATTTCTGAAGCTCATGGTTAATTAACTTAATCTTGGAAACAAAAACATTAATAACCTGAAATTTTATGCAGTTTTCTTCATCTTTAGCATAAACAGTTTTGCAAGTAGCAACAGCTCAGAATCAGGAAAATAAGCATGCATACCACAGCACAATACCTTTATCTTTCAATTTAACTGCCAAATCGACATAGGAGTGCAAAAATGCCATGGATACTGCTTGCCCTACATAAAAATAAAAAATTCAACAGATATTACAACATGCATATACTCCAAAGCATTCATACCTATACATAATAAACAAAGGGATTTATGGGG
>NW_005871239.1:2118743-2194567 GCF_000147115.1 Myotis lucifugus | reverse complement strand
AACATTTAAGAATGTTCCAAATACAACAAATTTTCTGCATTCATAATGGAGGGAATATAGTTGAAGGGCTATTATTTAAAGAGAAAAGCAATATATTTCCTATCTATACTAATAAAAGGGTAATATGCTAATTACACCAGGAGACCTTCCGGATGTCCTTCCAGACAAAGTCATGGTAGCGGGGCTGAGGCAGAGGCGGTTAGGGGTGATCAGGCCAGGAGGTGAGGGCAGTTGGGGGTGATCAGACTGGCGGGGGGGGGGGGCAGTTAGGGGCAAGCAGGCTGGCGGGGGGGGGCAGTTGGGGGAGAACAGGCCGGCGGGGGGGCAGTTGGGGGCGAACAAGCCAGCCGGGGTGGGGAGACAGTTAGGGGTGATCAGGCCAGCAAGGGAGGGCAGTTGGGGGCGATCAGGCCAGCAGGCAGAGTCGTTAGGGGCGATCAGGCAGGCAGGCAGGCAGGTGAGCAGTTAGGAGCCAGCGGTCCTGGATTGCGAGAGGGATGACCCCAATTGGAGAGGGTGCAGGCCAGGCTGAGGGACACCCCCCCCCCCTCCTGTGCACAAATTTTGTGCACCAGGCCACTAATAAATCTATAAGAACTGTTAACATATTAAAAGCATTAGCTTGAATCACAATATTTCTAATTTAACAAGCTGAACATCTAGTTTAATCATTAACCTTCAATTTGTAAGTCAGATATATATAATCAGTTTTACAATCCCAGAATCAGCTAAAAGTAAATGTTTCATTATGTGCAGCTTACCTGGGACATAAGAAAGCTATGTCATCTTACACTGCGCAATATGCAGAATGCAAAAATAAAACTTGCCTATTTTAATGTCCTAATATGTAATATAGTCTCCTTGAAAGATTCATACTCACAGCCAGCATAGAAAAGCACTATGCTGTCGGAAGCCATTACTGTCGCGTTAAATGTCTCTCCTGTTAGTTCCACTGTGAGTTCCAAAGGCAGCTGTCTCTTCCTGTCTCTGTAAACACTTTCTGCCACTTCATCATCTTGCATTCCTAAAACATTTCAAAAGAACGTAATGAATATATAAAAGTGTAATTAAAAATAATTAAACTCTTTTCCCAGGTGAGCATATGAAAATTTGGTACTCTATAAAAAATTTTGAATTTGCACTATTTTATTAGTAAAAGATGCATATTGTTTAGAAAACTTTCTAGTTATCTGGCTTCCTACCCTAAATAACTCTGAGGTGCTTCCTGACTCAGAAACTGTGACGTTTTAGTCAAGTCCAGAAGCACTTATTTAAACTTGTCTGGAAATAATATGAATATGATATTTTGTTTGTAATAAAATATTAATTTATAATAAAAAAGTTCAGTGTTTATTTAGCTTTCACTATATGACAAGCACTGTGATAGACACCAGGGAAAGTAGGAGACAAAAACAGATATATTCCCTGACCACATGGAGAATCTTTCTACAGAAAGGTCAGACAATAACCTCATCACTGAATAAAGACATCATTATAAATTGTGATCAGTTTAAAAAAGGAAAAGGATACAGTGAGAGATTATAGCAGGGAGAGTTCGATTGGGAGATCCAAAGTCTCCCAGGTAGAGAATCAACAAAAGAATGTCTGAAGCAAGAAGAAGAATATAAGCATATGCAAAGGCTCAGAGACATAAAAGAGCTTAGTATATACTAGATACAGAAGGAAGGCAAAACTGACTAAAACAAGATGAGTTGGAGGAATAAATGTATGAGAAAACTCTGGACTGGCAGTGGCTGGATCATAAGAGACCATATGAGCCAAAAATTTTGGCTTTTATTCTAAATGCATCAAGTTATGGTGGATTCTGAATATGTAAAAACCTATCGTTAATTTAGATAGACAGATAGGCTGGGTGACCAACCAACCGCCCATCCATCCGCCCATCCATCCATCCATGTATGTGGTAAAAAACACATTTTAAATCCGTATATATTCTGTTGGAGTTTGTATAAATTGTATAGTAACACTGAAGAGGCATCTAACTTGATTAGAGAGACACTAAAGCTTCCTAGAAGAGTTGACATAGCTGAATAGAGCATGACAATTGCAAGTACAAAACTGACTACATATCTGATGGTATTAAAGATTATTGGGTTTTAGATGTAGTAATAGCAATAATTATGTTAACTTTAAAAGAAATCCTTATATCTCTGAAATACACAGGGAAACATTAATGAATGAAATTATATATTTGGTGTTTGCTACAAAATAAGGGATGGTAGTGATTAGAACAGGATAGCCATGGGTTAATGGTAGTTGGATGGGGCCAGATAATGAATACCAGATTTGTTTTAATATCCTGTCTACTTTATAAGTTCATAATTTCCTGTAATAACACAGTAAAAGAAAGGGAGAAAGTGAGGAAGACAATATAGTTGGAGAACTAAAGTATTATTTTCCATATAACTTCTAATACTCTACAATAAAATACTAGATCTAAATTTCAGTACATCTCAGCAATTTTCAACTGCATGATTCTAGCCAATTCATAACTCTCTGGGCCTCAATGTTCAAATCTGTGAAACATAAGAGTTGCACTACATTAACTTTAAGGTACTTTTATGTTTTTTATCTTTATTATTGAAATTCTTACAGATGTCCCCATTTTATTCCCCATCCATCCCATACGCACACCTGCCCTCAGGCCTTCACCACACTATTTTCTGTGTCCCTGGGTTAAGGTACTTTTAGATACCACATTCTATGACACTAAAAAGTTATGCCCTCAATACTCAAATTGATAAAAAAGCTATTCTCTTATTTCCTACAGGGTGGAACAAAAGGTTTATAGTTGTGTGTATGGAAAATAACATAATAATAAATAATACAAGAATAAACTCTTTCATGTACTCAAAACTGTAAGCCTACTTTTGTCCCACCCTGTATATAATGTTTTTCATTTTCCTGCCATTCCTTTCTTATTTCCTAATCCATCCTTTCTTCTCTATCTTGTTCCAAGACCTCCTATCCCTCTTTTTTGGTCTCTCTCTCTTAATAAGCTACCCTCACTTGTAAATTTCCTCATTCCTCAGCTATACCTTTCACCTATCCATCAATACACACACTCTTTTAAGTCGTACATGTTTAATTATTTTTTTCCATATTGTCCTTTTGTAGAACTCAATCCATTTTATTCTGATTCATCCTGTGCCCATTTCCTCTGAAGGACATTTTTCTACATGGTAACAAACTCTTTCCTAACCCTCATCTATCATTCCTATACAATGGGGAATGAAACAAGATGAGGAAATTATTTATATGGGCGTGATATCACACAATATCATGAGGCAATATGCATTACAAACATAGGAAATTAAGACCAAAAAAAAAATCACAACAAAACAACAAACAAAAGGCAGAGCTATAAAAGAAATACGAGAACTAGGCCAGGGAAAGAAGGCAGGTAGAGAGTTGTAGAAAGGGAAAGCAACACAGAGGGCAAACTAAGGCCAAAGAGTCAGGAAGCAATAGGGGATGTGAAAACATGGAAAGCTTGAAACAGGTGACACCTACTGAGGAAAGAAATCTTATTAAACTGACACTGTGCAATTCTCCTGACTCTGAAGACTAGAATATATGAATCATGATAGGAAAACAGCAGGGAGCAAGAGACCAGAACACAGGTCTATCTATGGAATGATGATGCTATAGAGGAGAACTCTGGCTTCAACAACAAGCAATTCTAACCTCTGCATATCAGAAAAGAACTAGAACATAGCTCAAACTAAGAAACTGGTTACTGGTAACAGTTAAAGCTCAGAGCCCTTATTAAATTTATAATATAAACTTTGATCATAATAATGATGGATCTCATAAAAAATATACAAATTATTTCCTTCCTGGGGTTCATAATAATAGTATTATATAAAACATTCGAGTATTTACTAAATGGGATACAAGAATGAACAAGACATAACCCCTGCCTTAGAGATAGTATAGACTAGTGAAAAAGAGAGAAATTAAATGAGAAATTACCAATAGGATTGATGCCATGAAAAATGGAATGATAATGCTCATATATAAGATTTCAATTCAAAATGATTATTCTAATCCAGGTTCCACCACATGCCATTTATGTGACTTTGGATGGATCATTTAACTCTGCTAAAACAAACGTTCTTCACCCACAAAATGAAGGTGACATCGGCTAACTCAGAGAATAACAATCAAAGTAAAGAATATGAGGGGAGTAGCCTTAGAAACTATAGAATACTTCAAAAATGTAAGCAATACGAGCAATAAAAAACAGAAAGAACATGTTAAATAGAAGTATTAAAATGCTATTGAGGCACAACCACTTCAAAAATACAACTAAAAGACAAAACGGACATCATCCAGAACCATAGGAAGGCTGGCTGAGTGGAAATTCTACAACTAGAAGGAAAGAGAAAAGCACACTGAGACTCAGAGGAGGTGCGGAAGTAAAGTGCAGAGGTACGGAGGCGCACGTGGAAAGGGCTGGCAACTGAGGACACGGTTGTCTTTTTCAATCGGGAGGGAGTCTCAAGCTCCCCACTGCTCTGAACTCCAGTTCCGGGCGAGTCTCTGGGGACCCAGACTCATACAGGAAGAAGTTGGACTGCCTGGCATTGGTCGGAACTCGAGGGCGGCTTTCTTTCAGAGGTGCTTACAGTGATTACTGGGAAACTGACACCCAGGGCCTCTTAGGGTAGGACTGAGGATCAGCTATAGCTGTTTGCTCCGCTCTGTTGATCCCCTGAGGTCCCGCCCCACCCAAGCTGTGCACAGAGGCTCTTGCATATGAAAAGCCCGGCCCTTTGCAATCTGAAAATTACCTAACAAACTGCAGCTGAGTCAGAGAGACCCAGAACTTCCAAAAGAAGGCCCAAGGCCCCACAGCAGCTTGCATTGCTTCACAGCTGGGCCTCATCTGGGCACCTCCAAATCCCAAACAAAGAAGAGGAATCTGCAGATCTCTCCATAGCTCCTGCTGGGTAGCCTCAGGCAGAGGCTAAATTAGCACCTCCTTAGAGATCCAAGAGCCAGTGTACCCAGGGGTCAGAGTGGGACCATCCAGATTACAACTCCTCAGATCTATAAGGGACACACTCAGGGGGCAGACTCAGTGAGCACCAAAGCCCCACTGAAGCAAGTCTTGCCCCAGAAGGGTGTCTCCAGCACAGAAGTTCTTCCACTGCAGACACAGCTGATTCTCACAGCCAATTGGCCTGGAGGTCAATTCCTCCCAGTGATACCTACAACAATCAAGGCTTAACTACAACAAGACTGTGCACAAAGCCCACAAAGGGGTGCACCAAGAGTGTCCACCTCAGGTAATTGCATAGGCTGACCCACTGGGCCCTATAGGACACCTAGCACAGAAAGCCACTCTATCAACATAGGGAAGCATAAAAAAATGCAAAGACAAAGAAACAGGTCACAAATGACAGAAATGGAGGAAAGCAAACTACAGGATATACAGTTCAAAACCACACTTACAAGGTTTTTCAAGAATTTTCTAGAAACCGCCGATAAATTTAGTGAGACCCTCAAGAAATCTAGTGAGACCCTCAAGGTTATGAAAAAGGACCAACTAGAAATTAAGCACACACTGACTGAAATAAAGAATATTATACAGAGTTCCAACAGCAGACTAGAGGATCACAAGAATCAAGTCAAAGATTTGAAATACGAAGAAGCAAAAAACACCCAAACGGAAAAACAAAAACAAAAAAGAATCCAAAAATATGAAGATAGTGTAAGGAGTCTCTGGGACAACTTCAAGCATACCAACATCCGAATTATGGGGGTGCCGGAAGAAGAGAGAGAGCAAGATATTGAAAACCTATTTGAAGAAATCATGACAGAAAACTTCACCTACCTGATGAAAAAAATAGACTTACAAGTCCAGGAAGCGCAGAGAACCCCAAACAAAAGGAATCCAAAAAGGACCACACCAAGACACATCATAATTAAAATGCCAGGAGCAAAAGACAAAGAGAGAATCTTAAAAGCAGCAAGAGAAAAACAGTCAGTTACCTGCAAGGGAGTACCCATACGACTGTCAGCTGATTTCTCAACAGAAACTATGCAGGCCAGAATGGAGTGGCAAGAAATATTTAAAGTGATGACTAGCAAGAACCTATAACCAAGATTACTTTACCCAGCAAAGCTATCATTCAGAATTGAAGGTCAGATAAAGAGCTTCACAGATAAGGAAAAGCTAAAGGAGTTCATCACCACCAAACCAGTCTTAAATGAAATGCTGAAAGGTATCCTTTAAGAAGAGGAAGAAGAAGAAAAAGGTAAAGATACAAATTATGAACAACAAATACACATCTATCAACAAGTGAATCTAAAAATCAAGTGAATAAATAATCTGATAAACAGAATAAACTGGTGAATATAATAGAATCAGGGGCATAGAAAGGGAGTGGACTGACTATTCTCAGGGGGGAAAGGGGTGTGGGGGGTGCAGGAAGAGACTGGACAAAAATCGTACACCTATGGATGAGGACAGTGGGGGGGAGGGGGTAAGGGCAGAGGGTGGGGTGGGAACCGGGTGGAGGGGAGCTATGGGGGGAAAAAAGAGGAACAACTGTAATAATCTGAACAATAAAGATTTAATTAAAAAACAAAAAAAATGCTATTGAAATTTACTCCCTACATTGTTTACAATCAGATTTATTTACAACTATAAATATAATGTTTGTTAGAATTTCACTTCCTAATAGGAATAATAAAAATAAAACACCATGTGTGACTCCTGGGTCATTTTTAAACATGGAATACTCCAGTAGGGTTGAAAGAACTGATGTGGAAGATAAAGGTACAGATGTGGAAAGCTAGAAGCCTAACAAAGAAAGTTATCACACTAAACAGAATACAGTATCCTTATGCCTTTTCACCTAAGCAATTTGATAAAATGACTCAAAATAAATTTCTTCAGGTTTTTTCCTAGTCTTGAATGTGAATACATTCTATGAGAAATTTAATTCATTGAACTTTCCTGATATAATAGATGCTGGGCAGGAATGGGTGAGGTGAGCATCACAAAACATATTACCCATATCTGGACCTTCCATGTCATCGGTTTCATCTTCTTGTCTTTCCTCAATGTATGTGTTATTTTCTACATAGGATATTACTAAATCAACATCATGTAACACCAAAAATTCCACTGGCATCCCCTACAAATAATTTTAAGAAACATAAATAAAATATAATAAAGCATTTTAATATAAAAATATTTTACTTGTTGACACTACAATGAAGTTAGACCTTTGAACTTAGATTTTAAATTAAATAAAACCAAAGGAGGAAATTAACTCCACAGTCACTCTGAAAAGTATCCAAGCATACTTTATATAAAAAGATAGTGTGCACTATAAAAACAGATGGCAAAAAAAATAACTGGAAGTCTCGCTTGCGGGGGAAGGGGGGGAACGGGGGGGTGGTTGAGGAACTAAATGAAAAAGATGAAGGGATTAAGAACTACAAATTGGCAGTTACAAAATAGTCATGGGGATGTAAGGTATAGCATAGGCAATACAGTCAATAATATTGTAATAACTATGTACGGTGCCAAGTCAGCACTTGAAATATGGGGAGGAACACTTTGTAAAGTATATGATTGTCTAACCACTATGCTAAACACCTGAAACTAATATAAAATAATACTGAATGTAACTGTAAGTTATAAATAAAATTTAAAAAGGAAGTCTCGCTTGCTTTTTTACACAATTACATTATACTGAAATCTGAAACATTTCACATGTAACAGTAAATCCTACCTAAATACAAAATGGAAATATATATATATATACAATTTTATTGCAGAAAGAGCCAATCAATATAATCCCACTAAAAAGTTTTAATTGCCTATTTAGCTATAAACATAAAAAATGCTATCTGCTCCCAGGTATTTTAAGAATGCCAAATTCTATTCCAGTTGACATTATGCCATTAAAATTTCTTTGCTAATGCCCAACGGCAACTAGATTACTTTAGTAAACTATACAATAGAATAAAGCTAGAGAAAAAGCTTTAAGTGTGTCTGTTCTTTGATATCACATATCTTCATCTTTTCAATACTACAGTCAAAGCAAGAAATTTTTTACTTCTGCAGAAACATAATGGAGCTAAAAGGAACAGGAATCAAAAATCAATAAAATCAAACTGAATTTATTCCAAATATACATAGAAATTGTTGTGGTAAACTTTTTTTAAATATATTTTTTATTTATTTCAGAGAGAAAGCAGGGGAGGGAGGGAGAGAGAGAGAGAGAGAAACATCAATGATGAGAGAGAATCATTGATCGGCTGCCTCCTCCACACCCCACACTGGGGATCTAGCCCACAACCCAGGCATGTGCCCTGACAGGGAATCAAACCGTGACCTCCTGGTTCATAGGTCGACACTTAACCACTGAGCCATGCCAGCCAGACGTGGTAAACTTTTTTATTAAAGTACTAGAGGCCCGGTGCACAAAAATTTGTGCACTCGGGGGGGAAGGGGGGGGTCCCTCAGCCCGGCCTGTGCCCTCTCGCAGTCTGGGACCCCTCGGGAGATAACGACCTGCTGGCTTAGGCCTGCTCCTGGGTGGCAGAGGGCAGGCCCAATCCCTAGGTGCAGCCCCTGGTCGGGCTCAGAGCAGGGCCGATTGGGGAGTTGGGGCGCCGCCCCGTCATGCACAGAGCAGGGCGGATCGGGAGGTTGCGATGCCACCCTCAGTCAAGCTCAGGGTAGGGCTGATTGGGGGGTTGGGGCACTGCCCCCATCACACTCAAGGCAGGGTCGATGGGGAGGTTGCGGCGCCACCCCCTGTGACGCACAGAGCAGGGCCAATCAGGGGGTTGGGGCACTGCCCCCTGCACAGAGCAGGGCCCATCAGGGGGGTTGGGGCACTGCCCCCTGTCACGCACAGAGCAGGGCCCATCAGGGGGGTTGGGGCTCCGTACCCTGCAGGGCCAATCAGGGGGTTGGGGCGCTGCCCCCTGTCACGCACAGAGCAGGGCCCATCAGGGGGTTGGGGAGCTGCCCCCTGTCATGCACAGAGCAGGGCCCATCAGGGGGTTGAGGAGCTTCCCCCTGTCATGCACAGAGTAGGGCCCATAGGGGAGTTAGGGCACCGCCCCCTGTCACACACAGAGCAGGGCGGATCAGGGGGTTGGGGCACCGCCCTCTATAACCCACAGAGCAGGGCCGATCAGGGGGTTGGGGCGCCGCCACTGTCATACTCAGGGCAGGGCCGATGGGGAGGTTATGGCTCTACCCTGTCACACACAGAGCAGGGCCCGTGGTGGTGGTGGTGGGGGGGGGGGGGTTGGGGCGCTGCACCCTGTCACACACAAAACAAGGCCCGTGGTGGTGGTGGGGGTTGGGGGGGTTGGGACATCGCCCCCTGTCACACACAGAGCCACAGGGCGATCAGGGGGTTTGGGCGCTGCCCCCTGTCATGCTGATCCGGTGCCAGGAGGCTTCGCGGCTCCACTGATCCCAGTGCTGGGAGGCATATTACCCTTTTACTATATAGGATAGAGGCCTGGGGGCTGGCTGGTTTGCCCTGAAGGGTGTCCTGGATCAGGGTGGGGGTCCCCACTGGGGTGCCTGGCCAGCCTGGATGAGGGGATGATGGCTGTTTGCAGCTGGTCACACACCCTTCAGGGTGGGGGTCCCCACTGGGGTGCCTGGACAGTCTGGGTGAGGGGCTGAGGGCTGCTTTCAGGCTCCTAACCACTCCTTTTTTTCTTTTTCTTTTTTTTTTTTTTTTTTTTATTCTGGGCCAGCTTTAGCTCTGGCTCTAGCTCTGAGGCTTCTGCTGCTATAATCGAAACAATGTATAACTCTAGCTCTGAGATCCCGGCTGGCTGAAAGCTTTTTTCTGGGGTTTTGTTTAGCTTCTATATTTGCAACATAGTTTCTTAGAGTTGTAGCTCAGAGGCCGGCAAGTCAGGCGGGGAACGTTGCAGTCTGCAGTCACTGGAGCAAGCAAGCCTCATGTTCACTTCCAGCTGCCTGGCTGCCGGCCGCCATCTTGGCTGACAGTTAATTTGCATAAGGATATGCTGATTAGCCAATGGGAAGGGTAGCGGTCGTACGCTAATTACCATGTTTCTCTTTTATTAGTGTAAACAACATTCACAGAGAAAAAAACACAAATTATAAATGTATAGTTTGAGGATTATTTTGTTGTTGTTAAAAAATCCTCATCCAAGGATATTTTTTCCATTGATTTTTAGAGACTGGAGAAACAGGGGAAAGGGAGGGAAGGAGAGAGGGAGGAAGGGAGAGAAAGAAGGAGGAAGAGAGGGAGGGAAAGAGAAAGCAACATAAATGTGAGAGAGACATATGGATTGGTTGTCTCCCGTGCTCGACCCGACTGGGAATGGGGAGCAAACCTGCAACCCTTCTGGTGGGCGATTTGACAATGTATTTTAAAAGCCTCAAAAATTTCCATTTCCTTTGACACATTTCACTTCTAAAAATTTAGCCAAAAGAATCAGTGTTACTCAAAACAGAATACAAAGGCAGGCATCACAGCACAATAATAAGTAATTAAATATCATTTTAAGTGAAAAGTAAGATATATAGCACGATCCTAATTTTCTTTAAAAATATATAAATACATACAGTGGAACCTTGGTTCTCGAACTTAATTCATTCCAAAGGCTGTTCAAGAAGTGATTTGTTCCAAAACCATATCATTTTTTCCCATTAGAAATAAAATAATTGAATTAACCCATTCTAGACCCCCAAATGATTCCGTTTTAACCTTTTTTTTTAATAAAGTTATTTATTTTTTAATCCTCATCTGAAGTTATTTTTCCATTGATTTTTAGAGGGAGAGGAAGACAGAGAGAAAGAAAAGAGAAATATCGATGTGAGAGAAACACATTGATTGGTTGCCTATTGCATACACCCCGACCAGGGCCCAGGCCGGGGAGGAGCCTGCAACCGAGGTATGTGCCCTTGACCAGAATTGAACAGGGACCCTTAGGTCCACAGGCTGACACTCTATCCACTGAGCCAAACCAGCAAGGGCTAACCTTTCTTATATACAATACACGTCTAATGTACTGTTTACTCTATAAATAAACACTTCTTTTTCTTAATTTATTGAACCACCCCCTACTAGCCTTAAAATAATCACTTTCAGCAGTCCTTACAGGGGTGTCCTTCAGGGCAGCATGCAGCATCTTTGCTCTTCACATATCATTGCCCCTGAAATGCCATCACTAGCTAACTGCTTTCATTTATCCTAATCAACAATAGTTTTTCTACTTCTTCAGTTGCCTGTGATCACTGTTTCTTTCAGATCCTTAGCAACATTAGCACTCTTGATGGCCTCTTTATGTTTTAAAGCTATGGTAAGGTGGATTTTACCAGCAACAAAAGCATTCTCTTTTGTGTGTTGCCTGGGAGATGTTTTTTGTCATCCTAAGGTATCAGCCTGAAAGGGTTGTCAATTCAAAAACCAAAAACCTAAGTTTGGTTCGACAACTGAGACATTTTTTCTGTGAACAACTTGGTCAAGAACTGAACTGTTCGAGATGGGAGATGTTCCAGAAATGAGGTTTGACTGTATATGAATATGGGAAAAAAGACAAACTAACAAATGGAAAAAACACACCAAAATATTAATAGCAAGTATGTTTGAATAGTGGCAATTTACAGAATTTTTCTATAGTAAGCATATATTACTTTAAACAAGTAGGCATTGTAGACCAATCCACAAAATGACTAACCTCCTCTCTTTTGAAGACCACATTAGCTTGCTGAGGAATGTCCACTTCCAAAGAGTCCCTTTTTCAAAATGGAAATAAATGTTTTATGTTGCTAATCTGAAGGATAACAGTCATCCAGGATGTCAATCTAAAATAGAACTGTAAGTTCTCATACTAAAAAGAAATTTATGAAAAAAGATGACAATTTCATGACTCAGAAATTTCATATATAAGTACAGACCAAATTTTCTGATCTCTATCTTTATCTATATCTTCCTTTAGATAAATTTTAATGTCTAAATTTTAACCATACTAATAATTTTAGACTTTAACTCAGCAACTTGTTCTAACAATATTAGAATCTATTACAGATTTGAATTTATTTACAAGTAAACAGATCACCACATTTAAATATGAGAAAAATATTAATGTTTTATTAAACACAGTGAATATGGCACATTTAAGATACCTTAACAAGAGCAGAACTCCTGCTTTCCCCAGAAGACGCCAAGCAATCCATTCTGCAGTTCTTCTATCAGCTTCATATGTAGCTTGTTGACTAACAATAAACACCAGAGGTAATCCTAGTTGGAGATGAACAGTTGAAACTTGCTGAGGATCTTCAGCAACTTCAGTCTTCATTTAAAAAAAGAACAAAATGTGATAATAATGTTCCAACATTTGGATTTAAACCTTGCTGATTCTTATTAATAAAGACACAAGTAAAAGAACAAGTCTGTGAAATAAATCTTATGTTACCAGAAATGGTCTCATAATTTCTAAGTTTAATGCTTCCAATGTACCTATTTGGTTTAAGCATTATAAAACTAACAAAATTTTATAAGAGGTTAAACATAAAATTACAACCCATAAGGAATAAGCATAGTATAAAGAAAAATACAATAAGTAAAACAGTGTGGTACTAATAAAGATAGATATTTCAAATAAAATAGAAGAGATAACTAAGGAATGCACTCTTTCATATAAGAATTTCACATGTAATAACACATTACAGAACAATGAGGAACATCTGAGTTACCACAGCAGCTTGAATACACACAGCTAATTTCACTCCCTCCAGAAATCCCAGGAAAACTACAGCAGGAGGATTTTTTAGAAAAGAAAAACATACGTGAAGAAAAACATACGTGAAGAAATAAAAAGAGAAAAGTCAGCAAAATTTTGAATGCTGGAGAACAGAATCACTGACTCTACAAAACAAAACTCTAAGCCATGAAGGAAAGAAAGCTAAGAAACAATTCCATTTTAACTGCAGAATAAATCCTACAATGGTTCAGGAACTGTCAGTGCCTGGTATCTCTGAAGCTGGTAAAGAAATAATGGAAGAGGGACGGCAGGAAGGATTTTTTAAAAGGAGGAATAGGTAAAAACTTTGGAGAAGCAGTTAGATCCCCAGATTCCCCTCCCCAACTCCATGAGCATAGGAAACTTCCCTCAAACCAGGAGAAATGGGGGGAGGGGATGGGGGCTTAGGAACAGCAGAGTGTGTGAACAGCATGCCAAAAGCCGGGGAATTAAGTAAGCAAATACTGAGAGGCCACCCAGCCCCCTTCCCACTCTCAGTTCCTGGAATGCTAGCACCAGACTTCAGGCAGAAGATCCCTTTCTGGGCTCTTGAGTAACCCTGAGTCCACCATCCTGTGCTTCTTGGATTGCCGAGCCTTTCTAGGCTGACACCATGGTTTAGGGTTTAGAATCTCAGCTTGGCTCTCCAACCAGGCACTGATTTCAAAACTACGATTACATAATTCCTGGTAAGTATAACAAAGTGAAATAAGATCTGAGAATCTCCCTTCTCATTACCTATCTTAAAAAAAAAAGTTTTTAGAACAGCAAGAGAAAATTCATGAGCAGAAATTTTAGAAAAAGGGCACAACTTCAAGTCAGAATGCTGTAGCCAAAGAAGAAACAGATTTTTAGTACAGCTTGGGATGAGTCCTAATCCTGCCCCCAATGGCAAAAACAGTACTGCTATGTAGACAGAATTCTTAATAATATCTCAATATTGGAAGAAAAGGAAATGAGTCTGGAGAGAAATAGTGAAGAACTGTACAGTGAACTGATATCTTCCTTTTGGGGCTCTATGCTGAAATGGGAGATCAAAATCAATTCAGAGAGTATTCTCCCCATGGAAATAAGATAAATGCTCCTCCTCTGTGTGAAGAGAAAGGAAAGACTTATGTACTGCTTTTTAAAAAACAGTGTTTGAAGCCAAAATCAAACTAAACAAAACTGACTCGAAGAACTCAGGAATGAGGCCAGTAAAACTGGGACTGGTGAGCTCTGAATCTATTTAAATGTAGAAGCAAGGCTTTTTAAAAAGTGGGAACTATGGTTACAGAACATAACAAATACTATAAACCTTAATAATGTAAAAATAATACAAAACTGACAATAATCAGCAGGGTAAAGGAAGCTGGGATAAAAATAAATGTCTAAAATTAATTTTCTCATCTTTCACAGCAAGGAGGGGAATCAATACTATCTTAAATGAAAACATAGTTTTTTAAAAAATGATTTAATTTCCTAATGTTTTTCATAATCATTTTCAACACTTAGGACAATATTTCCTAAAAGCCCTCTAATGATGAAGAAATGGTTTATCAAAAGTTCCATAATCCTGCCCTGGCCGGTGGCTCAGTTGATCATCAACCCATGTACCAAAAGGTTGCCATTTCAATTTTGGTCAGGGCACATGTTGGGGTTGTGGGCTCAATCACCAGTAAAGGGCATGCAGTAGGCAGCCAATAGATGTTTCTCCCTTCCTCCTTCTTCCTCTCTCTCTTAAAATCACTAAAAACATATGTATTTTTTAAAGTTCCATAATCCCTCGTTTTATACCAGTTTCTTTTTCTTCTTATTAAATTCAAATAAGATTAAATATAATACTTACTATAAAATACCATATGCAATATGATATATCCATTAATCCATTCATCCCTCTATTTGTGAGTGTCTTTATGACTGGTGTGATGGTTACCTAACAGCTTATTTCTGAATGATGGGAGTAGGCGGCTTTAAAATTTTTTTCTTTACACTTTGCTGCACTGTTTGAATTATTTATAATATACCTGCACCATTTTTATATAAAAAGGACATGCTGAGTGAAAAGGCTTACTGAAGGTTTCACACGTGCTCAGGACAACCCTTTCAACTTTCAGAGAAAAGTCTGCTGATCACCAATACCTACTGAGTCTCCATAAAATTCTTCCAGGCTAATACTAAGAAAAGAGAAACATCAGAAATGCTATACTGCCAATATTTACCAACTTTTAAAATAGTGATCAAAATATTCACAAGAGATCTTTTCTTGACCATGATGTGGTCTTTGTGATCTCAGCGTGGTCACAGTGCATTATAACTACCACAGAATAATTCCACTACACAAGGCTCTATCTGGGTTTCAATACAACACTTCAAGGCATGAAATATTCATTTTATGAACAATGTATCATCTCTTCTACCTTTAATAAGGAAATATTCCTAAATTCCCCTAAATTCAAGACATATGTTCAAGGAAGGGGAAAAAGATATAGCTCATCTAAGTAAAATGCATATCTGTGAGTCAAAGCAATAAATTTAACATAGGAATTATCCAAATACATTAAAATAAGACACATACCAGCAGAGGTGCTTCCATTGACTTAATAAATCGATAAATGTCCAGTGTAGTCAATGGCTGTCCCATTAGTGTTCTTCTACATTGTTGGGTCAAGTCCAAGACTGATTTACAATGAAAAAAGTAGAGATGTGCATATTTTATATCCTCCATTCTGTAAATTAAAAATCAGGGACAGACTCACTTGGAGTTTGATGTGTGATCCTTCTACCATCCAGAAAGACTTCACACATCTCTTTAAGTCTCATGCTTTTGAATCAATGTTTTAGTAAAAGCCTAAATGAGTATAACATTAAAATAAAATGGACCTAAGCTAAAGATACAGAATATTAAAGAAAATTAACTATAATATTTTTAACAAACCACATGAAGCTATTATTTTCCTGAATTCTCTCATGGTAGCTTCTAAATTGGGTTATAGGTAGGTCAACATAATATTTTTTTAAAATAAAAGGCTGTCACCTTGAGGACAATAAGATTATCTTCAAATAGAGTTTCCTTTCTAGAGATATGTTAAATAAAGCTTTCAAACACAAATTTTCTAGGTTTAATTTAAACCCAAATCTGTTTTGAATAAACTTCAGCCAACACATGCCTTAAGATAGAAACCATGTGACACTTCGTGGGAGTTGGTAAGGTTGTATCTGAAATATTATAAAACTCAGCAAATATGGCTTATAATTTGAGTTTTGGCATTCCCTTCAATATGAGAATCCAAAGATAAACTTATAGTGGGAAAGTAAGATTTGCCAAAATTAAAATAGCATTTTTAAAAGTCTTCATATGGCATTCGTAGAGTTTGGCAAAATATTGCAAATTTTTTAATTTTTAAAATGTTGTTTTATTTCTTGCTACATGCTTAAACTGAGTTCCAAGGTTCACTGATTTCAATTTTAAAACATCTCTCTAATACAGGGGTCCTCAAACTTTTTAAACAGGGGGCCAGTTCACTGTCCCTCAGACCGTTGGAGGGCCGGACTATAGTTAAAAAAAAAACTATGAACAAATTCCTATGCACACTGCACATATCTTATTTTGAAGTAAAAAAACAAATGTTTTTGGTGGGCTGCATGTGGCCCGCGGGCTGTAATTTGAGGACCCCTGCTCTAATAGATTCAATGATTTTTAAAAAATGATCAAAGATTTACTTAATACCTACTGTATATCGGGCCATATGCTAAAATACAAGACTAAGATGATTAAGACAATTCAAATTCATGAGAGGCTTACACTAAAGGAGATATATTTAGTAAAACAATTAAAATGTAGGTTATAAGTGCTATAATATACAAAGTGCTGTGGAAAACAAAGAAATATTTAATTCTGCCTCAAGTTGGGGAGGAGAGAAAAGGGGTTCAGGAAAATCATCATAGAGATTAAAAACAGCAAGGGAGAAAAAGACCTCTCCAAGAAGATAAAGCAAATGGGTATTTCCGACAAAAGAAACAGTATAGCCAAGGCACAAAGCACATAGCTTTTTGAGGAGGACCCTAAATATTCACACACTGAAAGGAAAGTGTTGAGAGCAGGACCTAGTTGAGCCTAGAATTCCTATCATAACCTCTGAAATAATAATGCTGGAAAGTTACTTAATCACAGATTATTTGGTGATAGATAACAGAAACCAAAAAGGGAGGTGGGGGAGAAACATTGGAAGTTTAGAAGAGTATCTCAGAGAATACAAGGAAAATTAAAGTAATTAGATCAGGGAGTAAATGTAGAGATCTGAACAGCAAGAGTTCTGCAAGACCTTCATTTTGCCATTAATACTTTTCAACTCCCAACTCTGTATAAAGACAATGTTCTCAGCTTTACTTCTATATGGGCAAAACCATCCTGTGAGCAAGAGAGCCACAAGATTGTATAATTGTTTTTCTATGCCCAATTCTAAGTTTCTGGGAGAGGGGATGGCATTTGCTCAGGTAAACGAATGAATTGGTTGACCCTAGGTCAGGTAGCTGCCTCGGATTTAACTGAACGTGATATGTATGGGGTGAGGGTAACACCCTTCTTGGCCTATACACAGATTCTTTAAGAAGGGAATATAGGGAGGCAGCAGAAAGTACTAGTGTCTCCATGGCATGCTACCTCTTTTATTACCTGTCAATGTACACTCTTCTTAACCAACACTTAATTTCAAGCATACTAACATCCAACGTTATATAACAATTAAAATAGTACTCTTATCCACAGTTACAGCCTCAGCAACTGGAATAATGCCTAACACACAGCAGGTATTCAGTACATATTTTTTAAATGAAAGAATAAACACATGGAAGAAGAAAAGGCATTCACCTCTCCCCCATTAGGAGACAATTCAAAGTTATAGGCAACTACTTCACTCAGAGGTGGTGTCATAGGACCACTGTATTCTATCCACAGTCCTTCCCTGTCACAGCAGGTCCAGGTATGACTCCTCACCATCTTGTCATCCATGAACAAATGAGAATTCAAATATCTCCAATACAACATATACAAAAAGAGAGGATAACTGTACATTTTTTAATTCCCATTTTAAAAGTGGAGAAGAGCAAATACTCTTCCAGAACATTATTGTGTTTAGTCATAGGTCAGAATAAAAAATATATGTAGTAAATCTTGCTGAACAGAATTTGTAAAGTAAATGATAGGACCTATATATAGACTCTCAGTAAATAACCACTCCTTGTGTTTTATGTGTGTCACTGTTACATGCAATTATTCATTATCTGGAAAACAAGCTGGTAACACAAGAGAAAGTACAAACAACTAACCCTAAGAGAAACTATGGTGCTACCATAGCATCACCATGGGGTGGAGAATAACAAGGCTTCCCCTACTCCAGGATAGGAAATTGGCAGTTGGGAGTAGCAAAGTAGCTGGCTAAACAACTGCTTATTGTATCACTACTTACAATAATGCTTTATGGTACTGTCAGTGTAACTCTCAAATTGTTAAAAACCTTAATTCTTATACAATAGTAAACATGAATCAAAGTTTTATTTAACTCATTAATGAGGGAACCAGCAGAATGATTAAGAAGAGACTAATAAAAAAGAATGCTGGCTGCCATACAGAGCAATAAAAACGTAACTTCTGCCCTGGTCAGCGGCTCAGTGGTTAGAGCGTTGGCCCAAGCACTGAAGGGTCACGGGTTCCATTCCCGGTCAAGAGCACATACCTGGACTGCAGGTTCCATCCCCAGCCCTGGTGGGAGGCAACCAATAAATGTGTCTCTCTCACATCCATGTTTCTCTCTGTCTCTTTCTCCCCTCCCTCCCTCCCTTCCACTCTCTCTGAAAAAGCAACAGAAAGAATGTCCTCAGGCAAGGATTAAAAAGCACAAAAAATATAACTTCCACTTTGTAGAAACATTATTTTCTGCCAACCCATTCTCCTTGCCCCAAATCATTTAACTTTATCAGTTTTCTATGTACTAACCTCTAAATTCACGGAGTTGTAAAATGGGATTTAATTACTTTTGTGTGATTATTACAAAATAATCCCTATTTTCTGAAAGGTCAGCAAAAGGACTCAAAAACTTGCATGGTATAAAAAGGTCACACAGTCACCATTTGGCCTTGCTTTGGATTAGTTTTCCTGAAGAGCATTTTAAAGCCAAATTTAAAGTCTTTAAAATGCACTGGTTATTCCTTGTGTCCCTAAATACTAAAGTAAAGAAAAATGTTAACCCTACACTTGCCCAGACAACAGTCAAAAGAAGGTCTCTACCTAAAATTGTAAGCTAGGAAGTAGACAATAAACAAACAAACAAACAAACATGTAAAACATTCCATTCAAAAAAGATTATGACAAAGTAATTTACAGAACTCTTAGAAATACTTTCTGGAGCTTAATTATGAAAGCTGTCTGTTATCACCTATCTCATCACTGTGGGAGACCTATTCCTACAATATACTTGGTCACTCACAGGATCACATCTTGTAGCTTATCCATATTGTTTTCATTCACCTTAGTCTAACATCACTTCTGCATATTTAAATTAATTCAGACGATAGTACAGCAGATGATTGTAATGAAGGAGATTTCAGGTTTCATTTATATATTCACATTTGCTTACAATTCCTCTTAGACTCTAAGTCCACGCTGTGAGAGCATAATGGAAATGATAATGTGAAATAAGTAAACTTAAAATTGTTGACATACACCTCTTATACATACCCAATACCTTCCAAAAGGGCCGTTTCTGTAGTTAAGACAAATTGGTATGTGTTCCCATATACAAAAGCAGCTTCCATGACTGCCCTGTGCTCTGAAGAAGAGATAAGAGGGAGGAAGAGTTAGTTTGTGTGACTCTACATAAACTTCTAGTCTCCAGACTGCCCTATACCCTTTACCCTTTTGTGCTCTATTATATTTAAAGAAAAAATTCTTTGTAGGGATCTCAATTGGTTTAATTAAAAAAAAAAAGAAGTTATGAAAAGTCATTCCATTCAAGGTAAGAGAAGAATTAAGCAGGAGTATAAAGTAAGTTATACTTGAGAATATAACATATGAAAAATCTGTGATAGCTTCTCCCTAGCAGCAGGGGAGAAAATATGAATCCACCATACAACTTTTATGTTATGTTTTATATATGTATATGTCTGTGTGCTGTTTCTGGCTTAGTTTTCTTTAATGAAACTTGTTCTTAAATATAGTTTAAAGAGATAAATCATTCTACACATTAAGAAAAAAAAAAGTTCACCTTCCACCCCATTTCCAATTTCTTTCCAAGGGACAATTAGTTTCAACTCTTTTACTGTTTCTTTGGGTATTTACCACCAAGTCTCTAAATTACATTCTTATACTCTTATTTCCTAATTTTTGTAAGTGTTAGTATATCTATTAACTTCCCACTGTGGAAGATGATAAATTAGCTCTTTTCTCCAAAATCTCCCTCTACAAATGTACATATTTCTATCCCCTCAATTTTCTCAATATTGTTGTAATTTTTATCAAATCAATAGTCCATATTTACATTACGAGTCAGTAATTACTACTTACAAATGAGCCAGACAGTCCAAAATGAGCACTTTTAAACAATATTTTTCACTATAGTTATACCATTCTTTTTTTATTTTTGTATATATTTCTTACGAATTTATTCCTAAACTTTAGCACAGTTGTCTAACCCTCTTAATACTTCAAATATATCAGGTATACTAACTAGTCCCTCTTCTTGGAGACTTTTCTGCAGAAATGTCCAATATGGACTGTTGCTACTTGACCTGCTGTGCAAATTTCCTCCTGAGAACCCACTTCATCATCACCCTGGAGACCTCTTATTCTCGCTCTTGTATGAGGTCAACTGGCCTGTTACCCATATCTTCTTGACCTCCCATTCTCTAGCACTTCCCATTAGAGGATATATGGAACACATATTTTTTGCGAGCTTGCATTTCTGAAAGTGTCTTTATTCTACTTTCATAACTACAGTTGTCTGCTAATAAAATTCGAGGTTTAAGTTACTTCTGAGAATTCTGAAAGCATTGCTCCATTTTCTTCATTTTACAGGGCTGCAATTGAGAAGTCCAATGCCATTCTGATTCTTGACCCTTTAACTGGAAACTTCTTTTTTCTTTCGGGAAAATTTGAGAATAATTTTTGTTCCCAATATTCTGAAATTTTAAGATGAGATGCTTTGGTGTGGCTCTACATTCATCCACTATGCTGGGACTCAATGGGCTCTTTCTATTTGAAAGCCTGAATCCTTCAGTTCTGGGAAATTTTCTTAAACTGCTTCTTTAAAGATTTCCTCCTTTTCATATTTTTTTTTCTTTTCTCCTCACTGTCATTTCCAGACATTTACCTTCCCCTCCACCACCCAACCTTCTACCACTTATATTGCATTTCATCAGATTATTCCACTCATCACTCTGCCTTGTTCGTGTCAACTACCACCCCAGCCAGTGTCATTCCCCCTCATCACACTGTCATTTTCTCCAATACTACTCCTGTCATAATCCTTGGTGATTTTCTTATCCCCTAGATCAGTGGTTCTCAACCTTCCTAATGCCGCGACCCTTTAATACAGTTCCTCATGTTGTGGTGACCCCCAACCATAAAATGATTTTTATTGCTACTGCATAACTGTAATTTTGCTACTGTTATGAAAAGTAATGTAAATATCTGATATGCAGGATGTATTTTCATTTACAAATTGAACATAATTAAAGCATAGTGATTAATCACAAAAACAATATGTAATTATATATGTGTTTTCCGATGGTCTTAGGCGACCCCTGTGAAAGGGTCGTTCGACCCCCAAAGGGGTCGCAACCAGCAGGTTGGCGACCCACAGGTTGAGAACCGCTGCCCTAGATGATCCATTCAAAATGCTTGGCTTCTCCATAGACTCCAATGATCTTTCTTCAACCCTACCTTAACCACTCACTGTTATGGTCCCACTGCAGGCCTTCAATTAGCAATTACTGTAAATTCCTCCATAATCTCAATGTCTATCATCCTCCCACCCCCTACCTCCCACTCCCAGACCTCCATCTGACTAGGTCACTCATTTAGCACATAACTCTAACCCTCCAGGACCTACAATCTTACCACTTTTCACTGTCAGCCACCCCCCACCCTCCTCAGGTCCTCTCCTGCCTTATAACCCTGCTTCAATTCCATTGTCAGTCGTTATAATCACTCCCCTGCCCATCTGGCTAAAACACAATCAGGTTAAATCAAATATTCTGCCTATTCTGTACTTACAACTTGATTGTCAAAGTAAGATCTTTGAAAAACCAAGAAAAATATATCATAAACAGCAAATACCAAAACATTTAAAAAGAAAGCCAGTCAGTCAACATTTACTGAATACTATAAACTACTATACCAGGTACCATGAGTATTGTAAGGAAATAAAAATAGTAACAGCTAACACAGAACACCTATCACATGCCAGAAACTATTTTAATTATTCAAACTTATTTGGTCCTCACAATAATACTAAGAAGTAAGCACAAATTTTTTCACCATCTTAGCAATTAGAAAACAGGTTAAGTAAATTGACCAAGGTCATACTATAAGTAATTGATGGAGCAAGGGGTCCAACCTAGGCAGTATGGCTCCAGAGTTCTTATTCAACCACTATACTATGCTGCCTGATTAAAAACAGAAAACATAAGAATAAAGATGCCTTAATTTATTTTAAAATATTAAGATTGTGGTCAAAATACTCTTTAAATTCTTCAATATACTCACACAAGTACAGATGCACAGCAAAGATTAAAGTAAAAGTTAATAAATACCTGGTGTTCCAATGGCTCTTACATATGAAAATGCAATGTTTGCTTTTCCTTTCAGAGCATTTTCTATATTCTGAAGGTCTTCTAGGGTAGTAATATATTTTACTTCGTTAAAAAGAAGTGCACTAAAATAAAGAGATGTAATTAATAGGAAAATCTGGTATAAACTTAGTAATTTCATACATTATTTGTTGAGTAAATAAATAAACATAATAAAATGTAATAAGAACCCAAGGATTTTAACACTAAACGAAAATCACTCCCTAAATCATTAGTCTGTCCCTGAAAACACTGACCAGGTATAGTTATAAGAAATGGTGCTTATTTACCATTACAACCACCTCAGTGAATTTAAGCTGTATTCACTAACATGCTAGTCTGGCCAAATAATCCCTTGCCATTAGTTCTCTCAGCTTGAATACATTTGAACCCTTCCCACATCTAAAATGCAAGCTTCTTTCCATGGCCTATAAGGCTCTGCATGACCAAGACCTTGTCGACTTCTCCAACCTCATTTTGTCCTAGCTTTTCTCACATCTATCACACTTTAGGCACACCTCAGGGCCTTTGCACACACAATTCTCTTTGCTAAAAGCTATTCCCTCTGCTGCTCCTCCTACATCTGGTCTTTGAGAAGCCTTCCCTGTTAGTCCTATGTAAGTAGGTCTGTAGCATTTTCCTTTTTCATTTCACACTATTCCTTACTAGTATTTATCACAACTTATAAATCCTATATAATAAAAGGCTAATATGCAATTGTCCCCTTGGGAGTTCGACCGACCTGGAGTTTGACCACTCCCTATGACGTGCACTGACCACCAGGGGGTGACGCGGAATGAAGGAAGGCCCCGGCCAGCGGCTGGCAGCCAGGGGAAGGAAGGCCCCAATCGGCCCTGATCACTCTCCAGGCCTAGGGACCCTACCCATGCACGAATTTCATGCACCAGGCCTCTAATATTTATTTACTTGTTTACCCCTTCCTCTCTCATTAAACTGTTAGCTTCATGAGGCAGGGACATTGCATATTTTATCATTATTTCCGTAATAACTTAGAATAGAGCCTAGTACACCCTAAGTAATTAATAAATATTTGTTGAATGAGTAAAAGAAAAAGTAGGGGTAGAATTTATTTATTCCAAGTCTTCATTTGAAGAAATGCAAATTCAAAACACTGAAAAGCTTACTTACTCAAAAACCTTTATTGAATCAAGGAGTCAGAAACAGAACACAAAACAGATCTTCTCATCCCTAGTTCAGTGATCTTTCCACTTGACCATAATTCTTCCAAATCATCTTTTCAATGTGTAAATCAGACTAATTGATCATATTTAGTCATCCAAAAATAATCTTCTTTATTTTCTACTTCCATATAAATTTTCTAACAATTCATTTAATGTGTGTGTGTGTGTGTGTTAGGCAAACTTTAAGGATCTTTAAAATTTGTTCAAAGTCCACATACTTAAATATACAAAGATTTACTCAATGATCTCCAACAAATTAGCCAAGTATGGTTTTCCTCTTAAGGAAAACATGGCACTTTCCACTAATACTGCAGTTCTTAAACTCTTTGGCCTCAAGATACCTTAAAAACTATGAAACCTTAAAGATTATTGAGCTCCTCATTTTCTCAAAAAGTTAAAAATGGAATTCCCATTTGACCCAGTAATCCCATTTCTAGGAATATATCCCACGAAACCAGAAACACCAATCAGAAAAGATATATGCACCTCTATGTTCATAGCAGCACAATTCACCATAGCTAAGATCTGGAAACAGCCTAAGTGCCCATCAGTAGATGAATGGATTAAAAAACTGTGTTACATCTACACAATGGAATACTACGCTGCGGTAAAAAAGAAGGAAATCTTGCCATTTGCAACAACATGGATGAAACTGGAGAGCATTATGCTAAGTGAAATAAGCCAGTCAGAGAAAGATAAATACCACATGATCTCACTCATTTGTGGAATATAAGAACAACACAGACTATGAACAGGGACAGACCCAAAGACGGAGAAACAGCGATCAGACTATCAATCCCCAGAGGGAAAGTAGGAGAGGGTGGGAGTAAGGGGAAGAGATCAACTAAAGGACTTGTATGCATGCATATAAGCCAAACCAATGGACATGGACAACAGGGGGATGGGAGGTTGGGGGTTAATTATTTTTAAAACAATAAACACCATAGCATGTTCATATAATAATATAATTTTCCAAAACAAAAAGAAAAAATTAGTGAAAAGACTGGCACTGTTTTACATTTCTGCAAATCGCCTTAATGTTGAACTAATAAAACATAGCTGGATTCTCATAGCTGCTTCTGCATTCAATCTGTTCTGACATCACACAACATATCACATCGCTTCTGGAAAGGGCACTTATAAAAGAATGAAAGTGAAAACAGCTAAATAATGTCTTAGTATTATTATAAAAGTACTAGAGGCCCGGTGCACAAAATTCGTGCACTGGAGGGGGGGGGGTGTTCCCCCTCAGCCTGGCCTTTGCCCTCTCGAAGTCTGGGAGCCTTTGGGGGATGTCCTGGAGGCGGGAGCGCTGCTGCGCTCGCCAGCCGTGAACCCAGTTCAGGGCTTCTGGATGAATGGCACTCCCCCTGTGGGAGCGCACTGACCACCAGGGGGCAGCTCCTGGGTTGAGAATCTGCCCCCTGGTGGTCAGTACATGTCATAGCAACTGGTCGTTCTGCCATTTGGTCAATTTGCATATTAGCCTTTTATTATATAGGATTGTGATTTCAAGGACACCCTGAAACCACTGCCCTAAATTACTCTGGTTTAATATTGACTTTTTATTATAGATTTCTTCAACTTTTTTTTTTCTTTTAAGTGTCCTTTTTTCCCCCCCGCCCTTGACAAGCCCCTGCCCTCCCTTACCCCCCAGTGTCTTATGTCCATTAGTTATGGTTATATGGATGCATACAAGTCCTTCGGTTGATCTCTTACTCCCCCTCCCTCCTGTCCCCCAACCCTCCCTGGCCTTCCCACTTTAAAAATAAAACTTCCAAAAATAAAACTTGATCTTCTGCAGTTCCCGGGGCTGTTTTGTTTTTTTTAAAAGAAATATTTACAGAGCAGTCTCACTATGTGCTAGATATTTGCACATCTTTTCAATTAAATCCTCAACAATATTCTTGGAATATTCTTTTTCAACACATACCAGTAACAGTCTGAGGGATTAAATGATCTGCTCCAGATCATACTGGTGGTCACTGGCAGAGCTGAGACTCGAATCCAGGCCTTTTGACACGAAGGCAGAGCTGAGACTCGAATCCAGGCCTTTTGACACAAAGGCCAGCACTTTTAAACTACTTTTTTACTGACCACTCATGTAAATGGGAAACCAGGTGGAAAGAGAGGCAACTAATGAATGGCAATGGAGTGTTAGTGGCAATCTGGGCTATTAGTAGCTTATACTAGTACATTTTGACTAACAAGTCCAGGATTCCTCTTGAGTTACTTCAAACCAACTAAAGGTGCCATCTAGTAAACATAATTGGACTTCTGTGTAAATTATAGCCTTAGAAATTATATTCACCCTTTAACCTCTATTGCTCTAGCAGCTCTAATCTAGTATGTGCTTCGAAAATCAGATCTAGGAGAAAACTCTCCCTAATCTTTTTCCCAAATAAGGACTGACAAATATAAATTAATAAAAGCCAGCATTTGGGGTGGCATTGCCACATGTCAGGAATAGTACTAAGCATTTTATAAGTAGTGGTAGTTAATCAGTTTTGGGACTCCCTAGCTCTGAACTCCTTCCTGTCTTTTACCTTGAGAATTCCTAGCTTTCTAAGTCTTCATGGTGAACAAAGGCCTCCTCATAGAAGGGCTGAGACCCCTCACAAAAGCTAAACAGTCAAACCTCATTTCTCGAATGTCTCCAATCTCAAACAATTTGGTTCTCAATCAAGTTGTTCACAGGAAAAATATCTGGATTATCGACCAAAACTCCAGTTTTCAATCTGACAACCCTTTATGTTGATATCTCAGCATGACAAAAATCGTCTCTCAGGCAATAAACGAAGGAGAGAATGCTTTTGCTGCTGGCAGAAATCAAGGATTAAAAACATATAGAGGCCATTAAGAGTGCTAATGTTGCTAAGGATGTGAAAGTGCTCACAAAACAACAATCACAGGCAAATGAATAGGTAGAAAAATGTTGTTGATTGGATAAGTGAAAAGCAGTTAGCCAGTGATAGTATCTGCAAGGCAATTATATAGGAAAAATTCTTCAGTTTAAGGCTAGTAGGCTGTGATTTCATAAATTTAAGAAAAGAAGTGTTTATTTCTAGATTAGACATGTACTGTATATAAAAATGTTAAAATAGGGAAACTTTTGGAGGTCTGGAACATATTAATTCAATTTACATTATTTCTAATGGGGAAAAATAATTCAGTTTTAGAACAAATTGCTTCTTGAACAGCCTTCCAGAACGAATTAGTTTGAAAACCGAAGGTCCACGACTGTATTATAGTAAATGTCTTTCCCAAGTTCCCTACTGCAGGGCATGGCGACATGACCCATAATCATTTGCCTGACATTTTGGAGGAGCTAGTGATATAAAGAATCGGGACACTGCGTAAGTATTTGACGGAGCAGTAGTGCAACAGTCAGCTTCAAAGGCAGCAGTGAGAGCAGTGCTGATGACAGCCCCAGAACACTCAACAGTAATGCCACAGTCCCCTCCACTCTAGTTCCCTGTCATGATCTTGACTTTAATTCAGAGCCGTATACTAGTAAACTGAGTCCAGTTCTCCAGCTCTCCGAGTCAAAGATTTCTTATATCCGCTCCAAATCCTTTTCTGCTTAAGCCAGTCAGACCCAGATTCTGGGGTTTATAACTAAGAGCACTCAGCAATGCATTGTGTTTTGTTTCATTTTCATGGCAATCATCTGAGATCAGTACTATCATTAATTCCATTTTATGGATAAGGCCATGGGGCTTAGAGAGGTCACCTTGCCTCATGTCCAAAAGCTCATTAAGTGGTCATTATTCATGAGGTAATAAAAACCAAAACTAATGGTACTCATAATCTAATGATCTCTATGATTTCCCCCAATGGCTTCCTAACTTTATCCTATATAATAAAGAAGGAATATACAAATTGACCATCACAAAAATGGCAGCACCCACAGCAGAGGCAGGGGTTTCCGTAACCTGCGACCACAGCAGAGGCCAAGTTCCCGTAAGGAGCCTTAATGAGCAATCAGCAGGGACCTGAGTCTGCGCACCCCTACCCCCATGGGGCTTTGCAGGGGACCTCAGGCCACGCCCCCACCCGGCAGGGCTTGACTGACAGGGACCTCAGGCTGCACTCCCCACCCCAGCAGGGGACCTCAAGGTGTGCCCCTCTCTCTGGTGCTGGGCTGGGGCACCTCAGGCCACAACCCCTGCCCAGTGAGGCTTGACGGGGGACCTGAGACTGTGCCCCCAGCATGATGGGGCTTGACAGGGGATCTCAGACTGCACCCCTGGCCCAGCGGGGCTTGATGGGGGACCTCAGGCCATGCCCCCTGCTCTGGCAGGGCTTGATAGGGGATCTCAAGGTGCTCCCCCCGGCCCGGTGGCCTCAGGCCATGCCCTCCACCCCGGCACCGGGCTAGGGGACCTCAGTTGTGCCCCCTACCTGGTGGGGCTTGACGAGGGACCTCAAGCCATGCATCCCTCCAGCCGGGTCTAGATCTAGCCCAATGGGGGTGGGGCTGGCTGGGTCTGGGTCTCATGCGATTTCAAGGCACACATGGGTGGGCAGGGACCCGTGGTGTGCCCCAAACTCTGACAGGAGGAAGATTTTCATATACATTTTACTAATTTTCTTTCATCTCTGACACTTCTATTATAGAGCAAGGGTAAATAGCAATATTAAAATACTTCCTCAATTCACCGGTTCTCAACCTGTGGGTCACAACCCCCTTGACAGTCGAACAACCCTTTCACAGGGGTTGCCTAAGACCATCCTGCATATCAGATATTTACATTACGATTCATAACAGTAGCAACATTACAGTTATGAAGTAGCAACGAAAATAATTTTATGGTTGAGTCACAACATGAGGAACTGTGTTTAAAGGGCCAGAAGGTTGAGAACCACTGCTTTGATTAATCCCCTTTTAATGTGCACGAATTTCATGCACCGGGCCACTAGTTTTTTAATATTAACTTCCAGAACATGGGCACACCTAGGGAACTCTAGGACCCATTCCACAAGCCTGTGCTCCTTCACTCCAGTTGCAAAGAGGAGAAATACTAACACAGGGTTAAAGGAAAAGCCTGTCTTGGGATTTTCTTGCTCTAATGACTCAGTAAAACAGCCTGGGGCTACGCTGACATGGGAGCTCTTCTTTCCCCAGAAAGGCCTTCTTGAGAGTCTCCTATCACAACCATTAGATACATAAGAATTGAGTGTGTGTCAGAAAAAAAAAAGGAAATAAAAAGTCTACCTGTCCCTGCTTTCAGAGTAGCAGGCTGCTCAGCCTTTTTTCAGAATTAAAAAAAAAATTTCATATTATATTTCTATCATTATTCAAATTTTTTTTAAAAAAACCAACAACACACACAATAAAAAGGAAATGTTCCTTTTTATTTGCCATAGCAAAATCCCTGGGGGGGTTGGGGGGAGGGAGAGGAGATGGGAGTCACAGAGAGAGAGAAACAAATTACTTTTATCTAAATTAACTATATTGTGACTGGCCAGATACATGTATAAAATAAAATATTCCAAAGTATTTTATTAATAAGCAATTTCTAAATTAATACAGTTGAAAAAAACAAACAGATAGGAGTCACCTCTGCAATATGAATTGAGTACAAGTAATAACAAAGTCCACAAACACCAGTCTTTGTCTTTTTGTCATACATTATACTGTACTAGAGGCCCAATGCACGGAATTTGCACAAGAGTAGGCCTTCCTTCCCCCGTTTGCCGGCACCGGCTTCACTCTGGCACCCGGGACTCGGGCTTCCCTCCGGCCGCCAGCAGGCACCTGGGACCAGGGATTCCCTTGCAGTCCTGGCTTCGTCTGGAAGGTCGTCTGGAAGGACGTCTGGTCTAATTAGCATATTACGCTTTTATTATTATAGATATTATCCTACTCACTTCTTATAAACAATCTTATGGGCTTATAACACAAGATTTCCACTCCTCCCATTTCTTTTTTTTTTTTTTAATATGTCTTTTACTGATTTTAGAGAGAAAGGAAAGGAAAAGGGAGAGAGAAACATTGATGGGCTGCCTTATACTTGCCCCCTTCTAGGGATTGAGCCCACAACCTGGGCCTGTGCCCTGACTGGGAATGAAATGGAGGTCTCTAGGTTCATGGGACAATGCTCAACAAACTGAGCAACACCAGCCAGGGCGCTGCTCCTACCATTTCTAACAACAGGAAAGTGAAGCTTCCAAAATCATGCATCACCAACCAATCTAATATTGTTTGAGCATCTAACGTATGTCATTCATGGTGCTATGCACTGGTAGAAGGAATCTATATAAAAGGGCACAATTTGGAGATATAACCATTACTACCAATTAACATAGAGCTGTGAGGAATTTAAATCCAAGACAAGTGGTTTTTTATTACAATTTCCCAGTAAAAAGTATCTCACTATCAAACAGGAACCTACCTGACAATACTGTGTAGGAAAAAGCCTGATACAGATAAAGTAATGAACAACAGCACAAAAACTATTTAAGGACCAGTATGAGCACAGTTCAGGAGTTTTAGAAGAAGACAACTCTAAGAATAGCTTTTCCCAGAGGTTGTACAGTAACCTTTAGACTCAATACCCAGAATTGGCAATAATGTGTTAAAGAATAAAATATTAGTAGAAATATGATAGTTGAAAATAACTCCTATAATATTTGAAGTTCATATTATTATGAGTAGTATGTTAATTTAAAGGGAAATAAACCTTCCATTTTCTGAAAAAAATATTGTCCTAAGAATATCAAGTACCACATCTTAATGAAGAGCTAATGAGATTTCATTGTTTCTTACAGTACTAGATAACCTTTCCTTTTTGTATCAAGGGATGCTTTTCAGAAGTCAACAATGACTAGAAGAATGGCCTTTCTTTGCAACTGCTGCCTCATGGCAACTATCCCCAGCAACTATCACAGCATGAACTCACTCTGACAGCACTGTGTGTGACAGGAACCAGCACTGTATGTGACCAGAACCATAGGTGGATATCTGAATTTGGGTTGCCCTTTTTTTTATTATTATTGCAAATGAGACTCTGCATTTATACAGAAAAAAGCAACTAACATTTGTAGAGCACCGGCTAAAATCCACAATGTATTTTCACATGCATCACCTTATTTGATCTTCACAATAATCACATAGGCTGCAATTATAACATTTAGAAATCAGAAGAGAAATCAGATCACATGAAGGAAGATGAAGGATGAGGGGCCTCAAATCCTCAGTAAATCCTGACTTCATGCATCATACAAGCTTCCAATCCACATTTGAGATTATAGTGACTTAATCTCATATACCTCTAACTGACTTGCCTCAGACTGGTTAGACATATGGTATTCAACAAATAAAGACTACTTGCTACTTTAAATTTCTTTGTCTAAATATTACCTTCTTAATTCATCTAAGCTGGACGTAAAATTTTCCTCACATAGTTATCAAACAACTCAATTCCACCAGTTTTAACTATGCAAATTTTAAAAAACAGAGCTAAGAATTTTTAAAGTATAAATCCAAATTCTTATTTTAATTTAAATTCCATTTATTTTGCAAATTGGTAACACCTTTATATGGTTCAAACCACAAAAGATACCAAAAAAGCTGATAAGTTAAGTCCTGGCCGGTGTGGCTCAGTTAGTTGGGCATCGTCCTGTGCACCAAAAGGTCATGCCCAGGTTGTGGGCTTAATCCCCAGTGGGAAGCGTGCAGGAGGCAGTCAATCAATGTTTTACTCTCACATCCCTGTTTCTTTCTCTCTCTCCCTTCCTCTCTTTCTAAAAATCAATTTTAAAATATTTATTTTTAAAAGCTGATGAGTTAAGAATCTACCTACAACTCCTTCCCCCATCCCAACTTCCCCATTCCATTCCTGTAAATCAATATCATGTTTCTTGTAAAACTCTGAAGACAATCTTCCCTGAATTTCTCAGTGTTCTCTATTAGAAGGCAATCTTCCCTGGATTTCTGTGTTCCCATACAATCTAAACCTCCTCAACATGAAAACTGGTATCTCACAAAGATGGACAATGACTCCTTTTCACATTATAGAAGTATCACATGATCTCACTTATATGTGGAATCTAATGAACAAATAAACTGACAAACAAAATAGATCCAGAGGCATGGAAGCATGCAACAGAAACTCAGAGGGAAGGGCGGGAGAGAGATTAACCAAAGAATTTATATGCATATATGCATAATCCAAGGACACAGACAATAGTGCAGTGAAGGCCTGTGGGGAGGCTGGGGAGGGAGGGTGGGTGGGCGGGAGTGGGGTGGAAAGGGTCAATGGGAGGGGAAAAGGGGACATCTGTAATACTTTCAACAATAAAGATAAAAAAAAATTTTAAAGCTAAAAAAATAAGTAAATAAATAAAGTTATTTGTCTCCTTTTCTCTGGTCATTCAAAGTGTAATAAAACCTTTCTTATCTTCCCCAGAGACATAGGCTTATAATATTTAAGGGTTCAGACCCTCCTGGGCTGCCTCACCAGAGAATTTGTTTACATCCCAGAGAAAAAGATAAATACTCTGTCTCTCCAGAGTAAATGTGCCAGCTCCTGTCGATTCATAATTTCTGAGTTCTTTTTCTCCAAAGTTCGCTATAAGTACAGGTGTAAGCATATGGCTCTCACCCTTTTGCTCTGTGCAGAACTGGAAATAGGGATCTAGGATACCAAGTTACCCTGGCCACTGGCTGTGTAGTCTGATTTCTGATTCAGAGACCTGGTGTTTCTGCAAGTATCTGTGCAGGTTGGGTAACATCTGAGACCCTTCAGAGTGTTGGACTTATCCCTTTCTTACATACATGGTACTCTGCTATACTCTAAACCAGTGGTTCTCAACCTTCCTAATGCCGCGACCCTTTAATACAGTTCCTCATGTTGTGGTGACGCTCAACCATAAAATTATTTTCGTTGCTACTTCATAACTGTAATTTTGCTACTGTTAAGAATCGTAATGTAAATATCTGATATGCAGGATGTATTTTCAAGGGTCGCGACCCACAGGTTGAGAACCACTGAAACACTTGATTTATTCACTTACTGTATTCTGAAAAATCAATGTGAGAAAATTTTAATAGACCAGTTAGTACATTTTAATCAATGATATTTTAGGAATATTTTAAATAACCTATAAAAAATTGCCCATAATGATCCAAAATATATATAATTCCTTAAAAATTTAGTGTAAAGATTACCTTAAGTTTATACTTATTTTTCTGTTATCAGAGTTTACTAACTTAATTTTTGTCCAATTGCATTTTTGTATATTCTGAGAATAAGAAATTATCTTAAACCTTGATCTTTCCAGTTGACAAAGAAGCAAATTTCAAGTATAATTGTGGATCACTGAGACCAATTGTGGTCTCAATCAAAGCATTCTACATAAAGAACAAATTTAAATGGCAAGGCAAGTAAAGCACTATATTCTAAACGTAAGCTTTCAGTTCAGATACAAGTGTTCTGAAAAATATACTAGTAAATAAAAATGAGGCTACTGCCTCTTTGGAATACTACTTGACATTTATCCCACCCTCCCCTGTAAGTTTCTTCTCCTAAGCGTTGGTATTGTCCTAGAACCCTGGATGACCTATATGTTAACAACACTTAGGTCTGTACTTCCCAGGGGCTCAAGTTCCTACAGCTATATACTTGAGACTCAGTTATGATGGGCATTTGTCTTGTTAAATTAGATTATCTTCTGAAAATTTGCTCTTCCTTGCCTACTCAGATGGTGGTCAGATTAGATTTATAGTAGAATGAGCTGGGAAAAAAGAGATCAGGGACTAGTTTGTCATTTTGCTGATTACCAAATTAACTATCACCAAGTCCCATTAACTTCACCTCCTAAGCATTAAAAAGAAAATCTCCTCTTTGCTCTCTCTACTCCACTCCCTAGATTGTACAAAGGCCACACAAAGGTTTCTCCATGTACTTGAACCCCAATGAAGCTGTCACATTCACTAGAAAGAGCACTCCAGTACTAATTTAATCACATCACCTGCCTCCTGCAGCCCTCCATTGAGCAATCAGGTATTGCTCAATTAGGACAGCAAGCCAAGCTAAAAGTAACAATCCAGCATTTATTCACTTACTGCGACAGTGCAAGCAAGAGGCAGAGAGAGGCACCGGCTCCAGAATGCTTCATTCCCTTCCCTACCATGGAACAGCCCCAAGCGAGAGGCAGGTGCTCAAAGCTCAGATGCAAGCTATCATCACATTCCAAGGAACACCAAACAGAAGGCTCCTGCCCCTTTATGGAATGGTGGGCTGGGGTGAAGGAAAGAGGGAAGGGCTAGGAGTGGGAAGGGAAAAGTAGACCTAAGAGGCTCTTATCAGAAGTACCTGGGAGGTGCCTCAGTTAAGGTCCCTGCTAATGAAGCCTGGAATGGAGACAACTGGGCTAGAAATGTAGGTGTACACAAGAGCATGTTTGGCCTAAGGGACTGACTGGGATGGAGGAGGGGCCTGAGTCCTTGACCTCAATTTTCTCTAGAAACTGCAATGCACTGGCTGTGTGCCAAGTCTGGTGTGGACGAGGCACCTTCCCCCTATGAGGCCTGCCAGGCAAAGCCTTGTAATTGCCCATGGTTGGGACTGGAAGATGACACAAGGATTATGAGGTGGAGCTGGACTCCTCACCCTTCAGTGGCTTTCCAGAAGCCTAAACTTCTTCACATGGTAAACAAAAATCCCTTCATCTGACGCCGGGCCTACTTCTCTGCCCTCATCCCCTGCTTCACATTTGATACTCCAGTAAAACCTACGCTTTCCAAACGATTCTTACCTCTATGCCTTTGCTCACACAGTTCACACTATTTCCCCGCCTTCCATTTCTTCACCAAGCAAACTCCTTATGCTTTCAGACTCATCCCCAGTGCCACTTCCTTCAGGGAGGCTTCTTAGTAAAAATATCCACCCTAATTCTAGACAAAACTATTCCCTACCCTGTGGGTCCATAAGCCCCTATGCATACATACTAGTACTTCTATTTCACTTACCACATAATATTTTGTTTATATATATATATATATCTGCAACAAAATGCTAAACTCCTAGAGAACAAAAGCCGCACCCTATTCTATTTTGAATCCCCAGTGTCTAACAGGTATTTGGCACAAGGGAGAAACATGGGGAATAATCTTTGAGGAATTCGTGTTCTATACATCAGCATTAGCACAGCACAGGGAACAGGACACCCCCACAGGATTGCATGACATAAGCTCCACAGGCTACCCAGTTCAGAGAACAGGGTCCCCAGCACTAACAGCCACTCCACATCTAAGGCCCAATTGTCGTCAAAATCTCCTGTTATCAGATTGTCCAAGGTGCACCTGCAGCTCCAGGATTTGCTGTCAAACTTATCACCGACAATATTATCTGCCCTTCTCCCATCCCTCAAAGAATCTTCCTTGTTTCTTCAACCTCATTTCTGGATCAAAGACAGTCATCAGGTATCTATTGTATTACAAATATCACATCTATTACTTGGCCATTTTGCTAAGCTTTTTATGACCCTCCCTTCTCAGGAGACCCCTTCTCTATCCCCTTCTAAGGCAGTCCACCAGCTATGTGGAATTCCTTCTTCAAAAGGCCATCTTTCATTCCTTATAAATGGCTTCTTAGCCTAGAGGCCTCAGGATCCTTGGTGGTTAGGATCCTTTCCAAAGACCTTTCGATAATATATTATGAGTACTGGAACATTTAAAAGTATCCATTTGCAAAGTGATAAACACGACTTTTCACCCATATGTTTTAAGTTTCCTGTAATTTAACTTTCACCTAATTTTTCTGGAAATCCAGCCAGACAAGAAAGGAACCAAGTGGAAGACAAAGATAGCCAATGTCAGCAAAGATCTTAGTTGGTAACAGGCCTACAACAAGGTTAAATTGGGGATGCTTATGTAAACTCAAGTCCTTAACAAAGGAGAATACCAGACTTCATTCAGAGGTAAATTGCAGGTAGGCCTGAATCTCAGGCCTAAAGACTCCATGCCAGAGAAGTTAACTTAAATTCACTCTCTCTCTCAATAAACATTCAAGTATGGGCTGGGATTATTTGAACTCTTTCTGCATTTACTGAGCAGGCACAGAGCTACAGACTCAGGCTGGGTGAGAAGGATGCTAGACACTAAAAATACTACTGAGAATAGCAAACATGAGCTTCTTACCTGGTAAAATCCTCACCACTCAGGTAGAATCAAAAGCAAAAGCAATAGTATGACCCATGTAGTTGTGTTGTATCACCTCCAATTTTTATTCAGAGTACCTACATGTTTCTGTATTGTTTGCCATTTAAGAAATTTTATATCCTCTATGTGGGAAGATAGTCCAGCAATTTATATGAAATTGATGCCTACCAATATAATGTTAAAACTGTAAAATATTTTAATGGATCATGGTTGTCTAAAATGAAATCACTAGATAACTAATAAATAAAGAAGTGAATGGGTAACCCTTGTACTTACAAGAGAACATGAGCAATGATGGCATTCTCGTCGAACAAGGTATCAGTAGGGAATTCTCTCAGTAATATGTTGCCTCTGTAAAAAGTTTAAAAAAGCATTACAGAAATAGTTCCTTGGCATTCCACTTACTTGTTTCTCTAATATACTAGACTGTAAATTCTTTAATGTTAGAGACTGTGTGTCTTATCTACTATGCACCTACCAAAGTACTGGCCATAATATACACTCAAATATTTAGTGAATATATACTAATAACTATGTCAACTTTGAAAAGCTTAGGCCCTGGGTTTAACAAAAAGACTGGGGAATAAACATGAGTCCAAACAGAGTTTCCTACCAACCTCCCTGTCACGTATATACAGATACCCCAAATTGGGCTGGGAAAGAGGCAAGTAGGAGAAAGAAGTGTCCTCAAGCAGTGGGTTCTTGAGGAGACAGATTCTCTCCCCATTTCCCAGGCCAAATCCCAAGGGTTTGAGGACAGAGTTCTGAAAAACCTCAGTTTAGCAGACCCAAGTGCAGAGGAATCTGTACCCTGGACACTGGCAGATCCCTCAAAAATAAAGTATGTACATTTATTTCACACCAAAATATGGCCTGACCTATTTCAAACCCTAAATTTTCTCCTTTTTTAAAATGTTTTTATTTATTTTAGAGAGAAAGAGGAAGGGAGAAGGAGAGAGAGAAACCGATTGGCTGCCTCTTACACACACCCAACTAGGGATGGAGCCGCCAACCCAGGCATGTGCCCTGACCAGAATCAAAGAGCCCACCTCTTGGTGCACAGGAAAATGCCCAAACAACTGAGCCACTCTGGCCAGGGCGAAACACTAAATTTTCTAAGTGCTTGCATGCCAGGCATTTGTAATAGAATTTTACATAAGATTCTCATGTAAAACTAGGTATTATTCTCATTTTATAGATAAGGAAGCAGGTAACAAATCTATTACCTGGACTTTTTTGCTAAACCTCATATGACAGCCCCTCCTCCCGCCCCCCCATGGCATACAACTTTATTCTGGACTAGTGATATTTTATGCACTTGAATATTCTAAAGGTATACTTTTATATTTGTCCATTGCACTCAAAATAATAGTTTACCTAAATAAATATGCTTTCATCAAATCCTTTTCTTTTCCACAGTATCTTGATGTTTCTTCTTTGACACAATTAACCTTTAAAAGATAACATTTAAAGTTTAGAGTGTATCAAAAGGTAACAGTTTCTTGCTTAGGGATACAAGAAAGAAAATGAAACATTACCGTTTGTCTCCACATATTTTTTTTATTTTACTTTTCTTTCTGATTTGTGTCCCATAATTGCTCACATATTCAAGTGCTTGAGGTAACTCAGAAAGAGGAACTGTTTCTATACCTAAGAGTTATATTTAATTATACCTAAGAGTTTACATTTAATTCAATCTTGTGGAGCAATCAGAAGGTAACCAGGCAGAAAGGGAAGGAAACAATTAAAGCAGAACAAAAGTCCTGAGGGAAAGCCAAGAAGCACAGCAGTGAGTGGTAAATTGAGCCCATGGAAGCACCTCAGCAGCCGGCACACAGGGATAGCAGATACGGGTTTCTTACCCCAAATCCATCCTCCCCTTTGGTTTTATTAAAGGAACTTCACTAAAAGCAAATCTCTCATAAAAGTCTCTTCCAGATGCCCAACAGGTAAGGATGGCTAAACAGTGTTAGGAGAAGTCACTGGGTTGGGATTCTTGGAAGGCTCTTAAAAGAGGATTTACTGATATTCTTGCTCTTCCCACTTCTTCCTGACAAAACACAGACAAGATAGCTAGAACAGCAGTAGTAATCACGGACCACAAGGCATTTTTAGAGAAGAAATCCTTGCTAAAGATGGTGCATCAGAAAGAATAAACCTAAGACCCTGATGATGCCTGAGCAGCCACAACAGCCCTTGATAGCTTACAATCAGGACTCGATATGAAAAATACAAGGACAATCCTGGTAGCAACATGCAGATAAAATGAAAGGCATCAGAGCACAGAGATAAGGAGGCAGGTTAAAAGAATCACATCAGTATAGGTCAAGGATGACAGGGACCTGAAGTAAAACAGAAAAGATTCAAGAGACTTTTCACAAATATGGTAAGTAAAACTAGGGGAAAAACTGAGCATGTATAAGCAGCATGAGCTAGAGGTGGAAAAGGAAGGAAATAAAAAAGGTTACTAGATGGGGCAAAGAGGTACACACCAACATAACTTACCAAGACTAATTCTAGAAGAACAGTGACTTTGCTTTGGATTTTGTTAGTTTGGGGGATTTTTTTTTAAAATATATTTTTATTGATTTCAGAGATGAAGAGAGAGAGAGAGAGAGAGAGAGAGAGAGAGAGAAACATCAATGAGAGAGAATCATTGATCAGCTGCCTCTTGCACGTCCCCCACTGGGGATCAAGCCCACAACCTGGGCATGTGCCCTTGACCAGAATTGAACCTGGGACCCTTCAGTCCACAGGCTGACGCTCTATCCACTGAGCCAAACCAGCTAGGGCTTAGGGGATTTTTCTTAAGATAAGTTTTTGTTGGTGGTGGTATTCAATTTAATTTTAAGAGAGTTTGAGGAATCAGAATAACAATTAGGGAAGCTACATTTGTGTTGTTTTTTAAGTGTTACAAAAGGAGAACTGATACTCAGAAAAGATATCAGGAATAGAGAATTAGAATTAAAAGTCAGATTATAGCCATAAGCAGAAACGAATAAATTTTAATGTAAATAATTTTAAAAGAATGCTTAAAAGTCAGAGCATAGGGATGGTTAGCATTATGACAATAGATTTTTCCATTCATCCATTCAACAGATATTTGAACACCTACCATATGTCAGTCACTGTTCTAGTCAATGGGTACAGTTAAGTTACAAATAAAAAACTTTATCTTTAGAACTTACATTCTAAAAGTAGAGACAGATAATTTTTAAAAATTAAGTAATATGTAATGTTAAATGCTATAAAAAATATTAAGTGTGTGACAGGACATTTTAGGAATCAAGGAAGGCTTCTCTGAGGTGGTGACATTTGCACAAAGAACCAAAGCAATGGAGTGAAACATACAAATATGTAAATATGTGGAAGACATGAGTTTTAAGCAGAGTGGGAAAATACAAAGGACTGTGGAAATAACACATGTGGCAGGCTCAAGTAACAGAAAGATGACCAGTATGTGTAAGGAACAAACTGAACAAGGTGGGGGAACAGAAAATCAGATAAGAGAGGAAGTGAGTGTCCACAGATTTTATCTAATGTAATGGGAGGCCTTTCTGGGAGGGTATCAAGGTAACCTGAACACATTTCACTTATATGTGAAGAGTTGAGTGAGACAAAAGTGAAAAGAGAAAGACCAATTGTTAGAAGGCTATTATGGTTTCCCAGATAAGTCTGATGATGCTTTGGACGAGGAAGGCATAGGAAGTAGTCAGATTTGGAGAGTCAGATTTGGAGAGTTTTGATAGTAGAAACTAAAGGAGTTATTGATGGTTATAATGGAACTACAAGTCAAGGATAACTCAAAGGTTTTCTGTTTTTAAATCTACATTGATATAGTAATACTAGAGGCCTGGTGCACGAATTCGTGCACAGGTGGGGTCCCTTGGCCTGGCTGGCGATTGGGGCCTATGGGGGCCGGCAGGCCGGGGAAGGACTGCAGGAGGGCTCCAGGGCATGTCCAGCTCTCTCACCCAGTCCCGATCAGCTGGACCACAGCAGCAAGCTAACCTAAGGTCAGAGCATCTGCCCCCTAGTGGTCAGTGCACATCATAGCGACTGGTCGAGCAGTCGACTGAATGGTTGACCAATCGGTCGGACACTTAGCATATTATGCTTTATTATATAGGATAGCTATACCAGATTTCATTAGGTTATCATTTCATGATATATCTTTTTCCTTCATTTACTTTGAAGATTTCTGAAGCCTTTAAGATGCATTTCTAAATAGCATCAGTTGGGTTTGGTTATTATACCCAGCTTAATAATTTTGGTCTTAATTGGAACATTTAATCCATTGATATTAGTGTTTTCTTCATCTACCTCTGCCTCCTGAAATCTTAACTTTTGAGGACAATCTCAAGATGCTACTTTTTATGAAGTCTTTCCCAACGCCATATATGACCTTCCATTTCAACAATGAGATATGAGCTCTCTTTCCTTTTAACCACTATGGCATATTATTTGTATCTCTCTTATTATAATTGGGTTCTGCTATTTATTAAAATGATTTGAAAATGTGTTTTATCCTTCCTATTTAGAATATAAAGTATCCAAAGAAATAGACTGGGTCTTAATCATCTTTTTATCCAATAGACTAAATATAGTGAGCTAATTTTAATCTCAAACATTTACTGAGTACTTCTTATGTGCCAGGGACTGAGCTAGATACTCAATCTAGGTCTCTCTTATCCACCACAGTGTCCCTTCTATGTAGCTTGGTGACCTCAACTACAAAATTGAGTTTAAATTATGTTAGTTCATATAAAGGTACCACTGGGCATGAACCTCAATATTCTACTACTGTTACTAGACATACAGTTATTAGTTACTAGATAAACAGCATGATTACCTTTTTTGAGTGTCATACTTAGTCTATTATTTCATTTTTAAATTTCAGTTTAAAATGGTATTCATAGCCCTAACCGGTTTGGCTCAGTGGATGGAGCATCGGCCTGCGGACTGAAGGGTCCCAGGTTCGATTCCGGTCAGGGGCATGTACTTTGGTTGCGGGCACATTCCCAGTGGGGAGTGTGCAGGAGGCAGCTGATCGATGTTTCACTCTCGTCGATGTTTCTAACTCTCTATCCCTCTCCCTTCCTCTCTGTAAAAAAATCAATAAAATATATTTTTAAATAAATAAATAAAATGTTATTCATAGCTCCTCAGAGATGAGAGCCATTATCATTCTAGAGTGTAATCAGCTGTTCATTAGCTGAGACCCCTATACAAACAGAATTGAATATTTTTTAAGGTATATAGCCATGACATAATACATATATATTTGGTTTCTGCCTCTGGTTCCTGACACAGAGTTCCTAAAACCCTTGTAATTCTTGAGTGATAGGCATGCTAGGAGCATTTTTGTTCTAATATTTGGTCTTTAACTCCAGTTCCTGATAAAAGAGATTCTAAAACCCCATGAAGGGTTTTTTTTATGCTAATGAAGTGACTGGTGGCTGGGGACCCCTAGATAACTTAAGGATAGGGACTGGTCGCCAGAAAGCATCATTAAGAGGGCTGGAACTTCAGTGTAGTTGAAAGAGGGATGCGGCCTGCCGGCCGCGAGTTTAACATGCTTGGCTATAGTGGATACCACAGAGAAGGGAGTTGGGGTAGGGGAGTTAGTAAAGGTAAAGAGGGCCAAATATATAATGATGGAAGATTATCTGACTTTGGGTAATGGGCACACAATACAATATACAGATCATGTAACATAGAAATGCCACTTGAAACCTATATGACCCTATTAACCAATGTCACCCCAATAAATTTAATTTTCTTAAAAAAAGAGGGTTGGAACTTTCAGCCCCACCTCCCATCCTCCATGCAGGAGATTGTCCATCACCAATGGCCAATGATTTAATCTGTCATGCCTACATAATGATGCCTCCATAAAACCCTAAGCAGCCGGATTTAGAGAGCTTCCAGGTTGGTGAACACCATCCAAGGCCCAGGAGAATGACACACCCCAAACTACACTAGGACTGAAACTCCTGTGCTCAAGACCTTGCCCTATGCATCTCTTCCACTTGGCTGATCCTGAGATAGCCTTTATAATAGACCAGCAATAGCAAGTAAAGTGTTTCCCTGAGTTCTGTGAGCCATTATAGCAAATTATCCATTTTCAGGAGGGGATGGTGAGAACACCCAATTTGCAGCCAAGTCCTACAGAAGTTGTAGGTAACCTGGAGACACACTACTCATGATTGGCATCTGAAGTGACAGGTGGTCTTACAAGACTGAACCCTTACCCCTGGGAGGTCTGTGCTAACTCTGGGCAATTAATGTCAGATTGCTTGGTGTGGAAACATACATATCTGGTGTCAAAAGTGTTCTATGCGTAGAGGGAACAATATCTCTTTAATAGCCAAGGTTAGTTAACCTTTCTGCCCTGGGAACTAGCTGCAGAGACCAAGAGGGACAATAGCCATCTCTTGGAGGAGGAAGGCTAATGAACTAAGAACAAATGTACACAGTATAGGAGAAAAAGGAATGCTATGGGAAGTAACCTCACAAGGTGAACTGATCATAAATTCCTAACTGGGGAGGTCATGATGGGTAGTCACACCCCAGGCATATAACTTTAGTAAAAGGTTGATCGTTGCCTTAAACAAGCCCTGTCCTTGTTTCTGTACATCAAGGTTAACAGAGCTTTGTGTTAATATCACCACCTTTTTAGACCCTCCTTTTAAAGTGTTGAAAGCACATAACATTAACTATCCTGTAATCCAATCCCCACCTTACTTTCTCCCACCTCCATGTAATCATCCTTAAATTCCCTCCTGAATTTCAAATGCATTAAAGAAACTTATTCTCCAGAGCTTTTGAAATCTTTCTTTTTTTTACTCTAGCAAGTTTGGCTCAGTGGATAGAACATCGGTCTGCAGACGGAGAGGGTCCCAGGTTCAATTCTGGTCAAGGGACATGCCCAGGTTGTGGGCTCAATCCCCAGTGGGGGGCATGCAGGAGGCAGCCAATCAATGATTCTTTCTCATCATTGATGTTTCTATCTCTCTCTCTTCCTTCCTCTCTAAAATAAATATATATATCCTCACCCAAGGGTATTTTCCATTGATTTTTAGAGAGTAGACGAGAGAAGGAAAGACAGAGAGAAACATCAATGTGAGAGAAACACATTGATTGGTTGCCTCCTGCACATACCCTGACCAGGGCCCGGACCGGGGAGGAGCCTGCAACCCAGGTACATGCCCTTGGCCAGAATCGAACCTGGGTACCTTAGGTCTGCAAGTCAATTGATACTCTATCCAGTGAGCCAAAGTGGCTAGGGCCAGAGCTTTTGAAATCTTGCTCCTCAGGGCATGTCATCAGTTTGGCTCAAATAAACTCATAACAATTCTCCACAGGTTTGGACATTTCTTACATCGACAAGAGAAAGTCAGGTAGGCACTAATCTGAAAGAATTTAATAATCCCTGGGTTACTTCTCATTCAGTTTTCTAAGGTACAAATTCTAAGTTTAAACTAAATGAAAGGCTTATGTACCTATCTAATCCATGATGCTTGTGGAAATTTTCCATAATATTCCATGGCAAGTTTGAAATTCTTTTGAGAAAAAAGTAAGTATATAATTTCAAGTTAGGTTGTTTTAACTTTCCTAAAAATAAATGAAACTGCAACATAAGTAATTATAAAAACTTAAAACAGAAAAGGAAAAATATTTCAGGTACCTCAACTTTGGTACCTCTGTGGTAGGCAATTAGACAGACATGAGCAGAGCAAGGACAATGGGCCAGGTACAAAAGGTCACCAGTGGGGAAAGTCCTAGGTACCTACCAAAGGGCAATTGTAGGGTGGACCTTGCCCCCAAAGAGACCTTTCCTCCCCTAGCATATCACTGGTCATTCAGTTTAGACCTGCTGACATTTCCTTCCTAGAGATAATATTTAGGCCTCAGTTGTATTTCAGCTCCAGGCCCAGAAAAGCAACAAAACCAGATAAGCAACACTATGGCTGAACTCAGGACCAGCTGCTTTAGATGATAACCTCCTGCCCTGGCGCTGAACAATCAACAATCAGTGGAGACCTAGACCCTGAAATGACATACCCGGACACCTGCTGAATATTCTATTGAAATCTTCCCCTGGGGAATCCCCTAAAATCTCCACCCTTAAAACCTTTGGACTGAGAATCCAGTGCACTCTCCCTCCAGGAACACTGGTCTGCCTTTCCCTTCTCTCTCTCTCCTTCCCCCCAGGCATATTACCTTTACCTTCCTCACTCCCACACTCCAAGGGCCCTTCCTTTACCTCTAAATTGTTTCCTAAGTCCATTCTCCTACTAATTACTTTTTCCTCTGTGATTTTTATAAATAAACTAGAGGCCCGATGCATGAAAATTCGTGCAAGAGTAGGCCTTCCTGCCCTAGCTGGTTTGACTCAGTGAATAGAGCATCGGACTGCAGACTGAAGGGTCCTAGGTTCGATTCCAGTCAAGGGCACATGCCTGGGTTGTGGGCTCGATCCCCAGTTGGGGATTGAGCAGAAGGCAGCCAATCAATGATTCTTATCATTGATGTTTCTCTCTCTCTCTCACTCTCTGAAATCAATAAAAATATATTTTAAAAAAAGAGTAGGCCTTCCTTCCCCCAGCTGCCGGCACCGGCTTCCCTCCGGCACCCGGGACCCAGGCTGGCTTCCCTCTGGCCCCAGCTTCATCAGGAAGGACAACCGGAATGACGTCCGGTCTAATTAGCATATTACCCTTTTATTATTATAGATGTTCTCTGAATTCTTTCCTGGCCAAAACTCAAGTACTGAGCCCTAGCTGGTGTGGCTCAGTGGATAGAGCATTGGCCTGGGGCTGAAGGATCCTGGGTTCGACTCCAGGCAAGGGCACATGCAGGGCTGCGGGCTCGATCCCCAGTAGGGGGCGTGCAGGAGGCAGCCAATCAATGATTCTCTCTTATCATTAATGTTTCTGTCTCTCCCCCTCCCTTCCTCTCTGAAATCAATAAAAATATATCTATTAAAAAAAACACAACTCAAGTACTGAGGTTGCTGAACCCAGGTCCGGTCTGACCCCACAGGTCTAACACCTTCCTACCACTTACAACACCTTCATTTGTGCTAACAGAAATTTAATAAATTATTGAATTGTGATATATTTGTCAGGCAAAACAAAAGTCTAACTATAGGATTGAAAATTGACACCACAGTCCCAATAGAATAGTTTACAAAATTAAATTAAATGCCATGCTAAAGAGTTTCAAACAGCTTTTTTCCTGTATATTTATTAACTTATACAATAATCTGGAACGTCTGTGCTTGTTTATTCTTATGAAAAAAAGGCAGAAAACTACATAAGCATTTTTAGATAGTCATTTAGATGTAAAATGTTTGTCACTAATAATTTATCAACATAAATATCCTTCTACCTTTGCAACTGAGATTCCATAGTCCTGGAGAGGTTTAACAGCCTTATTCAGTTCTTCAAGAAATACAGAGGTACTTGGAGAATCTAAAATAAGAAATGTTTTATGAATGTTTAATGATTTACCTCTTAGGAAAGATAAATTCTTAAAATTAAAGCCTAACAATAAGTTCCCACTGAGCATACTGATTAAATAGCAATAGAAAAGTCACATAAGTCAGGATATAAAAAATACTTACCAGCTTGACAAAAATAAGCTAAGGAGGCTTTTCCTGCTTGCAAGGTACTAAAATATTTCTGAGGACTCAGTTCTGGTAGAGAGTTGACTGCTGACTTATAAACAATGCACATCATGACAAAAGAGATGCCAACTCTAAATCCATCGAAACTAAAAGACATCATCAGCTGTAGTTATATATAAGCAGGAGATTCTGTCTGCTTTGTTCACTGCTGTGTTCTGTAGCCTCAGACAATACCTGACAAGAGTAGGTGTTCAATAAAGTTTTGCTGAATTAATTTGTTAAATAAATAAATGAAGTAAAATCTGCAAAAAAAGAATAATATGAGGCATTATTTTTATATATTTGATTTTGATACCTTATTATTCCTTTCTAGAAAATATCTGAGATGATATATAATGACATTGATTTGATAATGCTATTGATTTTTGATACTTGCAAAAGATATCAAGAACATGTAATATACTAAGTATCTTAAGTTTAATAGGTAGTTACTGGAGTATGTGAAGCTAATTGTCATTTTTAAGGGTTCTAAAATTTATTATCTAACATACAATTAATTTTTAAATTGGGCATTTCATCCTTCCCTACCGAGAGTGGATTTACAATTAACACACAAACAGCTATTTAATACCATTAACATGGGAGTGAGACATCAAAATATATGTCTACTATGTTTACATTCTTTTTACTTTAAATCCCCTAACTACTTAACAGTCCTTCTTAATACACATTTTTAATGCTTAAGACTTTGATTTATTTATACAGCTTAGAAATTCAAATATCTTTTCAAATCACTTCTCTTTTCTGAACTCAGATTTGTTCTAGATATCCTCTCGCATCTTCCTTCATGCTGTACTTACTTCCATGCTGTCCTCTGTATCTGCTTTCAATTCTCTTCTGTCTTGCTACTTTTAAATTTCTCTTAAACAATATCTTCTTTCAGGAAACTCTTCCATTGATAATCTATATTATCTATGTTTAAAAGAAGATAGGAAAATTTGCATAATATAAAAATATACTTCTAGAAGGTAAACATATACCCACAGGTGTAGGTGAGAATTTACTTTAATTTTTCTTTTCAAACAAAAGATCACTATCTTAAAACAGGACACAAGGGGGAAAAGCAAAAATTGCCCATAAGGATAGGGGTAGAATTTTTCCATAAAGAATAAAATGATAAAAGAATGAAAAAATTAGGAAAAAAATACACTAAATTGAATATTTACTCTGGTCTCTTAATATTATCAATAAGCATATAACACTTCTCCCTAAGAAGTAGGTATATCTAAAGAAGGAGCTAATTACTCATGATTACTTCCTAATATTCTTTTCATTAGAGCTAATTTATATCAAACAGTGAATGAATTTGCCATCAATTTTTAATAATGAGCCAAGAGTTCAAAACTCAAGTAGAATGAGGAGTGAGGACTGTGAGCAGTATCTAAAAAAAAGTAATTTTAATGATCTAATTAAGGGGTATCCTTGACATTAAAATTGATTCTACAGTACAGCCATTTTAAGGCAGCATATTTTAAAGTGACTATATTAATGGGAATGGTTTAAAATAGGTCATCCAAGATTTTCTTTATATTCTGGAGGTGGGGAAAATGCATGCATCCTGAGACTAAGGGAATAATGATATACTAATGAAATAACTCCAACCTAAGTAAAAGGTAAAATACTTAAATGAAAGCACAATTGAAAGAGTCAGTATAAAATATCATTTTTCCTGTCTCTGTGGTTACAATTCAATTAATTTAACATTAAATTGGACATTAGGGTTAACATATGATTCTTTTCCCCTAGAATGTATTTTGTAGCACAGAAAGTTCTAACTGCACATTCAAGACTTGAATACTTTCCCACATCTATCATTGGACAAATGACATTGGACAAATGAGATTACACATGTCAAAGTACTGTGAATTTGGACAATTAGTGATGTTGCTGATTATTCTTACATATTCTTAGAGATAAGAACTCATAGGTATCCTTGCAGTTTATCCCATCCTTGATAAATTGATTATTTAAGGAATTACTTAAAGCAGAGACTGCTGCACAGGTCAACTTGAAATAGAGTTTACATGGTCATAACAAAATAAATACTGAATAATGATATAGCCAAATCTATGGCAACCACAGTTGAGAAGATGGGAGATAGAAAGTAAGGCTTCATGCAGACAGGGCGAGAAAAGGGATAAAGGAGCCAAATACTAATCTTTCGCAAGACCAAAAGCCAAGTTTATTAGAAGCAGGAATATCAATGCCGAAAACAAGTTGAAAGTAAGTGCCTTTAAGGAATAAGACATTGGAGGGAGAAAGACACCAAAGGGACTTTTAAAAAATATATATATTTTTATTGATTTCAGAGAGGAAGGGAGAGGGATAGAGAGATAGAAACATCAATGATGAGAGAGAATCATTGATCGGCTGCCTCCTGCATGCCCCCTACTGGGGACCAAGCCCACAACCCAGGCATCTATCCTTGGCCAAAATCGAACCTGGGACTCTTCAGTCGGCAGGCCTACGCTCTATCCACTGAGCCAAACGGGCTAGGGCAGAACCTTCTTTAAACAGTGCATCTTTTCACTTTGATTTTTTTTAAAATTACCTATGTGTTAGGAAATCGTTTATAGCTTCTATTCATATTAGCCCAACCTACCCCGTGGGGCCACAGAAGAGTGGTCATTGCACATGAATAAAATGCCTTTGTCCAGAGACATGATCTCCTCATAAAAATATATTTAAACTAAAGAGAAGGTAAGTATGGGTGGCAAGTGGTGGGGAAAGAGAACATCCAGTGAGAATAGAATAAAAACAAAGATACAGAAGGTACTTGGTGACTTTTCCTCCAGTTATTGGAAAATGGAACAGAAAACAGTACTTTAATGCTTCAAAAACTAAAAAAAATCAGAACAAAGTGATGAGTACACTGTGTACCTTGAGAGAAATATGACCTCGTCAATTTGTTGAGATAGCTCATTAGCATGGGGTAACAGTTCCAGTTTTCCTGGCAGGTATAACGTAGGATTACACTTATTACCTACCTGTACTTCCCACCCCTAGCAAAGTTTGAGATCACCATGTGACTTATTCTGGCCAATAAAATGTGAGCAAACGTGGTATGTCCCTTTCAGGCAATAGTTTTAACAGCTAGTGTGCAATATACCAGCTTTATTTTCTTTTGCCACAGTCACTAAAAATGCTCAAGTGGTGGCTGTCATCAGCATCGGTCCCAGAATGAACACAACAAAGAGAACCCACAACTGATATGCAATGAGCATGTGTCATAGGAAGAAATAAACCTTGTTGTCTTAAGCCACTGAGATTTTAGGACTTATTATTGCAGAACAATCTAATTTATCTTCATTGATATACAAACTAGAAGTGAGATGCTGCCACAACAAGAACTCCAAAATACTGGATCAGGGATCAAGCAACAAGGAAGCGCCCCCCCCCCCCCCCAACCCCACCCAAGGAAACTTATCAGAGACAGGAGCTCAGCAAATGATCCACATTAAGGAGTAACAAAACATTTGATGAAATTGTCACCACAATAATTTGGAAGTGGCACATACCTAATGAATTTATGACAATGTATCTAGGGGGCTAATGGATGTATTTATACCTTAATAGAAGAGGCTAGAAGACAGGAAGATGAGAACTATGTGAGAGTTGCTGTTGGTTGTGCCTAATGAAATATTAAAAGAAAAGTACTCAAAGAAGAACCACCATCCAAGAGACTAGTGATTCAAACCTTAAAATAATCCTTTAGTCCCCACCTTTGTGGGGTCAGGCGGTAAGCTGAAAAAACTGCTCAGCCATGGGAAGAGCTCATAACCTCCAAAGCCAACTTCAGATGTGGTCAAGGATGATAAAAATGAAAGGGACCTCTTGCAGGGCAAAGCCAAGGACCATGGAGAACTATGCTCTAGAACAGTGGTTCCCAACAATGGGGCACATGCCCCACACAGGGGCAATTTGATTTTTAAGGGGGGCAATTCGAGAATGAGTTATTAACAGTGAATATTTTGCATTTTTTATGCTCCTAAGGGCCTCATATACAGTACATAAATATATATTGTGACATATTTATGCATTTTAGTTCTCTATTATATGTTTTGAAACTTTGCTATTTTTTTTCATATCACTTTGTATTATCATTTTTTAAATAATTTCTTAGTGACTTCTTCCTCAGTACTTCAACTGTCCTTTCATTCTTTTATTTTTTTCTTTCATGGATGCCATGTTCTTTGGAAGCTTGTTTAGACCAAGTTAATGGCCTTTTAGGCTTCCTCCAGGAAAGTTTACTTTTTGAATAATAAGTATATGTCATAGGGGGAGCATCAGGATTTTAGAGATGCTTAGGTGGGACATGGCCAAAAAAGAGTTTGGAACCACTGCTCTAGAGCATGTGTCAGCATATGAACTATCTGTTACTGGTCAATAATAATGAGATCAACATAGAAATTGAGTGTAAATGTTTAGAAGCTTTTATTGCAATTTCACACATTTGCAAATAAAATGCTAAGGGCAACAAAAGTTTTTGTTTGGCACCAAAATATTGAAAGAGCCCCCGGAGGGAAATGAGGACAATGTACCTCAAGGGAAAAACACTGATATTCCTGCTAGTGAGGGGAGGGGGCAAGGATTCACCTTCATATGTTCTGCAGACAGGTGGAGCAGCTGGTGGCCCTCTCCAGCCAGAACAATCCCATTTTGAAATTGGGTCCCGCACACAGTACTCGGCAAATGGTTCAGCTTTAAATGTTTGAAAGACCATTGTGCTAAAGGAATCTGCCCTCCTAGAACAACAATATCCAACCATTGTGCATTTGGACACATTTCCAGTTTTAAAATATCTAGCAACAAGCTTTTCTAGAAGGCCACTGATTCGTTTGCCTTTTATAGGCCTAAATTACCCTTTCGATTAACCAAAAAAGTAACGGTTTTCCCTCTCAACAAAAAGAAGAAATTGACAACTGTAAACATTAAGCAAATTATACCAAGAGCTGTGGGCATCATTCTCTGGGAAAAAGACATGTTTCCTATTTTGCAACAAATGGGGCACTTAATGCTTACAAAGTTCCTGTAAGAGTATTTTGTCAAAAATTAGCTTACTTAAGGTTTAATGCTGCTACTGTAGAACAGAACCTGCTCATTGAACCAGCCTCAAATAAAATGCTGATTAGATCTCATCACAACTTATCATTTAAGAACCAAAGGAGTCAGCATTGTCAACATCTCTCTACTTTACAGCCATTTCAAGATAATTGGGGAAAAATTCTTTATCTCCATCCCCACCCCCTAGCACACATACACCTAAAAAAAGGAGAAAAGAGGAGGGTATCCACAGGTTGCTAGCTCTATCCCCGTAGGAGGCAGCCAATCAATGATTCCCTCTCAGTATATCTCTCTCCCTCTCCCTTCCTCTCTGAAATCAATAAAAATATATATATTTTTTTTAAAGAGGAGGGTATCTATATATATATATATATATATATAATTTAAAGAGGAGGGTATCCAGAGTTGCAATGACACTAGAATAAAAAGTCTTACAATCAAAGACCTAAAACTATCCAGGTATTAAGTATCATTTTAAGTAGATAATATAGGAGAAAAAGAAAAAAACTTCATAGCGAAATTGTATTCATGGCCTAAAATTTGCACCTCATTGATTACAAAAGATACAAAAAACAGGCCATGCCAGAGAACAAGAGGTTCCCCTGATTTTGACAAGTGACTCAAATCCCATAACTCTGAATTCATGCTTAATTTATGTGCTACAGCACATAACTGCAATCAGTTAACTCACTGCTGCCATCGAGCACTGTCCCCTCTCAAGTAGAACTGTAGGGTCCTAACCACATGCTCCAGGAATCCATTACGTTAATTTCTTACACTCCAATAAACATGCGATCCTTCTCAAAAGCGTTGTCGGATTAGGCCTGTGAACTTCTGTAGGCTGCACTGCACAACTGCTCAGCTGACTGTTCCACCTGTGAGATACCACGTAACAGCGCTAGGCCCACACATCTATCCCAGTGTGTCAGCACAGCTAGAAAGAATCCAAAACAGCCCCCACCCCGCAACCTATGAACCAGGAAGTCCAGGTAGGATTCCCATCTGGGCACATACCTGGGTTGTGGGCTCGGTCCCCATTAGAGGGCTGAAGGAGGCAGCCAATCAAATTATTCTCTCTCATCACTGATGTTTCTTTCTATCTCTCTCTCTCTCCCTTCCTCTCTGAAATCAATTAGATAGATAAATAGATAGTCTATAGATGGAGATGGAGATGGAGATAGAGAAAGGGGTGATAGAGATAGAACCCAAAACACACCAGCATCCGGTGCCTGGGGTACAAAACAGACTTTAAAGTTCTCTGTGGATCACTAGCTAGGAAAGAAGGTAGCAACACTCTTCCTGGGCAAAGCATTAGAGCGAAGGATAGTGAAACAGGAAAGGCTGGGTCTTGGCTGCGTCAGTAAATATGCCAGTACCTTTCAGATACTGAATTTGTGGAGTGCCGCTCATTCTAAGAAGAATACAAATTATTTTCTCTTCATAATGCACTATTCTGCTCATTTTATTAGCAATCACCAAAAGAAAGAAAGAAAGAAAGAAAGAAAGAAAGAAAGAAAGAAAGAAGAGAAGAGAAAAGAAGTCAAGAAATGCTATGTGTCAGCCAATACACCTGGGAGATTTATTCATTCCTCACTCATTTACAGCAGTCACAGAACATTTGTTTTGTGTCTCTGGTTTACCACAGACAGGACGAAGGTTGGAAGAATGCATGTGGAATTTAGGGAGCACAGACCATTCCGCTTCTTCCTCTCTAGAATCCATATGAGACAGAGTTCTATTTCTGCCTTTTCCCTAAACTTATGCCTAGCAGAGCATCTGTCTACATTCTAAGTTTCAAAGGGCCACGTTCCCCCTTTTCACACTGCTGGGTCCTCCATCTCATCCTCATACCACTCTTCTCTAAGGGCGGCTCCCGAGGGAGGAAAGAGCCTTACTTAGAACGGGGGTCCCCCTTCGCCTCATTCCATTCCCGCTCCCCTCAAAGGGCTCAGGTTTTCCTCGCCGCTCACGCCGGGAAGGAAGGAAGCAAAATGCCCCTCCTCAGAACCCCGGGGAGGCCCCTTCTAGGCCAAACCCGAGCTCAGCGGGGCGGCCTTTGCTGGGGGAGAGCCGCCTGGGTGAAGCCCCATTCCTGCAGGCAGAGCCCAGAGCCCTGGCCTGGAGGACCCGCGCGGCCACCTACCTGCCCGCGCGCGGCCGCCGGCTCGCGCCCGGCGAAGGAGAGGCAGAAGGCGGGTCCTCGCCCCGCTCACCCCGCAGACGCGCTCGCTACGCCCACTTGCGAGAGTGCAGCGCCCACAGCCGCCACCGCTCAGTGCAATGGGCCTGCAAACACACACACACACACACACAAACACACTCACACACACACATAAAACACACAATCCCGGGGGCTCCTCCCTCTCCTCGTGCTCCCGACGTGAGACCTCTCCAACCAATGGGAAGCACAGAGGGCGGAGCGAGACCCGCCCCAGGTGGCGGGCGACCACCGTGTCCTCCCGCCGGTGCGAACGGGCCGTGCAGTTGCTGGGCCAATCGGCAGCGTGGGTGGGGAGTGCGCGGAGGGGGAGAAGGCGGAGAGCGCAGGCGTCCAATCAGAGCTTGGATCCCCGGAGCGACGGGTCCCGCGGCCCGTGGGCGTCCGAGCTCGGCGCGCTGGGGGCGTGCCCGCCTGGCCCAATCGGCGCGAGCCCAAGGTGCGGAGCGAGCGCCTCAAATGCTCGGGTTTCTCAGCTGATTGTCTCCAGCCGAGAGTTGTTTTTTGCAGCGACCGAGCGGATCCGCAGCAGGAGGAGCCGAGACCCCCGGGGGGGTCGGGTAGAGAAGGCGGGATCGGAGGATCTGCGACTGCTCAGTCGCGAGGCTCCGGGTCCTGTCACGGCGCTTCCTGGGGTTGGAGGTTAGGGTGGGTGGGGGGGTGAGGCACCCATCCTTCTCCCCCTCGACGGCAGCCCCGAGCCCGGCCCCTTCCTTCCCGCGCGCCCTCGCCCTCCCTCCAGCCCCCTCATGAGGGTGTCCGTGCCGGGTCCCGTGGCCGCCGCTGCCGCCGCTCCGGTGGCCGGCCGCGAGCCCTCGACGCCGGGCCAGGGCGGCGGAGGGGAAGGCGCCGTCGCGGCCGCCTCGGGCGCCGCGGTGCCGGGCTCGGTGCAGTTGGCGCTGAGCGTCCTGCACGCCCTGCTCTACGCCGCGCTCTTCGCCTTTGCCTACCTGCAGCTGTGGCGGCTGCTGCTGTACCGCGAGCGGCGGCTGAGTTACCAGAGCCTCTGCCTCTTCCTCTGCCTCCTGTGGGCAGCGCTCAGGACCACCCTCTTCTCCGCCGCCTTCTCGCTGAGCGGCTCCCTGCCTCTGCTCCGGCCGCCCGCCCGCCTGCACTTCTTCCCCCACTGGCTGCTCTACTGCTTCCCCTCCTGCCTCCAGTTCTCCACGCTCTGTCTCCTCAACCTCTACCTGGCGGAGGTAAGGCGGGAGGACCGGCGTGCGGGGCCGGCCGGGCGAGCGCCCCCCCCCCCCCCCTCCAACCCCCGCGAGCAACTCTGAATAGGGACGGGGTGCGGGGTGGGGGGGAGCGGCCCTGAGATGCGGACCCGAGACCAGTCTGGGGAAACTGAGGCACGCCTGGAGGGCGCGCCGGTGTGCTCTCCCTAAACTTGAGCAGCTGATTGATTGACTCGGTTGCGGAGGGGCTGGGGGTGGGGGGGCGGCGGAGGGAGTACGAGTGTGTGTTCTCCCAACTTAAGACTGCAGGACGACCCTTTGTTCGGGGTTCTAGCCCTCGAGGGTTGGGGGGTGGCATCGCCAGAAGTAGCAGCCCCCGGCAGCTCCGCCGAAGCCGGACTGCGCCGAGAGGGGCTGGATGCTGAGGTAGCAGCAGCTCTGCCGAAGCTGGCCTGCTGCCAGCCATTACGTCACCAGGCAGAGCTGTGCCTCTGCTATTGTTGCTGCGTTTCTTTTATTAGAAGCTTATATTCCCTCCTGCATCTCCTTTCCTGTGGCTCGATCAGCCTCGCACAAATCCCGTTCGATCGTTCCCCAGCAGGGTTAATAATCAATCACCAATGCCTGGGGTCAATAGAAAGACCTCCATCAAGCCCTTCATGTTTGCCCCAGTTGCTTCATGCTTTGGCTATTTTTCCTACCTCTTGCAGCCTAGTCTCTCTCTCTCTTTTTTTTTTCTTTTTTTTTTGGAGCTAATTAAGAGAAAATACTAGCTGAATCTGTGCCTATTGCAGAAACAAACCACCAAACTGTTTTTGCAATAACTTGTTTAATAGCTGGGAGCTAATCACACCCCCTTTCTCTTTTATGGGGAATTACTGGTTGGATTGCATTGTTCTGGGGAGCTTAGGTATTTGACCCATTTCAAACAGGTTTGGGAGTGTAAGGTTGTCAATCATGTGTGTCAGCTAGTGGTATTTAAGCCACAGAATTTTGAGAATTGTAGAAAAAGCCCCCCTCCCCATCCTGCAAAAAAAAAAAAAAATAGCTTGCGGAGGGGAGGAAGCAAGGTGACATCATATACTTAATACTGACATAGAACAATATTGGTCTATGCAACTAATCCTCTCAAAGGCTTTGGAGGTGATGAGAATTAACTAGTTATCAGCAAAGGTAAAAACATTTGATGCAGAATCAGTGATTATATTTCTTGCATACATAAACCAACTCTTTTCTCCCATAGTAGATAGAAAGTAGAATGCATAATTTTTAAATCCAGTCCTAACTTCAGCTTTTTAGCACGCTAAAAGCAATAGTTGAAAATAAGTAACAAAACATTAACTTTCATTCTTTTCCTTCCCCCCCCCCCCACCTTTGGAAGTCCAAGCAATACAATGACTAACAACCAAACAGTAAAAAGCATAAATAAAAAGCATGGGTAATCATAAATCAAATCATGCCATAGTCATGTCACTTATTTGATGATGTTTTGATCTTCTAGTTGTTATTTGAACTTTAATTATTTCTCTCCTTTGCAGTTAAACTGATACATTATATTCTTCCTGACACCATTTCTGATACAATACCAGTGACCTTTCTTCACTGAAGCTTTAATCCAGCTTTAGATATAGTTAATCTACCTATATGTGATTAGCAGTCCTTATGCCTTGAGCATCAGATAAATTATTTTCCCCTATACACTTTGACTTATAAAATTATATTAATGATCCACTGCAAAATAGTTGGTAGGCATTTCATAAAGGAGATAAACACTTTTTTTTTTTACTTTTTTCTTGTGACATCATATATAAAGTGCACAAATCTTAAATGTATAGCTAGGTCTAGCCTTGCCTGGGTAGCTTAGTTGGTTAGAGCATTGTCCCAATACCCTAAGGTTGCAGGTTCAATCCCAGGTCAGGGCAATACAAGAATCAATCAATGAATGCATAAATAAGTGGAACAACAAATAGATGTTTGTCTTTCCCTCTCTCTAAAATCGATTTTTTTAAAAATTTTAAGCCCTAGCTAGTTTGGCTCAGTGGACAAAGTGTTGGGCCCACAGACTGAAGGGTCGCAGGTTTCATTTCAGTCAAGGGTTTGCACTTCAGTTGCAGGCTCAATCCCTGGCCCCAGGTGTGGGACGCAACCGATTGCTATGCTCTCTTACATCTATTGCTGTGTCTCTCTTTCATCTATGTTTCTCTGTCTCTCCCCCTCCCTCCTACTCTTTCTAAAAACAAACAAAATCAATGGAAAAATATCCTTGGGTTAGGATTGACAAAACCACACACAAAAAAACAAACAAACGTACTCTCAAAATAAAATCACTAATAAAAGAGAAAGATGCAAATTGACCATACCTTCAGATGCCCACCAGCCAATCAAAAGTGAGTATGCAAATTAACCCAACAAATATGGCGGGTTAAATTGCATATGCTGGTGCCAAGCAGCTGGGGGTGGGGCAGGACGCTTGCATCATCACCATGGCGACGACGCAGGCATACTGCACCAGCCCAGCCGCTCTGGGCCTCTGGGCAGCGTGGGAAGGCAGAAAGGCGGCTCCGGGCCAGAGCAAAGGTGGTGCTGGCAGCCAGGGGAAGGAAGGCCCATTCTTGCATGAATCTTCGTGCATCGGGCCTCTAGTTTAAGAATAAAATAAAAATTTTAATGTGCAAAGATAGATGAAATTTTACATATGGACACTCTCATGTTACCACCACCAGATTAAAATATACAGTATTTCCAGTGCCCAGAGGTTCCCTTTGGTTCCCTTGTGCTCTCTCCCAGTCATACCTTTCACCCTGACATAAATACAAAGTGGCTAAACACTGTAACAGTATAATTTAAAGTTCAAAATTCAAAAACTATGCTTCTATACATAATACACAATAACTAGATTGAGTTTTAAAAAATTTTTTTTCTGATATTCCCAGCTAGTGAGGAAGAACTTAAATGTCTAAAAGTCTTCCTGTTTAATGAATCTTGTTAGTGTGGTGTACTTTTTAAAAAGCAATAAAACTCTGTTAACCTCGAAATATAATTTGGAAAATTATATACAATTATATTTGGAAATATAATTTGGAAAAAAGCTGGACTAAAGCTTTTTCCTTTTGTAGTGTCTCTTAATAGTGTAGGTTGTCTGTGCTTGTCTTTTTATAATAAAACTAGAGGCCTGATGTACAAAGTCCATGCACATGGGGGGGGGGTTGTCTCTCAGCCCAGCCTGTGCCCTCTCACAGTCCGGGAGCCCTTGGAGGATGTCTGACTGACGGCTTAGGCTCCCATGGGGAGCAGGCCTAAGCCATCAGTCGGACATCCTTAGCACTGCCACAGAGGCAGGAGAGGCTCCTGCCTTTGCTGCTGCGCCCGCCAGCCATGCGCCCGGCTCAGGGTATCTGGCTGAGCGGCACTCCATCTGTGGGAGCGCACTGACCACCAGGGGGCAGCTCCTGCATTGAGCGTCTGACCCCTAGTGATCAGTGTGCATCATAGTGACTGGTCATTCTGCCATTTGGTCGATTTGCATATTAGCCTTTTATTATATAGGATTAACAATTTTATGACACATTACTTAAAAGAACACATTTTCCACCTGTTTAAAAAGAGGTATCTTAACCAGAAGTAATTTCCCTATTCATTAGGAAAAAATCTAGAAGCATCTGTATTTAAAAGAAAATTTGAATTCAAATTTTTTTATCAATTTCAAGGAACTGAAAGTACTCTTCCCATTGGTTGTTCTGAATTAATGAAGCTTTCCCAGTGAGTTCTTCATATTCTGAGTGAGCAGAGTAATAGAGAAAGTCTGGATGATGACAAAACAACTGATATTTGATTTTCTTTGTAATATATTTTTTAATTTATTTCAGAGAGGAAGGGAGGAGAGAGACATAGAAACATTGATGATTAGAGAATGATGGATTGCCTGCCTCCTGCACGCCCCCTACTGGGAATCAAGCCCTCAACCCAGGCATGTGCCCTGATCAGAAATTGAACTATGACCTCCTGGTTCATAGGTCGATGTTCAATTCCTGAGCCACGTAGACCAGGCATATTTGCTTTTTTTTTTTAACCAAAAGGCCCTATAGCTATTTTGAATAGGTGTGCTTCTTGATTAACAAATCACTCTGTCTTCACTTCTGTCATATTAAATACCAATTTTACTTTACTGTTGATCTCTTTAAAGCATTTGTTGTATCCACTTCTCACTAATTAAAAACATTCTAACTTTAAAGACTTAGTTACAAAGAATGACTGGGCAGTGTAAAAATAGAGTTAGTGAAACAATCGTTACTACTTTGAACATATTTTGGTGGTTCTTCTAGAACCCATTACATTTTCAAAAAGTTAAGACTGCCTGGGCCACATTTTCTTTTGCTGACTACACTTGAGCAGAATTGAGAAAAAAGGAAGTAGCACTTCCTAAAATAATTAGACTTTTCAACTCATTATACTTAACCTCCAGAAGACAGATAGTTGGAAAACAAAACCTGTACACTAATCTAAAAACACCCATTAAACTTTTTCTGGCATGATCAATAGAACATTTACCAGGTGTACCAGTTAATAATGCAGATTTTGTAATCAAAGAAAACATGATAATTTCAAGAGAAATATCAAAGGTGCTTTATTCAAAGTAATGTCCATCACTAGCTACACATTTCCCCCATCTTTCAGGTAATTTGTAGATACTGTCCGAACAGAACTTTTCTTGTTTTGAGGCAAACCATTCAGAGACCCAATTTTCCACTTCTTTGTACATTTTGAAGTGCTGCTTAGAAAGTGTGTGTGCCATGGATCGAAACAAGTGGTAATCTGAAGGATCAAGGTCTGGTGAATACAGTGGGTGGGTTAATACTTCCCAGGCAAGATCTTTTATCGTGTCTTTAACTGGTTTTGAAGTGTGTGATGGTACGTTATCATGAAGCAAAATTACTTTGCCGTGTCTTCTGGCACATTCTGGTCGTTTCACGATCAAAGCGTCGTTCAAATTGATTATTTGTTGTCAGTAGCGATCAATATTAATGGTTTCACCTGTTTTTAGAAGTTCATAATACACCACACCTTCCTGATCCCACCAAACGCAGAGCATTGCCTTCTTTCCGAAGCAATTTGGCCTTGCAGTCGATGTTGATGGTTGACCTGGATCAACCCATGATTTTGTGCATTTGAGATTCTCAAAATAAATTTACTTTTCATCACTAGTCACAATTCGATGCAAAAAAGACTTTCTTTCGTGCCATTGAAGCAACATTTTACTGATGACTTTTCGGTTTTCCATTTGTCTTTTGTTCAGTTGATGTGGCACCCATTTTTCTTCTTTTAAAATCTTTCCCATTGCTTGTAAACTAGGGAAATTGTTTGCTGAGCAATGTTTAATCTTTCTGAAAGTTGTTTTTGAGTTTGACACGCATCTTCATCCAATAATGCTTGTAATTATTAGTCTTCAACCTTTTTCGGTTGACCTGAACATTCTTTGTCTTTCACATTGAAATCATCACTTTTAAAGCATTTAAACCAGCGTTCACAAGTATTTTGAGATGGAGCATGTTCACCATAAGCTTCCCGAAGTATACGATAACTTCAAAATAGTATTCTTCAAAATAAAGTAATGAATTAAAACTTCCCGCAAATGCTCTCTTTTTGGCACGAAATTTGACATTTTTAAGTGTAAAAATATCTATGATGTTAACACCTTCAGAAAATTTGACATATGTAGTTTTGAAGCTTGCTGTCAATACAACAAAATAACATACATATCAAGTCGCATATGTATCAACATATGTGTAACTCCATCTATTGAAAAAAAATCTGCATTATTAACTGGTACACCTGGTACCTTACCAGTAAAAGATTCACACTCTTGTACTTTTAGCACAGAGGATGTTAGTCGTTAAAACAGATTACAGTCTCCCCCTCTTATCTGCAGGGATACATTCCAAGACCCCCCAAGTGGATGAAACTATGGATAGTACCAAATCCTATATGTACTATGTTTTTTCTGGTACATACATGCCTTTTCACTTAAAGGAAGCACTTTACAGCCTCTCTTTGGCATATCCAAATTGCCAGCATCACTACACTTAGGCTTTGGGGCCATTATTAGTAAAATAGGAGTTACTTGAACACAGGCACCGTGGTCCTGCCACATTGATCTGATAACCAAGATGGCTATTCAGTGACTAATGAGCAGGTAGCATGAATACACTAAACCAGATATTTGCAATCATTGTACTGCAAGAATTTTTAAAATATGTGACACCTGATTATTTGGTATGGGGCACTGACCTCTTTTCCCTTAAATTGTCAAATAAAAAAATGACAACAGCCAACACAAAATAGCATCCGGTGTGAATGAATCAAAATAATACCTTTTTTTTTTTTTTTTGTCAGATCAGAAAAAAAAAGACTCTTTTTTGGTGTGCCACAGACTTTAGTAATTAGTTTGTGTGCCATGAGATGAAAAGGTTGAAAATCGCTGCACTAGACAAAGAGATAATTCACATCCTAGGCAAAATATAGGGGGATGGCATGAGATTTCATCATGCTATCCATACAATTTAAAACTTATGAGTTGTTTATTTCTGGAATTTTCCATTTACTATATTCCAACCATAGTTGATGACAGATAAATGAAACTACATAAGGGGGACTACTGTATCTGATAAAATGGATGCTATTTGCCATTGGAACAAGAAGACTTAAAAGGAGAGTTGATAGTATACTATCTTTGGAGTACTGTAATGCATGCCAAAATCAATGAGTTCATCTTCAAGACCCATATTGATATTTTTTTTCTTGCAATTTTGTAACATGAATGCCAGATGGTTAATCAGAGTAAAACACAGTGACTTAATCACAACACCAAAACAGATAAGAAAATTAAATTCAACTTTTAACTTTTACATTTATGGGTGCTATCTTTGTCCCTGACAATAGATGTATTCTTCCAAATATTGGTGGTATGTCAAATAACATGCAGTTTAACTTATCACTACTTTGGTTTTGTTAAAATGTCCCATGATTTCTCACAAAAGTGTTTTCAACAACTAAAATGAAAAGTCCTTTAAGGATAAGAAGTTATTTTATCATATTTTTATCTCATAGCAACTAGACCAATGGGATATATGTTATTGAGAGACAATCTTGAAAAGGCTAAAATCTATAAAGTATTTAGCCATCTAGAATTTGGGGATTAACTCAATTTTGATGAACATTTGAGGAAAATTATTTGTGTACTTTCTAGGATCTTTATACTTTTTTGCCTAAAAGATTGCCTACAGTACAAATGCAAAGATTCTCTTAGATTATCTTGGTTTAATTAAATTTAATTTTTATTATTGTGGATAAATCCTAATGACACTACTTTATATAACAGAATTGTGCTTTGCAAAATTATTTTTATGTCATGGCAAATGGCCCATAGTAATTAGGGCTTTCCTAATTTGGTTTCAACAAATTCTGTTAAATAGAGGAGCCTGTAAAACAAATACGTCTCACATCATGAGTCAGTTACTATTTACTGAAATAGTGGTTTAGTTCAGTGTTGGATTTTATCTGTTATTGCGATTATAAACTGTTTTTGTCTGAATCTCCTAAACTGCTTTACCTGTTAAGTTGATTCTATTTTTCCTAAGATCATCTGTGAGGCAAGAGTTTGAGAAACAATTCTATGGCAGAAGAAATGATTACATGTTTTACATTTTGTGTAATTTAATATTTTCAGAAACACTTAATGACACTTGTCTTTACAGCCCCCATGACATAGGTAGAAATTCGGTAAATGGGGTGTAACTTGTCCAAGGTTATATGGTAGTATGTATCAGATATGAGACTACTGTATAGCCAAGGGCTATAAAGTCTTATCAAGTGATCTCTTTCAGTGAACTTTCCTGGATACCATCCATTCTTTATTTATTACTAGAGGCCTGGTGCACGAAATTCATGCACTGGGGGGGAGGGGGTGTCCCTCAGCCCAGCCTGCACCCTCTCCAATCTGGGAACCCTCAGGGAATGTCCGACTGCCGGTTTAGGCCCGATCCCACAGGGCAGCCATCTTGTGCCAGAGCATGATGGTCAATTTGCATATTACCTCTTTATTATATAGGATTATATAGGATTTAATGCTTCTTTATTTAACTTGCTTTCCCATTTTCTACCACATCAAGCGTTTTTCACTCTCCAGAAATCTTTTCTTCCCCCTTCATACTCTGTGTATAACCCTCATGTCGTAGTTAATAAAAGTAGAAACCAGAGCCATCACACTGAACAAAGATTCAGAGAAATGCTTTAAAATGCTGCAGAGAGTATTTAATCTTTTTCAATGAATGATTGAGCTGATAAGAAAATTCCTCAGTGGCAAGAAGCCACAAAAGAAGTAGTGAATGTAGAATGATAAACCACCACACAGATGTTATTAGCTGTTTAGCTGCTTCCTGCTAGCCTAAAGCCTGGATTTTAATTTTATGTGTTGGTAGTATGGGGAAGTGACATTGGAGGCAATAACTTGTAGTGAGTTCTAATCAGAGACCTCAATCCCTCCAGCTTAATGCCAGAAAAATAAAAATGTACATCTTCAGTGGATTAGGGGGAAATAAGCAGGTCCTCAGAGGTTATGCCTGGGGTTTGTGCCTATCTCTGCCTTGGCTCTGAGTGAAGGAGATACAAATTGGGGCAATAAAAGTCTTCCCTGAGAATTCATAAAGCTTATTCTTATACAAATTTGAAGCCTGAATTCACACCACTTCTGTGACTTTAGAAAGAGACGGGGAGGAGGGAAACACTTGAAAAATGTGGTTTGTTACCTTGGTTCAATAGCAACCTCAAGCACCTAGAAAGAGCAAATGCAAGTTGTCTTTTGGGGAATATACATAAAATCCAGAATCCTAACAGATAAAATTCCAAGGAACATAAGCTCAAAATGAAAAATTACACTGAGGAATCTTATGTACAAAGATTGAAGATGTCAGAATTAACAAATAGTATAAGTTATTCATTTATGTGCATTAAGAAATTAAACAATATTGATATATGATCAAAAATAATCAAAACCAACTAAGCACATTTGGAAATAAATCATTTTTTAAAATGAAACACGTAAAGTTAGAAACTGAAATGGATGGTTAATCAACAGATTAAACAGTTTAGAAAAATGAATGAACTAAAAGATCTGAGGGGGGAAAATTACGCAGAATACAGCCCAGATGAATAAAAAATGGAAAATAATTATTCTAATTGGAATTTCAGAGGAAGTATTCAAAAAAATTAATGACTTAAAGATTGCCCACATTTATAAACACCAAGTTTCAGATTCAGAAAGCCCAAAAAATTTAAGTCAGGCTCAATAAAAATGAACACATTAGAGTAACACCTCAAAATACCAAAGACAAATTATTTTTAAAACAACCAAATGGAGAAGATATTACCAACAAAGTTATTTGAGATTTTACTCTAATGTGTTCAATAAAGCATGAACAATTTCAACAAAGTATGAGAATCTCAGCAGAGATGGAAAGTACAAAACATAAGTCGTGGACCTGAAGAACACAAAAACAAGTGAAAAATTCACTTGAACTGTTTATCAGCAGATCAAACAAGAAAGGATCAATAAACTCAAAGACAAGTTATTAGAAATAATTCAGTCAGAAGAGCAAAAAGAAAAGAAATGAACAAAACTGAAGGAACTTATGGTATACCATAAAGAAGAGTAATATCCACATTGAATTCCAGTCAGATGAGAAAGAACCAAAAAACTTATTCAAAGAAGTAATGGCCAAAAACTTCCCAGATCTGGGGTATTAAATGTACATCCAGATCCAAGAAGTCAAAGGATATGAAAAAGAGGAAACCAAAGAAATACACCCCATGACACATTGTAATCAAATTGTCAAAGTCAAAGGCAATTTTAAAAGCAAAGAGAGAGAAAACATGTTACATGCAAGGCAACTCTAGAAGACTATCAGATTTTTCAGCAAAAATCTTGCAGGCCAAAAAAGATCATCTTGCTGAAAGTGCTGAAAATAAAAAGTGCTTTTAAAGTGCTGAAGATAAAAAGTGCTAAGGATAATATATTCTCCAAAACTGTTCTTTGAAAGTGGAGAGAGAATGACTTTCCTAAAAGCTGAAGAAGTTCATCACCACTAACCCTGTCTTACATGAAATGCTAAAGAGAATTCTTGAAGTTGAGAAGCATTGGGAAAGATAAATATATAGACAAATACTGTGTTACTTTAATTGTAGTGGGTAAATCACTTTTAATTTTAGTACAAAAGTTAAGAAAAGTATAAAATAACTATAAAATATGTTTTTAAACATAAGATAAATAGGTATAAATTGAGACAACAATACAAAATGTTGTCAGGGATAAGTCAAAGTGTAGAGTTTTGGTATGCAATTAAACTTACTTTGTTGTCAGCTTAAAATAGACTGTTAGAACTATAAGATATTTTCATAAGCTCCAAGGCTTACACACACAAAACCTATAGAAATTACACAAAAGAAAAAGGAAAAAGCATATCAGTACAAAAACTCAACAAAACAGAAAGGAAGACAGCAAGACAGAAAAAGACAGACCAAGAACTATAAGACTAATAGGAAAAAATCATCTAAATGGCAATAGTAAATCCTGTCTTATCAATAATAACTTTAAATGTAAAGTAATTACCAAATCAAATGTCCCAACTATATGTTGTCTACAAGAAACTCACTTTAGATTTAAGGATACACATAGACTGAAAGTAAATGGGTGAAAAAAAGATATTTCATGCTAGTACTAACCAAAAGAGAGCAGAGATGGTTATACTTAGACAAAGTAGACTTTAAGTCAATAACTGTCATAAGAGGCAAAGAAGGACATGATAAAATGATAAAAGGGTCAGTCCTCCAGGAATATAGAACAATTTATAAATATTTATGCAACCAACATCAGGGTATCTAATCATCAAATATTTACAGAATTGAAGGGAGAAATAAATAATACCATAATAGTAAGACACGTTAAGACCCCCACTTTCAATAATGGATAGAACACCCAGACAGGAGATCAATAAGGAAACAGAGCTCTTGAGCAAACTTATAAACCAAATGAACCTAACAGATTTACACAGAACATTCCATCCAACAGCAGCACAATACTCATCCTTCTCAAGTACACCTGGATATTTCTCTAGGGAAGATCACATGTTAGATGACAAAATGAGTCTTACATTCAAGACAACTGAAATCATACCAAGTATCTTGTCTGACCACAATGGAATGAAACTAGAAATCAGTAACAGAAGTAAAACTGGAAAGTTCACGACTGTGTGAAAAGTAAACAGTACACTCTTGCACAACCATTGAGTCAAAGAAGAAATCAAAAAGGAAATTAGAAAATACCTCATGACAAAAAAAAGTACAACATAAAAATTATGGGGTGCAGCAAAAGCAGTGCTACGAGGGAATAGCAGTGATAAATGCCTACATTAAAAAATAAGAATGATTCAAACAAACAGCCTAACTTTTCACCCCAAGGAACTAGAAAAGAACAAACAGCCCATAGTTAGCAGAAGGAAGGAGATAAAGATCAGAGCACAAATAAATGAACTAAAGAATATAAAAACAATAGAAAGCAATGAAATGAAGAGGTGTGTGAGTTTTTGTTTTAAAAGATAAAGTTGACAGACAGCTAGACTAAGGGAAAAAATCAGAAATGAAGAGATATTATAATTCTATGAACAGTTATATATCAACAAACTGGACAACCTATAAGAAATGGATAAATTCCTAGAAACATTCAACCTATTGATTTTTACCTCATACCATCCATAGAAATCTTCCTGATAGGAATCATAGAAATAAATATAAAAGCTAAAATTTGTAGGAAAAAAAAGAGGAGAAAATCTTAGTTACCTGGAAGGAGACAAAGATTTCTTAGGAAACAAAAAGCATGAACCAAAATTGACAAATAAGACTTTATCAAAATTAAAAGCTTGGGGGTTTTTTTGTTGTTGTTTTTTGGTTTTTTTGCAAGACAGATAATATAGAGGCAAGCCACAGATTAGAAGAAAAAAGGTTTTTTTTCTTTAGACCAGGAGAAAATGCAGCACATATATCTGTCAAAGTACTTGAATTCAGAATATACTGGTATAAAGAACTCTTAAAATTCAATAATAAAAAAGTCCAAATGATAAAATATTTTAACAGACACTTCACAAAAGAAGATACATGCATGGCCAAGAAGCCCATGAAAAGATGCTCAAGATCATTAGTCATCAAGAAAATGAAAATTATAACCACAATGACATACCACTAAATATTAACTAGAAAGACTAAAATTGAAATGACTATGCCAAGTACTGGCAACAATGAAGATTAATTGGAATGTAAAGTTTTATAACCACATTGAAAAATGTTGTGATAGTTTTTAAAAAATAAAGCATAAACTTGTCATAAAACATAGCCATTATATACCAAACTAGGGGCCCAGTGCATGAATTCATGCACCTTGAAAGGAACTGTGGCCCGCAAGGCTGCAGTGGGCACAGGGGCGGGTCTCGGCCCATCCTCTGCGCCCCCGCCTGGCTCCTCCTGCTGTGGCCCCTGGTACCTTGTCTGCCAGCAGCCCCACTCCCACCACGCTGCTCCCATGTGCTGACGGCACTGGCCCCGCTCGCATCTGCTGATGGCACTGAGCGATTGGAGCTGGCACCAGCAGCGGGTGTGAGCAGCAGCTGCTGCCCCAATCGCCCCTCAGAAGCAGGGGGAGGTGGAGAAGCCCTGAGGGACGATCGGGGCCGGCAGCCACAGCTCACACCCACTGATGTCACCAAGTGATCTGGGCCAGCTCCGGATGCCGGCAGTGGGTGTAAAGGGGCCAGCGCCAGCAGCAGATGCGAGCACCCAGCAGGACAGTGGCGCATGGGAGCAAAGAATTTTCAGTAACCACCAGAGTCTCACCCTGGTGACAGTGACCAGCCCCCCACCTTGGTTTGGCGCCCCCGCTTACCTGCTCCGCCATCCCACCACAGGCGATGCCCACCATGTTCCGCGCTCTGCTGCCAACGCCTGCCATGTTCTGCGGGCACCCCCTGGTGGTCAGCGCACGTCATAGTGATTGCTTGTTTAGTTCCTTTGTTCGGTATATTTGTATATTAGGGTTTTATAAATATAAGTATCATGGAGTAGGAAAATCCCTGAATATATAATTTTCACATAACTTAGTCTCCACCCTTTTCTTTCTCTTTTCCTACTTACCTGCCTTCTCCCCTGCAACAAGAGTGCTTAAAAACTCAAATGCCTAAAGGGCCCTAGATACTACAATCTGAGAGAGAATAGGGACTGTGTGAACTAGAGAGCACATATCTAAAGAGAACAGCCACATTAATTCTGTTCCAGCTCTAAGATACCATTGCCAAATCACCTGATTTTTTCAAGAGAAATTAGAAATTCCTGTTTGATTTTTTTAAAAATATATTTTATTGATTATTTTACAGAGAGGAAGGGAGAGGGATAGAGAGAAACATCAATGAGAGAGAAACATCGATCAACTGCCTCCTGCACACCCCCCACTGGGGATGTGCCCGCAACCAAGGTACATGCCCTTGACCGGAATCAAACCTGGGACCTTTCAGTCCGTAGGCTGACGCTCTATCCACTGAGCCAAACCGGTTAGGGCCTATTTGATTTTTTTAAATGAGAAATCTTTTAAATAATTACAGGGTATTGAAGTATTATTTTAAAATACTATGGATTAATGCTGAATAAGCCAAGCAAAACAGTTTATGGGTCAAACCCAAACCAGGGGCTACTAATTTGTATTTTTCTCTTTCCCCCCTTCTACTTTTGTATTACCTTCCTTGAAGGAGTAAAACAAATCAACACAATCTTTACAATCTCTATATATAAGGCTAATATGCAAAGTGTCCCCTAGAGAGTTCAACCGGGAGAACAGGAGTTCGATCGCTCGCTATGACATGTGCTGACCACCAAGGGGCGGCGCAGAATGAAGGGAGGCCACGGCTGGCAGCCAGAAGGCCCTGATGGGCCCTGATCACCGGCCAGGCCTGGGGTGATCATGCACCGGGTATCTAGTTCCCATATAACAAAGCTGAATTACATTTAATAACCATCAACATTAGTTTAAATGAATTCTGAGTAGTTAACACCTTAAGTTATGGGAAATTTATGGTGTTCTAAGTCTAACCAAACATAAAGAAAATATCATATATCATATGATATATTGTACATTTACTTTTAAGGAAATTTTGCATACTCTTCAGCACTTGGCACTTTTATGTATGGGGTCAATGCTTAATCATTTGGATGGGTGAGCAAATTCATGGTAAAATAAAAGTTTAAAATAAATGTTTTTTCTCTCCATCTCCACAAATAAAATCAGAATGTCCAACTTAGCAAAGTAGTTAGAACTTTTTATCTAATTTGTTTTAAATAAAGACAAACTTTTATAAATTAAGTGTCCTTGTTATCTTTTTTATTGAATTTATTGGTGTTACATTGGTTAGTAAAATTATATAGGTTTAAGGTGTACAATTCTATAATACATCATCTGAATATTATATTGTGTGTTCACCACCACAAATTATCTCTTCCTGTTATCTTTTTATTTTACCTTTGTTAAAATGTGTGTTTAAAGTAGTATAATTTCATCAATAGCCCTGAACTAGAAGTTTGGGTATCTGAGCTCTAGATGCTATTCTAGTTGGCTAATTGATATCTGCTAAATCACTACTTTTCTGGGCCAGTTGTTTAATTAATGAAGTGATTAGTCCCAGTGATATCTAAGATACCTTTAATTCGAATAGTTTTACACTAATAAAGCAACCCTAAATTGAGGGTTAAAAACAAAACAAAACAAACTTCCTAATTAATGGCCTAGTTCTGAGATCTAATACAGTGTCTATGAATTCTATCTCTGAGATATGAATGCCTATTTTAAAAAATACACATTATTTTAAAACGAATTAAAGTTTAGCCTGGCCAGTGTGACTCAGTGGTTGAACATCCACCAAGGAATCCAAGAGTCATGGTTCGATTCCCAGTCAGGGCACATGCCTGGATTTCGGGCTTGATCCCTAAGTTGGGGGTGTGCAGGAGGCAGCCAATCCATGTTTCTTTCTTTTTTAAAATATATTTTTATTGATTTCAGAGAGGAGAAGGAGAGATAGAAACATCAATGATCTCCCATCGATGTTTCTATCCCTCTCTCTCTCTCAAAAAAAAAAAATAGAACAATAAAAAACATTTAAAAAAATAAAATGAATTAAAGTTTAGGATGTAAGTAAACAAATACTTAAATATTTAGAATTATCTGCTTTCTAAGATATGATATAGCTGGACATGTTAAATCTGTATTTAAAAAAAACTGTACTATCTTTTTACAAAAACTCAATTATAGCTGCCATTTTTCATTAGCATATTGATCACACACTGCAATTTTTTTTCAACTTCAGTCTCTCACTGTAAAAATGCTTCAATAATATTTTCTTACACTTTTGTGCTCTTTCCTCCGTTATTATGTAGAACTTTGTCCAATTACTGATCGAATGACTTGGGCTGATTTGAGATGATACTGTGTACTCTAGGGAACTTTACTGTCAGGCGATGGAATTAGCAGGTTTTAAGCTAATGCAAGTCATCATCACTGATTACGTTCAAACTGTTACTGTCCTTAAGAAATCAAGATGAGAAGAAAGTAAGCGGCATTCTTCTGCTTCTTTCTCTCCTGTGATATCTTCTGAAACACTCTGCCCTTTTTTCCCTCTACCATTATTAGTCAGACAGATATCTCCAATGAATCTGGCTCTCTGTCTTTACAAAAAGCAACTATGCTCTCTTCCTAATTCAAAAGCATGAAAGGTTTTATGAAAAATCAGTAATACACAGTGGGGAATTTAGTGCTGAAAAATTTTAAAGGATAGCACAGTTTCAGCACAATTTAAATTAGTTTCCTAAGGAGCCTACGTCTATGATGTATGAGACTCAGCTCAGAAAAAAAAAATTCTCTATATTCCTTAATATAAAATGTTTACTTATATTCAAATAACTGTCCATAGTAAACTAATGAACGGTACATAGTAATCTGCTATGTTTCAGGGCTATTTTTAGTAATGAAAGCTCACAAATGTTTTCTTCTCATAAAAATAATACTTCATTCCTGAATAATTTAGTTACTTATCTTTTTAAAAAATATACTTCTAGTTAGGTAAAGGCACTTGATAGTCTACAAAACAACATAAAATGACGGTGTTGAATTGTTTCTATGTCATTACTTTTGTTAAACAGATAATTTGGTTTCTGAATATGTTTTTCTTGGGCATATTAATTTTGCAAATCTTGAACTAACAAGTAGTTGCTGTGACATATAGATGTTACTACTAATAAAGTAATATTTTTCACCTTAAAATTTAGGGAATGAATTTGAACTATATCTTATCAAAGATTGTGCAAATATATCAAAGAAAACCAGAATCCCTATGAGCATTGAATTAGGAGTCAGGACAGTACAATGGGTTTTAATCCTTTCAATTTCCTACGTGTTCCTGGACAATAAACTTAATCTGTGAAGTTCAGCTTTGTTATTTGTAAATTAAGTTATTGAATTAAATGTCTAAGGTTTTTCTTAGTCCAGGACAGGTGAGAGACAAGCTTCTTGGTGTCCTCTCCCAGCAGTCTTACAGAAAGCGCTTATTCTCCTAGCAATAATATGTGACAACATCTACAAAGTATTGCCAACAAGGAGCACTTACCTGAGACATGGTGTTCAAGGTTTTTATCGGGGGTGGGTCAGATGGGCATGAAGCGTCTATGGCTGACTTCAGTTATTCAGTCTCCAGCCTCTTCAAAGGTCAGACTGATACCACATGGTCCTGGGCTCCTACCATAAATCACACCGGTAGCATAGACTATTTGGGGTGGCCCAAGGCCCCGGGTAAACAGCGATACTCTTGGGCAGGGTATTCCAAGATCTTACAAATTATCTTCCAAGAGCCAGGAAAGAGCCAGATCTTTCCTTGGAATGTGCAGGGTTTGGACAAGTTAGGCCTGCTGAGTTAATACTTCCCTGCATACCTTGTTTCAGTGAAGTAGTCCTTTACTACCTTCTTGAGGAAGGGTGCTTGGTAAGCAATTTTTTGAGGCTTTTTATGTCTGAAATATTTTAATTTTGTCATATTTGATTGACAGTTTAGATAGCAATAGAATTCTCGGTTGAAGATAATTTTCCCTGACAATTTTTAAAGTGTTGCTCCACTTCCAGTATTGCTATTAAAGTTTGAGAGCCATTCTGATTCTTGATCCTTTCTATGTGACTTGTCCTTTTCCTCACTGAAAACTATTAGATTTTTCTTTGACCCTAGTGTTCTGAAAGGATGTTTCTTCATATGGGTCTGTTTTCTATCCATTTTGCTGGCCATTGAGCAGCCGTTCAATTTAGTCACATGTATCCTTTAGTTTGGGGAAATATTCTTTAATTTTTTATTGATTTTTCTCTCCTCTTTTGTTTCTGTTCTCTCTTTCTGGGACTCCTAATACGTATTTGGATGTTGGACCTCCATAACAGATCCTTTTCTTATCTCTTCTCTCCTATTTTTTCTTATTTATCTTTATTGTTGAAAGTATTACAGATGTCTCCTTTTTTCCCCCATTGACCCCCCTTCATCCCATTCCCGCCTCCTTCCCAGACCTTCACCACACTAGTGTCTGTGTCCATGGGTTATGCATGTATGCATATAAGGTCTTTGCTTAATCTCCCCCCTGCAACCCCGCTTTCCCTCTGAGATTTGTCAGTCTGTTTCATGCTTCCGTGTCTCTGGATCTATTTTGTTCATCAGTTTATTTTGTTCATTAGATTCCACAAATAAGTGAGATCATGTGATACTTGTCTTTCTTGACTGGCTTATTTCACTTAGCATAATACTCCCAAGTATTATGCTCCATGCTGTCTCAGAGGGTAAGAGATCCTTCTTTTTTACTGCTGCATAGTATTCCATGGTGTAATTGTACGACAGCTTATTTTATCCACTCATCCACTAATGGGCACTTGGGCTGTTTCCAGATCTTTGCTATTGTAAATTGCGCTGCTATGAACATAGGGGTGCATATATCCTTTCTGATTGGTGTTTCTGGTTTCTTAGGATATTCCTAGAAGTGGGATCACTGGGTCAAATGGCAGTTCCATATTTAATTTTTTGAGGAAACTCCATACTGTTTTTCCATAGTGGCTGCACCAGTCATTTTGCTAATATTTTTTGATATTTTTTCCAACTTCTAGCCCTTCTATTCACTTTTTCATTTCTACTAGCATGTTTAATTTCTATTAGCTCATTTTTTATTCTCTGATTTTTTTTTGTAACGGTATCATGTTTTTGTTTTACAAGTGCAGTGTCCTATATCTCTGACTCTAATAAGGATAGGGTTTTGTTTGGCTTTTTGTATCATTTTTTTAATTATATTTGTTGTTTTGATTTTTATCTTTTATTAAAAACTTTAAGCTATCTGCTTAACCTTGGCTATCTGTTCATAATTAAGAGTAGAAGCTGTAAGCCTGTGGGTGAGACATGTAAACACTGTAGGGTGATCTAGCCAGATAATTTTTTTAATATATTTTATTGATATCAGAGAGGAAGGGAGAGGGAGAGAGAGATAGAAACATCAATGATGAGAGGGAATCATTGATCAGCTGCCTCCTGCACACCCCCTACTGGGGATCGAGCCAACAACCAAGCATGTGCCCTTGACCAGAATCGAACTTGGGACCCTTCAGTCCGCAGGGCAATGCTCTATCCACTGAGCCAAGCCAGCTAGGAACAGATAATATTTTTAATTCTTGTCTTTTCTTTCTTTCTTTATTGGCCAGACAATTTTTTAGGTAACCCCTGATGCTAAATTTTGATTTTCCCTCTTGGGTGATCAAGTTTCCTCAGGGGGAAACAATATTCTAATCCTTCACAAAATAAAGGTGTAGTTTACAAAATGTTGAGAACCTAATCAGGGAAGAGGGTTGAGGCAAGGGAACATCCCTATACTTGATATTCATCACTCATCTCTGTTTTCAGTATGGTGCCAAACTGTCAGCTGTGCCTTTCATACTCCAGGCCAGAGTTACCTCTCCAGAGAGTAAACACCCAGACGTCTGCCAGGATGAATAAGGGGCATTTGCCCAGGACATGGACTAGGGAAGGAGATTTAGGATTTAACTGCTCCTAAAACATCTTTTACCATCACCTGTTTTAGCCATCTCCACCTCTCAGTTCCAATGAGACTTGGTTCCTATGCTTTTTAAATAGCCTGAAACATGTATCAGGTTGGTTCTCAAACCTCCTCATGACTGGGTTGGAATTCATCTTTCTTGGATAATCACACATTGTGTTGGGGTCTCCAGGACCACCTTCAGCTTTGATGACTTGCTGAAAGGACTCAGAGTTGTTACACTCCTGGTGAAAGTTTATTACAGTGAAATCAGCAGAGGAAAAGAGAGATGAAGTAAGGTCCAGAGGAAACTAGGCACCAGCTTCCAAGAGTCCTCTCCCAGTGGAGTCACAACTATGCTTAATTCCTTCTATAATGAGTTGTGACAATGGTGTGAAATGTTATTTACCAGGGAAGCTCACTGGAAACAGTGCCAAAGTTTTTTATTGGGTTTTACTGATGTAAGCACTCTCTGCCTAACACATCCCAAAATTCCATACTCCCAGAAGGAAAGCAGGTGTTGAGTATAAACTATATTGTTTGCACAAACAGTTTAGACACAGTGAAACACCCTTGTTATTTAGGGAGTGGTGGGAATCCTCCCCAAATCCAAGTTCCCAAATGCCAGCCAAGGACCAACCTTGCTGGTCCGAAAAGCAGGCTTTTCGAAGGATAACAGTCTCAGGCCTATGTTAATTAACTCTTTTTTGCACACACAGCTGCTTTCTGGATTCCAACATTTTTTATTCTATCTTTTCCCATTCTACTCAAACATATAGTTGTATGCCTTTTAAGAAAATCCTTTTACTATTGTTTTAGTGGAGTTTCAGGTGAGAACAAAATTAGATATATAAAAATCGTTTTAAGCAACTCAAAAGAAAACCAACTAAACAGAGAGATGAAATTTTAAAAAGTATTAGTATCCCAAGAGAGAGACAAAAACATATTGTATCCTAGAAGGAAGAAACAGCTGCTGTAAAGAAAACTTTTTTTTTTTTAGATATGTTTTTATTGATTTCAGAGAGAGGAAAGGAACGGGGGAAAGAGATAGAAACGTCATTGATAAGAATCATGGATCAGCTGCCTCTTTCACGCCCGCTGCTGGGAATTGAGCCTGCAACCTGGGCATGTGCCCTGACTGGGAATTGAACTGTGACCTCCTGGTTCATAGGTTGATGCTCAACCACTGACCCACACCAGCAAGAAAACATTTAAAAATATATATTTTTATTGAATCCTGGCTGGTGTGGTTCAGTTGGTTGGGCATGGTCCTTCCTGTACATCAAAAGGTCACAGGTAGGGTGCATGTAGGAGGCAGCTGATTGGTGTTTCTCTCTCTCTCTTTCCCTTCCTTTCTCTCTCTAAAAAAATCAATAAAACATTCTAAAAGTAAAAAAATATTTTTAAATGTTTTTATCGGTTTTTGTTTGTTTTTGTTGTTGTTTTTTTAGAGAGAGGAGAAGGGGGAGAGAGAAAAAAAAATCCATGTGAGAGAGAAACCAATTGGCTGCCTTCTGCACTCCCCCTATCAGGGATTAACCCTGCAACCAGGGCCCTGACCAAGGATCCAACTGATGATCTTTTGGTGCATGGAACAATACTCAACCAACTAAGCTACATCGGCCAGGGCTAAAAAAAATTGTACAAATAAAATATATGATAGACATTGAAAGATAACATCTGAGAAAAGTCTGGCTTTTCAATTTATAGCTAAAATAGCTTAAAGCCTCACTGTTTTATATGCAAGTAGTAGCAATGGTAAGCTTGGGAATGGTGCACTACTCCCCATAGCAACTTGAGTATTTGAGATGGAAACTCTGGATAACTGTGCTTTAAAGCAATCCACATATTTGGATATATGTGCCTATCCATCATGAAGAAGAGATTATGTCCACCACAATTTATTTTTGCATCAATTTCAAATTTTATATAGGTATGTTCTCCAATTTCTATTTCTGATTCTTTAAAAGTGGGAAATCAACTTGACAACAAGAAATTCTATAGGAAAGCATCAGTTTTAATTATTTTAGTTTCCTGGCCAGTATGGGTCAGTGGTAGAGTATTGGCCCGAGCACCAAAGGGTCTCAGTTTGATTCTCAATTAAGGGCATGTACCTGGACCTGGTTGTAGGTTCTTTCCGTTTCCCAACCCCAAGGATCGGAGCATCTACAGGAGGCAACCAATCGCTTACATTGATGTTTCTCTCTCTCCCCCCCATCCCTCTCTTCCACTCTGTCTAAAATAAAATAAAATAAAATAAAATAAAATAAAATAAAGTGTTTTAGTGCTTACCAGCAACATGGGTCTACATGCCCTGGGGGGACAGAAAATTATATACAGCTCCAGTGTAACTCTTCCTCAATTTTGTGATACCTCTATTCATTAAACTTACATTAGGTAGCATTTACAAATAAAATATATTTGTCATATTCTCATTTTCTCTTATTTGAAGAAATAATAGGGACATAAAATATGGATATGGAAGTCTGAATTTTTA
>NW_005871239.1:2040747-2118643 GCF_000147115.1 Myotis lucifugus | reverse complement strand
TGGAAAGTATCATTTCAGATAACTTATAAATAGGTTTAATATTTAAAAATAAAGTATTCTTGCCCGACCAGTGTGGCTCAATGGTTGAATGTCAACCCATACATCAAGAAGTTACTGGTTCGATTCCCAGTCAGGGCACAAGCCCAGGTTGCAGGCTCGATCCCCAGCAAAGGGCATGCAGGAGGCAACAATCAGTGTTTCTTTCTCTACCTCTCCCTTCCTCTCTCACTTAAAAAAATAATAGAAATGTTTTAAAAAATAAAAATAAAGTATTCTAGTGATAAACAGTATTTTAATTCTTTATTAATTCAAAAATTCTAAATCAATATTTTCTAAGTTAGGGGTTACTAGTTTGTGAGATACATATGAAACATTTGGTATTCATCAACCTATATAATTATTTATACTTTAATAAAGAATATCTTTCTATAAATGGCCCATTTATTCAGTTTTTCTGGTATTAAGAAAGACCTTGGGGGGGAAAAGGACACATATGTAATACCCTTTGTAATGCTTTAAGCAATAAAAAAATAAATTAAAAAAAAAAAAAAGAAAGAAAGACCTGGAAAGATAAGGCCCCTCTGACATCAATTGACATCAGAAAAGTCATTTAGACATATGTTATTTACCATTCTAAACTTCAAAAAAATCTACATAAAGTACGTTTGTTATGTTTCATGAACTATTCTTCACCGCCTTAACAAACAAGATACTATTGCTTGACATTTATATATTATATTTTTTTACTCAGGACCATAGCCTCTTAGCTAAATTCTATAAAATACTTAGAATCAAATATCAGATCATTGTTTTTAACCTTACTGTAATCTAAATATGATTAAAGTACCAGGTGTGTTTATGTGATGCATTGTAACATATTTTGCAAATCTTAGATAACAGTTGACCTTTAATTATTTCCTTATTCAATTCAGCTCCCTCTCACACCCATTATTTATCCCATCCCATGAACTGTAATCTTATGAATTACACTTCCCACTATGTCCCTGTTCTCTTCATTTGAACCTTTTAAATGCTTTCACTGAAATCTAGCTTTTTCCAGCTGACACTTTGTGCCTTAAAAACCCTCCATGTCAACTTGTGGAAAGAACAATCAGCCTATTTTATGTTTCCCAACACTACTTACTGATGTTATACCATCATCATCTCTCTGAAATCTATGCCATCTGATTAGGTCATCCTTGGCTGTAATAATAACTTCGACTTTCCTGGATGAATCAGCACTTTCTTCTGGACTGGTCTCTTGTTATACAGATCTTTTTTGAAGCCCACATTGATAACCCACTCTGTCTCTCAATTCACTGGCTTCTCAGAGCTTTTTTCCATTTCTATGTGAGCCATCCAATAGCATGCCCACACCTTGGATCAGCTCTTAAATGAAGCAGTTCTTCCTGACCAGTCTCATCTCTTTTTTCCTTATACATCTTGAATGCATCCCTTTCTCTGATTTCTACTCTCGTCTATATTTTAATTACTTTACCTCTTCTGTTTACCCCACTCCATTAGCTCCTTTCTGATGTCATTTGCATTTAGAACCAAGGGTCAGTCTAGTAGTCTTCATCCCTTGGCTTTTTGCTGTGGTTCATTTGCCTACTTTTTATTTCTCTACAATAGTTCCATGTTCCATTTCTAAATTAATACATGAAAATGCAACCTAGTTATTTGCATTTTATAATGGCATCCACTTTTTTCTATTAGATTGTTTTAATTTTAAAATCAGGAAGCTTTACTGATTTTAAAATTCACTGTCAGCTGCCTGATTTTAACTAGACCTCTCTGCTTCTCAATGCAATATTTTCTTTTGTAACCCTTCTAGTGGTGTGTTCAAAATGTTTTCTATATTCCAAGTGCTTAAATCTAACATACCTTCCCAGGAAATGACCTTGCCTCCTGCTTACTAGAAAAAAATAGAATCTATCTGCCAAATTCTCATCTATCTCCTCTATATCAGAATGTCTGTATCCATGCTATGTCCAAGTTTATTTTAACAAAGAGGTTTGTAGATTATTTTACAATAATCTTCCTTTACTCAGAAAGATGCATCTTCCTTTTCAGGGATAACTGTCCTCTTCTAGAGCTTTCTTTAACAATTGAATTCTCCCTTCCTCTCCCCCACTCTCTATCATTTTACCCTCTCTGGTTCATTTTTTTATTACAGTTTACTTTCAATATTATTTTGTACTAGAGGCCCAGTGCACGAATTCGTGCATGGGTGGGGTCCCTCTGGGTGTCCTGCAGGGATCAGGCCGAAACCCGCAGTCCAATGCTGCCTGCATGTGCCTGCCGAGGGCTCACACCCAATCAGTCCCAGTCAGGAGAGGCTCGCGCTACCAGAGCAGCAGTCGCCAGCCATGAGCCCTGCTTTGGGCACCCTCCCAAGATAGTGGCCTGTGGGATCGGGCTGACACTGGCTCTCCGCATCCCCCAAGAGGTCCCTGATTGCGAGAGGGAACAGGCCAGGATGAGGGACCCCACCGGTGCACAATCGGGCCGGGGAGGGGCCACGGGAGGGCTCCAGGGCATGTCCAGCCCATTTCACTCAGTCCCGATCAGCTGGACCCCAGCAGTAAGCTAATCTACCAATTGGAGCATCTGCCCCCTGGTGGTCAGTGCACAACATAGTGACTGGTCGATCGGTCAACTGCCCGCTGGTGATCAGTGCACATCTTAGCGAGCGGTTGAGCAGCCTTAGCATATCATTAGTGTGTTATGCTTTGATTGGTTGTTCAGTTGTTCTGCTCTTCGGTCTATTTGCATATTACCCTTTTATTATATAGTATTGGTTTCAGGTCTACAGCAAAGTGGTCAATAGTCATATACTTTACATAGTGTTCCCCATGACATTTCCAGTACCCACCTGGCACCATGCATAGTTCTCAAAGTATTATTGGCTTTATTCCCTATTCTGTACTTTAATTCATTTCTGACCAGTAGATTATTAAGTCAGAAATTGAAGAGTTTGGAATTTTACTCTATTCGAAGACTTGTTAGCCTGCCACAGCTTTATATACATACTAGAAGCCCTGTGCACGGATTCGTGTACTGGTAGGGCCCCTCAGCCTGGCCTGCGGGGATCTGGCCAAAACCAGCCCAATGCACGGATTCATTCAGGGGTTTCCGGCCCATCTCGCCCAGCCCCAATTGGTCGGACCCCAGCAGCAAGCTAACCTACCGGACAGAGCATCTTCCCCCTGGTGGTCATTGCACATCATAGCGACTGGTCAAATGGTCGAACAAACAGTCAGACACTTAGTATACTAGGCTTTTATTATATAGGATACTGACAGAAAACACAAGACCCATGGGTCAGAGAAAAAGACCATTTATTGCTCAGGGTGAAAACAACCACATCCCTGGCTGGTTTGGCTAAGTGGATAGAGCGTTGGACTGGAGACTGAAGGGTACCAGGTTCAATTCCAGTCAAGGGCACATGCCCAGGTTGCAGGCTTGATCCCCATTGGGGGGCATGCAGGAGGCAGCCAATCGGTGGTTCTCTCTCATCATTGATGTTTCTATCTCCCTCCCTCTCCTTTCCTCTCTGAATCAATAAAAACATTAAAACACACACACAAAAACACCAAAGCAATATCTTGCAACACATCCTAAGCCCCAATTACTATAAGGCAATATAGTGAGAGCCAGATGTTACCTGTGCATGCAGCAGGGTGTGTTACAGGAAGGAAACTCCAAAATAAGGAAGAGAGACAGACAGGCACACCTTATCTTGCCTCTGTAATGTAAGCAAATTTTCACCAAAAAGGGAGAAGGAGACTACTCCCCTGGCATGTCTCCAAAGCGGGAAATGTTCTCTATCTTCATTATACTGGTCAGGAAGCAAATCTTCCCTCTGACCTTAAAGTAGACATTATCTCTAGTTTTCAAGGAAGTTTGTTATGTAAGCCCCTTCACTCAAAAGACCTGGACCATACAGAAACATGCAATATTCATGGAGAATTGTCTCCCAACACAAATTTTCCCAGGTGTATTATCTTCAAACATATCTTATACTAGAGGACTGGTGCACAAAAATTTGTGCACTCGGGGGGCGTCCCTCAGCCCGGCCTATGCCCTCTTGCAGTCTGGGACCCCTCGGAGGATGTCCACCTGCTGGCTTAGGCCCGCTCCCTGGGGGATCGGGCCCAAACTGGCAGTCAGACATCCCTCTGAAAGCCCGGCAGCCCTAGGGGGATGTCCACTTGCCAGCAGGGAGCAGGCCTAAGCTGCAGTCAGACATCCTTAGTGCTGCAGAGGAGGCGGGAGAGGCTCCCACCACCACCGCTGTACTGGCAGCCATCAGCCTGGCTTGTGGCTGAGCAGAGCTCCCCCTGTGGGAGCACACTGACCACCAGGGGGCAGCTCCTGCATTGAGCATCTGCCCCCTGGTGGTCAGTGTGTGTCATAGTGACCAGTCATTCCCAGTCTTTCTGCTGTTAGGGTCAGTTTGCATATTACCCTTTTATTATATAGGATAGAGGCCTGGTGCATGGGTGGGGGCTGGCTGGTTTGCCCTGAAGGGTGTCCCGGATCAGGGTGGGGGTCCCGCTGGGGTGCCTGGCCAGCCTGGGTGAGGGGCTGAGGGCTGTTTGCAGCTGGTCACATCCCCTTCAGGGTAGGGGTCCCCACTGGGGTGCCTGACCAGTCTGGGTGAGGGGCTGAAGGCCGTTTTCAGGTTGGCCCAGCCCCTCAGCAACGGAAGCTCCCAGCCTCTCCTTTTTTCTTTTTTCTTTTTTTATTCTGGGATTTATTTACCTTCTATAATTGAAACTTTGTAGCCTTGAGAGGAGCTCAGAGCCGGCCAGGGCGGGCGGGAGGGAAGCCTCCTGCCTGCTCCAGCTCCGTGGCCTCGGCCAGCTGAAAGCAGGTGTCTGGGGTTTATTTACCTTCTATAATTGAAACTTTGTTGCTTTGAGTGGAGCTCAGAGCCCGACACGGCAAGCAGGAACCTTGGCTTTCTCCATCACTGGAGCAAGCAAGCCTCCTGCTCGCTTCAGCTGCATGGCTGCCGGCCGCCATCTTGGTTGGGTTAATTTGCATATCTTGCTGATTAGCCAATGGGAGGCGTAGTGAAGGTATGGTCAATTACCATGTTTGTCTATTATTAGATAGGATTCTTCGTACCTACCTGCTTTACTTTGTTTAACAAGTATTTGAGGATCTGCTGTTTGCAAGGCTTTGTGAAGGAAGGAAGGAAGTATACTAGATATGGTATCTGCTTATTATCCTTGTGTTAATTTTTTGGTCCCTTGTTTCCTTTTACTACTTCACTACATCTTAGGGGAAATAATCTTTGTAGAACACTCAGCCATAGTGCTATAGTAAGTAGTCCCATTTTAGGGCAAAGCATGAGTAATATAATGAAGTTCAGTATCAGTGACAAGTCATTGAGCACAATGTCTGCCTCATAATAAAAGTTTAATACATGTTTAAACTGAATTAATTCTGTTTGTTTTTAAACACAGAAATTTAAGCCTACAAGAAAAAATTCTTAATTTATTGTCTTAAGCCTTGGAAAACCTGCCTATTTTTATTTCATGGTAGTTCTATTAACATTTGAATTTTACTTATTATCTGTTGTTACTTGTAGTTGTATCATTTTGAAATACAAAATGAAAACAAATTTAAGAATTTTCTATTACACGTTTTCAAAACTTTTTTCTATACTCTCTTTATAGGTTATATGTAAAGTCAGATGTGCCACTGAACTTGACAAACACAGGTAAGTTTCATGAGTAGCAAGGTTTAAATTTTATTCACAGTGGACTTCTCAAGGTTGAAGGGCATGGTGGTTAAGGGTGCCTTGGCAGCTTTATAGAAAATCAAATTAGATTAGTTCGTAGGAAGTGAATTGAATAACCCACAGTACTTTCTCTGCAGCCATATTGCTGCCTAATACCTTTTTTTGCTGCTCTGCTACTATTCCTGCTTCAGATGTCAGAGGTAGTTTCATAGGGTCCACAAACACTAAAGTTAGATTATGCTGTTTGGGGAAAGAACATATTGTATAGCTGCAAGAAATAACTAATGTTTCAATACTGATTTCCCTCAAAAATTCAAGCCAGGACACTTGATAACTATGCAACTCATTTAACATCTCAATGCTTTGGTTTCCTAAAGTGCTATAATCCCCAGAGTATATTAATAATTTCAAGATCTATTTTAGGTTTAAAACTATCTGATTATTGTAGTTAATATTTAATCTGAGAGAATATTAATATCTAAACTTCTCAAACTAAAATCTTTGTACTTTGCATGTACACTTGACAAACATTGCTTGTTACACATTACCTTCAATTTACCATGCATAAACTATAGCCAAAGGCTGACAACAATTTATGACTTCCACTATTGAAAGAGATTCAAAATAAAAGATATTAGTATGCCAAATAAATTTCTGGATCATATTACTTTGGGGTATAAAATTTATCTGAACTGGGATTGCTTTCATACAGATAGCTGTTACCGCTACTTGATGTAGATAGCCACACCTTACCTGAAGAGTTTTTATGAGGTGGTCTAATTTTTCTTAGGAGCAAGTTTTTAAGCATTTCATTTTCAGAGTTTCTCTGTATGCATAGTATATATGCAACTTTATAAGAAGAGGAGGTGTTGATAAGTGCTTGAAACTCTACTGTCCTTATGTTCTTTAGTCATGTTTGAAAGTAATGTTTGCTATGGATATTCAGAAGTTCATAAAATTAAATATTGTCTAAAACATATTTCCCTTACCTCTTAAAATTAATATTAATAATTACTTTTAAATTTAGGTAGTTTATTAATTTTCCAGGCAAATTATAAAAACCTGGTAATTCTTGGAATGGAAAGATCAATGAAAATATGCTTAGTAGTTACAAAAATGAAAAATTCAGGATTGCTTGAATTAGTGTTAAAATAATCCTACATTCTTCCTGGTAAAGGCAATTGAATTCAAGTCCATGTGAAATTATTTTTAAATTCATGCTTTAAAATCTAATGCCATTTTGAAATGCTTTAGATACTAATTTTATAGCATCGATAGCTCAAGTAACTGAGTGATTATTAAATTTGTATTTAATGAAATTACAAACATTTTGAACTGAAAGAATTATTGTACCTAAAGTAACACACTAATAAATTTAACTTTTCATTTGTTTTATAAATATCTAATAAAGTCATTTCTTTTTCTTTCAGAATTCTATTGCATTTGGGCTTTATATTGGCAAGCCTTGTCTTTTTAGTAGTGAACTTGACTTGTGCAATGATAGTCCATGGAGATGTCCCAGAAAATCAGTTGAAATGGACTGTGTTTGTTCGAGCGTTAATTAATGATAGCTTGTTTATTCTTTGTGCCATCTCTTTAGTTAGTTATATATGCAAAATTACAAAAATGTCATCAGCAAATGTCTACCTCGAATCAAAGGTAAGCATATTTCTTAAATTTTCACTTAAAAATATAACTTCAAGTTATCATCATATGAAGCATATTTTAATGGGAAGATAATATATTCTTTAAAGAATTCTGAATGTTGGGAACATTTTTGAGCATGAAGGAATGGTCACAAGAAGTTAAAAAGTATTCAAAACTTGGCACTTCACTAACTGATGATTTTTATAAAGCTTATACTAAGCATGTTATATTTTCTATGATTTATATCTTTTGCATTGGAGGCTAATTAAGTGAAATAACCCAAAATGTATATTAATGTATCACAAATAATCTAATACATAAAGCCACAGTAATAATTTAATATTTACTGTGTAGGGGTGGCAGTGTGGCCATTAATTACCATATTATGTCTACATACATTTGGGTTAGCAGTGTTAAGATTCCGTACTGGTAAAGTGGTGTTTATTTGTACTAAGGTTTAGAAAATGTTATTTCACCCCATAATATGAAGTCCCTATGATGTTTGAAACAGTTAATCATGTAACTAAATTTATAAATGCCTTCATTCTCCCTTATACTTTGGATCAGCAAACAAAAAAGCAAATGCTAGCCCATTAACAAAGAACCCTGGAAGTTTCTATTGTTGTTGATTAACATTGTGGGTGAACCATGAATCAGTCATCACAGTGTATTTGTGGTGTTGGATATGGGGGTATAGATGTGTGGTTATTGGGATATGAGTTTATACATGTAAATGATCTCATTTGGCATTATTGTCTATTCACAGAAAATAAGCAAGATAGTATCCTAAACAGAACAGTTCTCTGAAATATTTGTAGACTTCCATGTTGTTGTTATCCTTAATATAGTCCTAGTAAAGTCAGGTATTATAATTAAATGTATGGTAGTCAACTTGTCTTTACATTTAAGTGGAGACTTTCATTTGACTTTTTAAATATATGTCAGTTAAATGAAGAATAAATATAGAAATCTATATATATAAAAGCCCAGCAACCGGAATGGTGGAACAACCAGAACGACCGGAACAACCAGTGGCTATGATGCGCACTGCGGCAGCCAACCAGCCTGATGTGGGCCCCAATCGGCTCATCCCCAGCTGGCCCCCAACATCCCGATCCCGGGCAGGGCCAGCTGGCCAATTGCCTGTGGCCCCTCCCCTCTGCCAGCCTGGCCCAATGGGCCCCCATCAGGTGCACCGGCTGGACCCCACCCATGCACGAATTTGTGCACTGGGCCTCTAGTATATACAGTGGGGCCTTGACTTACGAGTTTAATTTGTTCCGTGACGGAGCTCGTAACTCAAATTACTCGAATGTCAAATCAATTGTGAATGAGTGAGACACATGATGCTGGGCTGATGTTGTGGCGTTCACTGTGACGTTCGCTGCACCAACTAGCGGTGGGGTATCTGAAGCTGGCTCATAACCCGAATTTTAGCTCGCAACTCAAAGCAAATAATCAGCCGAGAGATGGCTCGTATCTTGAAAAATTCGTTAGTCAGGACACTCATAAGTCAAGGCCCCACTGTACTAGTATATAATATTGTTTATGAAGAGAGAAAGAAAGGGTGTGGGGAAGGGAGAAGAGACTAAACTTAAACTTTCAAACCTATTCATCTTACATGGAAAATTATTTTATTCAACTTACGTTCTAAAAAGTTCCTAAATTTAAGTATTTTAGTTAATTCTGGTTTCAGTTTAAGTGTTAAAAATAATAGTTACTATTATGATACATACATAATCTTTTGGTGTAGCAATAGCACCCTCACTTAATATAATAACATCACCATATAATTCATATGTCTTGCTTGTCTAGTGATAAAGCATAAATAGATATGGTTGACTTTAAAGGTCTTTTCTGGTTACCAAATAACTTTTTCTAAGTTTGTTTTTACGTGCTTTGAAATAGATAGTTCTCTGAATATAGTAATATTCCCAATCTGAGAAGAAAAGTTCATCTGATAACTCCTCCAGAATTATTTCAGACATCTTCCCCTAACTGTCAAGTGAATGGTATTCACTTTGTTATTTTTTTAAACTCTTAAATTTAAAAGGTGCATGGATTCAGAATTCTCTAGGAACATTACAGAGACATGTTCAAATACATACCTATAAAGCTAAATATAAGATACTGGATTATTTGTATTATATTGTACTGTCAGGTCATAAACTTCTTTATTTAAAGAATACATCATCTTGCTTTCACGTTCTCCTTGTAAAATTACTAAGCTCAGTTTTGGGTTTTTTTCGTCTGTAACAATTACAGTAATGGCCATTTCTTTGATTCAATCAACAAATGTCTGTTGAGCCATGTGCCATCTCTTTTTTCACGCTGATACTGTTTCTTGGTATCCGTAAGAGCATTTCCTTAAAGCTCAGACTTGAGTCTTCTGTTTTTCTCATTTTATTCCTTCCTTCTACATATTCAGTAATAATGAGATTTTCCATAATTTGTCTCAAGCAAATCTGACCTACCTTATTTGTAAATGTCACATAGTATACTTTCCTGTCTGTATGTTAGGTTGTTTCGTCTTTCAGGAATGCCTTTTCCCCTCCCAGTGCTCTCTACCTATTTGTCCTTATCTTACCTAACTTTAAAGGCATAACTCTAATGGTTCCCCTTTTTAGGAATGCTTCTTCATCTCCAAAATAAAATTGAGAAATACCACTGTATCTGAATTCTCTTAAATCTTTATTATTTTACCAACTAGAACAGAACTATATGATTTGGTTCCCTTTTTCAAAGTAGCAACTCTAACTTGCTTTTTAAATATAAGTTATTGTCAATTTGAATAGCTTATTTGTGCTCTTTTATTTTTTTATTTTCTTACATATTTAAGGTTACTTTATACCATGTTTATGTTCTGATATAGATATTTTATATATTATTTTGTAAACTAATAAAGGTATTTAGCAATATGTTTTCTCAAGTACTGCTTTGGCAGCTTCCTATAATCTTGTTATATTGTTATTTATATTCTTATTTAACAATAACAAAGAGCATTTGCTGTTTAGATTTCAAACATGTCTCAAACATTACATATTACACATCAGTGTAAATTAGATATTATCTCTGTATAAAATTCTTCCTTCAATTCACTTTGGCGGGAAGTCTAAAATTCAGGCATCTGTCCTGTTCAGGCCCTCTAACTACCATAAGAAGTTACCAGTTTTACTCTCTGCTTGATTGTTCATGCATATGAATCTGGTATACTAAACAATGTAGAGATTTCTGCCCTCCAGGTTTTGGTTAGAGAAAATAAACCCTCAATTGTTAAATTCAAAACCTTAATTTCCAAAAAGGTTACCTAATGGAGGTATGGTCTGTCCATTTCCCTCCCTATCTAGTCTACATTTTATCCTCAGCCCAATCCAGATCATTGCAGAGTTTTGTACTAAGGCTGAATTGTACCCTGAATAGAGTTGTCTTTTCCGACCTACGCTTTGATACCATGCTTTAACATACATCAAGAAATATGTAAGAAATTTCTTGTAAAAAATATTTATCTTAAAATCATCTATATATATAAAAGCCTAAGCAACTGTTACGACTGAATGACTGGAATGACCTGTCAACCAGTCCCTATGACGTGCACTGACCACCAGGGGGCAGACGCTCAATGCAGGAGCTGCACTCTGGTGGTCAGTGCGCTCCCACAGGGGGAGTGCCACTCAGCCAGAAGCCGGGCTCATGGCTGGCAAGCGCAGCTGCACTGGTGGGAGTCTCTCCTGACTCCATGGCAGCGCTACTGAGTGGTAGTGGCAGGCACAGCAGGCCGGGATGAGCACAAGCAGCGTGGCACCCGGCCCCGGCTCCTCCCTGGCCACCTGCCGCTTGGCACACCGCTACATCCCTCAGGGGATGTCTGATTGCCGGTTTAGGCCCAATCCCTGCAGGACTGGCCTAAACCGGTAGTCGGACATCCCCTGAGGGGTCCCGGATTGCAAGAGGGCACAGGCCATGCTGAAGGACCTCCCCGCCCCGTGCATGAATTTATGCACTGGGCCTCTAGTTATTATATAATATTGCTGAGGATATTGTCCACACAGTGCTCCCCAGAAAAGATCTTTTCCTCTAATTCAGAACCAAGTAAAACATTATTGATTAAATCCTTCCTTTCTCTGGTTACTGTGTTGGTCAGTGGCAATTATGTGGCTCAGCAATCATAGATGACCTTGTGATATCCATTTTTGGTTCTGACTCTACTTCTAGTTCCTTCTCAATTTTTTATCACCATCTCCCTCACTCCCTACTGCACACACACATTCCTATGTTCATTTTGTGTGTGTGTGTGTATCTATAACTACTCAGATTCTCTTTTGCAGTGTGGGTGATATAAATACAAAGTTGGATTGGATATATTTTTGGATATGTTTATATCTTTTTTCAGGTATATCAATTTTTTAAATTAATTTGTAAAGACCTTATTGAGAGACTGTGTATCATAGTGATTAAGAGTTGGAAACCTGGGATCAGAGAGATAAGGATGCAAATCCCATCTCTCCTTTTTATTGGCTGTATGACATTAGAGAAGTAGCTTCACTCTCCTGATCTATAAAATGGAACTAATGATAGTGTTAATCTCATAGGTTGTTATGAGGATAAGAGTAGTATCTACCCTATAACATTTAAATTAATTTGTAAAGACCTTATTGAGAGACTGTGTATCATAGTGATTAAGAGTTGGAAACCTGGGATCAGAGAGATAAGGATGCAAATCCCATCTCTCCTTTTTATTGGCTGTATGACATTAGAGAAGTAGCTTCACTCTCCTGATCTATAAAATGGAACTAATGATAGTGTTAATCTCATAGGTTGTTATGAGGATAAGAGTAGTATCTACCCTATAACATTGTTATAAAAAATAAATGAAAATGCATATAAAGTGCTTAGTATAATGCCTAGCACTTGGAAAATGCTTATAAATGTTAGCTATTATCTCTTTTTTAAAAATATATTTTTATTGATTTCAGAGAGGAAGGGAGAGGGAGAGAGAGAATCATTGATCTGCTGCCACCTGTACACCCCCTGCTGGGGATCAAGCCTGCAACCCAGGCATGTGCCCTGACCTGGGAATCAAACCAGTGATCTCTTGGTTCCTGGTTGACACACACCCAGCTGGGCTAGCTAATATGATCTTAATGTGTACTTGGGGATGGTAATGTAGCTTCAGGAAGTTGTTGAATACCTGAAATTGTTGGCAAAATTTATCTGGAGAGAAGTTCTATGTGTATAATCAAATTCTCAAAAGGAACAGTGATCCAAAAAAAAAGACTAAGAATCACTGAAGACCAGGATTTATCTTTTAAATATTTTATTTTAATTTTACTTGATTCTACCTTATTTACATAGTGCTCCACCCAGACAGTGATAAAGGTTGATGTCTCCGACACATAACATTTCATCTAATATTTAACTAAGTTTTTCTTAGAAATTTTTGGAACAAATATTGTGGATCTTATATAATGGCCTTTTTAATTATAGGTATTTTTGTCCTAAAATCTACTGTATTATTATAATCTTCATTTTATTTGCATGGGTATAATAGACAGTATTTTTTGTCTATTGTTAACATTTCAAGTGTGTCTCATTAACTTAGACAAAATATTATAGAGTTTGGGTGTTTTTTTACAAACTCTTTATAGGGTAAACAAATAGAATACACACACACACACACACACACACACACACACACACGATTATTTGTTAGAGCTGCTCTTTTTCTCCCATTAGTTTTTGATTGGTGTTTTCTTTCATTCATTTGTATGATTTCTTGGTATATTTGAATTTATTTACTTTTTATTGGAATTGTAATATAACTTTTAGCATTAAAATGCATACTGATAAAAAATTTTTATCCTGATATTCATATGTATTTCAGAAAGAAAAAGAATATTTATAAGAATACTACTAGAGGCCCGGCACACGTAATTCATGCACAGGTAGGGTCCCTAGGCCTGGCCTGCAATCAGGGCCAATCTTTTCTGACAGCTGGCCCCACCACCCGAGTCCACTACCACTCACCCCCGCCGCCACCCACCCCTGGTTCCCAGTTCCCCATCGGGCAATCCGAGCCTGCCGCGGCGGGGAGGGACCGAGAGGTTGCCTAGCAGGCCCTGATCAGGTGATCGGGGCCTGCAGGCTGGGGGCAGTTCCTGCGTTGAGCATCTGCCCCTCTGGTGGTCAGTGTGCGTCATAGCCAACCAGTCGTTCCGCCATCTGGTCAATTTGCACATTATGCTTTTATATATACAAGACACCTTTTTTAAATTAGCACTATTACAGGTGTCACCTTCCCGCCCCCTCCCAAGACATCTATTTTTTAAAAAAATATTTCTTTATTGATTTCAGAGAAGAAGGGAGAAGGAGAGAGAGATAGAAGCATCAATGATGAGAGAGAATCATTGATCGGCTGCCTCCTGCACACCCTCTACTGGGGATCGAGTCCACAACCCAGGCATGTGCCCTTGGCCAGAATCGAACCTGGGACTCTTCAGTCGCAGGCTGACACTCTATCCACTGAGCCAAGCCGGCTAGGGCAAGACATCTGTTTTTTAATGGAAAAGTAATTTATCAGCACAAAAGGTTTACACTGATGGTAGATGCTTATCCTATATAGTAAAAGACTAATATGCAAATTGTCCCCTCGGGAGTTCGACCTACTGGGAGTTCGACCGCTCGCTATGACGTGTGCTGACCACTAGGGGCGACATGGAACGAAGGAAGGCCCCGGCCGGCAGACAGAAGGCCCCAATCAGCCCTGATTGCCAGCCAGGCCTAGGGACCCTACCTGTGCACGAATTTCATGCACCGGGCCTCTAGTCTATATAATAAAAGCCCAGCAACCATTATGGCGGAATGACCAGAAAGACCGGTTGCTCTGATGCTCACTGACCACGAGGGGGCAGATGCTCAACGCAGGAGCTGCCCTCTGGTGGTCAGTGCGCTCCCACAGCAGGAGCACCACTCAGCCAGAAGCCGGGCTCACGGCTGGCGAGTGCAGTGGCAGTGGCGGGAGCCTCTCCCGCCTCCACGGCAGTGCTAAGGAGCGGCAAACCAAGTATAAGGAGCAAGCAGGCGGGTGGTAAGGAGCGGTGAGCCAAGTGGTGAGCGAGCAGGCGGGCGATAAGGAGCAAGCAGGTGGGCATTTAGCAGTAAGGGGTCCCAGATTGTGAGAGGGTGCAGGCTGGGCTGAGGGACACCCCCACACACAAATTTTGTGCTTTGGGCCCTTAGTCTATATATATAAAAGCCTAAGCAACTGTTGTGACCGGAACGACCAGTTGACCAGTTGCTATGATGCACACTGACCACCGGGGGGCAGATGTTCAATGCAGGAGCTGCCCCCTAGTGATCAGTGCGCTCCCACAGCCAACCTCCTGTGCCGGCCAACCTCCCATGGCCCCTCCCCTTCGCCGGCTGGCCAACCTCCCACGCCCCCTTCCCCCCCCCACCCCCCTCCCGGCAGGCTGGCCCTCCCGACAGACTGGCCAACCTCTAGGTCCCTCCCTCCTGCTGGCCAGTCCCCCCCATAGGCTCCAATTGGGGTCCAGCCAGCCAACCTCCCAGGGTTCCTTCCCTCCAGCTGGTTGGCCCCCTGATAGGCCTCAATCACCGGCCAGGCAGAGGGACCCCACCCGTGCACGAATTTGTGCACTGGGCCTCTAGTTTCTTTTAATGGCAAGTAGGGAATCTGTATGAAAGACCACTCAAAATAGGTGGGAATAAAAATTAAGCTTTTAGGCTTATATCTCTGATCAGGGACATGTGCAATTTTATATCTGGATAAGAATGTAAAGTAATTATTGTGTGATGCTCAAAATCAGCTTGTCGCCCAGCCAGCCATTTGCAAATAACGCATTCTCTCCCTCTTTCTCCTGAATTCCTAACAGTTTTAATTACTACAGAAACCTTTCTGCCCTACGTTCACTCAACCCTAGATCCATATTAATTAATCTGTTGAGATGAGAGGCAGCAACAGCATCTTGCAGAGATACAGTAATATTCCACTAAATTATATTTCTGATCTTTCACGCAGACCAGCGATCCTGTAAGACTAAAGCAGTTGTTTATAGTAACATAGGCCATAATTAAAGAAACAAGATAAAATACTATTAATGCTTTTCTTCCACCATCCTGAAATATGACTTAACCAGAATTTGGGGAGGATGGTGGTGGAGAAGTAAGTATGATTGCCACTTTTCTAATATTGTGTTCTTTGTTGAGTTACTGGGATTTACTTTATCCATCTTGAACTGTGGCACTTCTTTAGTTTGTTGCCTTTGTTACTCCAGTTCTTATATCCCAAGTCTTATTTCCTATTCTGTTGCTGGTCCTATTTGAAAAATCCTTTACACCTTGGGTTTGTAACTTTTATCTGCTCCTAAGTTCAAGTAGCTTTCCCCTTATACTCTACCAGGGGTTCTCAACCTTCCTAATGCCGCGACCCTTTAATACAGTTCCTCATGTTGTGGTGACCCCCAACCATAAAATTATTTTCGTTGCTACTTCATAACTGTAATGTAAATATCTGATATACAGGATGTATTTTCAGGGGTCGCAACCCACAGGTTGAGAACCACTGGAGACTCTTTTATTAGACCACTTGGCATTTTCAATTTCTTTTTTCTTTCTTTTCCTTTTTAAAAAAATATATTGGTTTCAGAGAGGAAGGGAAGGGGTGAGAAAGATAGAAACATCAATGATGAGAGAGAATCATTGATCAGCTGCCTCGTGCATGACCCCACTGGAGATCAAGCCTGCAACCTGGGCATGTGCCCCGACTAAGAATCAAACCTCCTGGTTCATAGGTCAGTGCTCAGCCACTGAACCCCGCCAGCTGGGCAGAATTTTTTTTGTTTTTCCATGTCCAGAGGTTCACTCAGTAATAGCCATCTACTCCGTAATGATAGGACCCTAGGAGCCAGAGTGCAAATGTCATTGTGTTTTAGCAGCATGAAACTATTTTTTAAACTGTGTAGGCCATATAATTGTCAAACTATATTTTTAAATTTACTAATTGAGACTAAGTACTTTGTTTTCTTATTTTGATACTTAGTTTGGCATTTTAATTTCAAAATAGAAATAACATTTGTGACATGTCTTCAAAAAATATGTGCCGGGATCTGCTTCTAATAATGACTGAGTAGCTTCTATCGGACCAACCTTCCACAGATAGCATAAATTCTGGACAAAATATAACAGCACTGAAGGCACTGGAGAGCAACCACTTAGAAGAAGGAGATGACACTGAGTGAATTTCCTGTTTTTTACAGCTTCTAGGCTGAGGGAAGGTCCCATCCATGGGGCAGCCAAAACAGAAGAGCACCCTGCTGTTTTACTTGCTTGAAGAATTCAGAAGACAAAATTCAAGTAACTACCACAGATGGAAAGTGAGTGGGAAATCTCAGGAAGAAGACAGCCAGACAGAGGAAACCCCAAATTCTGATTATAAACTATGCCAAATTTTTACCTGATACCTGAACTCCACATGTGCAGGACAGACTCCAAGCAGCACAGTTAAGGATAAAGAAATTAAACTGATATTTCAGCTGCTATCCATGCTTGGGAGACAGTCTGGGATTTGAGTCTAGCCAAGTTGTTTGCCGAAAAGAGAGAGAGAGAGAGGAAAATCAATACTCAATACTTTTCTAAGAAAGAGAACTGAACCAGTGTTTCTAAAACATGTCACTCACAATGTCCAGAACATAGTCCAATGTTATTAGATATCCGAAGAAACAGAAAAAAATTAATTCATATACAAGAACAAAAAGCAAAACTCAAAAGCAATTATTGGAAACAATCTTGCCCAGATAACCTAGATGTTAGATATATCAGATAAAGGTTTTATAATATGTTCAAGGGTGTAAAGGAAAATATACTTGGATGAATGAATAAATAGGACATCTCAAGAGATAAGGAAACTGAAAAAACACAAATTCTAGAATTAAAATACACTATTTAAAATGAAAAATCACTGCTTGGGCTTAACAGCAGATTGGAGATAAAAGAAGAGTCAGTGAACTTAACTCAGCAGAAATCATTCAATCTGAACAGAGAAGGGTGTGGGGGGGAAGATGATAATATAATGAACAGAGTCTCAGGGCCTACTCATGTATAATTGTAATACCCAAAGAAAAGGAGGGGTAAAGTGAGGTTGGAAAAAATATTTGAAGAATAATGACCTAAATTTTCCAGTTTTGATGAAAGACAGAAATGTACATTTTCATGTAGCTCAACAACCCCAATCAGGATAAATATAAAGATAATCTCTCCTAGGTCCTGGATAGTCAAAGTGCTTAAAACCAAAAATAAAAGAAAATCTTGAGAGAGAAAAAAAAATGACCCATACATAAGGAAACATTGACTCAAATGATCACTCATTTCTCATCAGAAATAATGGAGGCCAGAAGACATGGAAACAAATCTTTAAAATGCTGAAAGAAAAATGTCAACTCTGAAATCTATATTCAGTGAAAATATTCTTAAAGAATGATGAAGAAATAATGTCTTCTGATAAAAGAAAACTAAGAGGGCTGGTTACCATCAGACCTGTACTACAAGAAATGCTCAGAAAATTCTACAGATGGGAGGGAAGTAAAAGCAGCTTGAATTTCAGCTCTTCAGGAAGGAATGAAGAACACAAGAAGTAGTTGATATGTGGGTAAATATAATTTCTTAATTTATTTAAAATATAACTGTACAAAGCAAAAATTATAACATAATGTGAGGCATACATATGTGGATATGACATATAATTCTCTATAATATTTAACAACTATAATATAAAGAATGGGGCTAAATGGACCTATATGGTTGCAAAGTTCTTATATTTTATATCAAGTGGCATAATATTAACTATTACTTATACTGAAAAGTTTAGAATATATATTATAATCCCTAGAGCAGTGATTCTCAAACTTATTGGTCACAAGACCACAGTACACTACTAAGAATTATTGAGGACCCCAAAGAGCTTTTGTTTACACAGATTGAATCTACCTGTGTATACATTATTAGAACTAAAATTTGAGAAATTCTAAAAATATTTATTTGTTAATTTAGGATATCAATAATAAATCCATTATATGCTAACATGAATAACGTGTTTTTATGAAAAATAATTCTGTTTTCCAAAGCAAAAATAAACTAGTGAGAAGATGGACGTTTTACATTTGCAAATCCCTTAAATGTCTGGCAATAGAAGACAGCTGGATTTTCTTGTCGCTTGTGCTCAATCTGTTGTGATATGTTGTTTAGGTTAAAATATATGAAGAAAATCCTTCCATGAAAAACAGTGGCTAGTTCAGCTTGTAAGTCAACCATCTAAGTGCTTTTCTTCCAGTTTACTTCAATATGTAGCAGAATTGTTTTATTTTTTTTATTTTTTTATTTTTTTTTATTGCTTAAAGTATTACAAAGGGTATTACATATGTGTCCTTTTTTAGCAGAATTGTTTTAAGTGCACATTTCATCTCATCACAGAGTATTAAATAAACACACTCTAGGGTCGATATTTAATAATATTTTTAAAGATATTTTTATTGATTTCCGAGAGGAAGGGAGAGGGAGAGAGAGATAGAAACATCAATGATAAGAGAGAACCATTGATTGGCTGCCTCCTGCATGCGCCCGCAACCCAGGCATGTGCCCTTGACTAGAATCAAACCCGGGACCCTTCAGTCTGCAAGCTGACACTCTATTCACTGAGCCAAACCGACTAGGGCAATAAATATTTTTACATCACCCTGGTGTGGCTCATCTGGTTGGAGCGTCATCCTGTACACCAGAAAAGTGGTGGGTTTAATTCCTGGTCAGCACATTCCCAGGTTGCAGGTTCGATCCATGGCCCGGCACACATGGGAGGCAGCCGAACTCACTCACTCTCTCTCTCTCTCTCTCTCTCTCTCTCTCTCTCCCCTCCTTCCTATATATATGGTGTCCCCAAAAAAGTATACACACTTTAATAGCTAATAGCTGTTAAATTAAAATGAAATGCATTTTAATAAACACTGCCTTTATAATTATTCAGTGTATATGTGTACATTTTGGGGACACTATATAATTAAACACTAACTTATTTTAAAAATATATTTTCACATCAAGTATATTCTAAAATGAAACTGACTTTCTTTTCTAACTGGAAATGCATAGTAGTGAGGAATACAATACAGTATGGTTTTATATCTACCTGTATATACATTATTAGAACTGATTTGTGCTTAGGTCCAGAACTTTTACCCACCATTGCTTTTGTACCATTAGTGAAAATATTAACACAGTTGGCCCAGGATAAATGAGCAGAGGAATTTTCAAAACCTTGAATATACCGCTTGTATTTCTCAGGCATTCACATAAAAGAATATCTTCTTGAATGATTAGTTGGTACTGACACCAGGTGAATACAAACAAAATTAGTACTGCTACATCAGATTCATTTATGTTTTCAGTTAAATTTTTAAATCAGTAAATGTCTGTATTATTGGAAATTGGCAATGCCATAATTTCTTTTATGGACTTTACATCCAGCAGGCATTTGTTCAGCAATGTCAACCACATAAGGCTTTCCTGGTCTCTCAGCTATTGTGGGTACTTTACCAGTCAATGCAGTATAATAATAGCCTGTGAAATGCTTGAATGGCTTTTTAATTTCCACCTTGGAAAGTTATAAAAACAGTTTTTGGTATTTAAAATTATCAGCACACCTGCATTTAAAATTTCAATTCCTTTTGCTTTACATTCTGAATAATTAGTTTCAAATAATGCTTGGACTATAATGCTACTCAAAAATGTTTTGTTGCAGAAGACACAATAAGGCAAATTATTTACATTTATAAAATCTATTGAAAGATTGTTTGTTTTTTAATCCTCACCTGAGGATATGCTTTCACTCATTTTGAGAGAGAGAGAGAGAGAGAGAGAGAGAGAGAGAAAGAAAGAGAGAGAGAGAGAGAAACATCTATATGAGAAAGAAACATCAGTTGGTTGCCTCCTACACACTGCTTGACGGGGGATTGAACCTCAACCTAAGTATGTGTCCTGACAGGGAATCAAACCCTCAAGAACAGGATGAATCTCTAACCAACTGAGCTATCCAGACAAGACCAAAAATAGTTTTTATGACATTTTATTTGAGAAAACAAGAAAACAATTTCACCCAGTTCCTTTGAGGGAGATTCTTTGTTGAGTCAGAGAATTCTAACACTTTCATCTTTCTCAGCATCTTAGAAGTAAACAGGGATGCTGTGTGTTGAGAAAGATATACTTTTATTGTGCTAAAATATACAGAACATAAAATTTACCACTTTAACTATTTTTAAGTGTTCAGTTCAGTGGCATTAAGTACATTCACATTGTTGTGCAACCATCACAACTGTCCATCTCCAGAACATTTTCATCATCCCATACTGAAACTCTGTATCCACTAAACAATAACTCCCTCTTCCTAAGTAATAATAAATTCTTAAATAAGAAAAATTTTTCTTTTCGAGTAAAGGATGATTAATATGTAAAATAGTTCAATATCAAATTAAGATTTTTGAAAGTTTTTGGAAAAAATTCTTTTAAAACCACAGTACCCATTCTTGTTGTGTTTCCATGTGAGTTACAAGGAAAATTTCAAAATACAACTCAACAATAAATAAATAAACAAACAATTTAGAACTGGTGGAAGCTATGAAAACGTTCTTCACAAAGAATATAGAAAAAATGGTCAATAAGCACAATATCATTAGTCATCGAGGAAATGCAGATTATAATCAAAATGATATACTACACATCCACCAGCATGGCTAAAAATAAAAAGATTGACAACCCCAAATGCTAAGGTGTGGAGCAACTGGAACTCTAATACTTTGTTGGAAGTGTTAAATTGGACATCCATTTGGGGAAAGATCTGGTAGTTTCTTATACAGCTGAATTTACACCTACCATGTGACCCAGCAATTTCACTCTTAGGTATTTATTTTTTTAGTGAAAGCATATGTCCACAAAAAGATTTGTATAAGAATGTTCATAGAAATTGTCCATCAACATAAAAATGAATAAATGAACTGTCATATAAACACACTCACATAATTATACAATGGAATTAGTGGAACTAGCTGTGCTGGTTTGCCCCGGACTGAGAAGTTTTCTGGGATGTGGGACTTGCAGTGCTAACGCTATGAAACTCTTGAGCAAACCAGCAATACTGGTACAAAGACCTAACTATCCACCTCAGCAATACAGAGACCTAACTACTGATACATCCAACAACATGGATGAATTTCAAAATGTTATGCTGAATGAATGAAACCTATCAAATAGTTCATATTTTATAAGTTCATTTATAAGAAGTTCTACAGTAGGCAAAACTATTTTATGGTAAAAACAAAATAGTTGGGGGGAGGGGTGTATGGAAACTTTGTGAAATGTAATGTTCTCTATTTTGGTAGAGATTTGTGTTACACAGGTGCACACATTTGTCAAAACTCAAATGGTCAGTTGAGGTTTCTGTCTATTCCGCATTTTAAAGACACCTATAAATAAATATTGAACACTAGTTAATGATATGCATACTGAACTGTTAATGGTATGCACACTAGAGTGAGGTATAACTCTTCTTTATTTGTCAAGTATGGAATTTTTTTAAAAAAATAGTGTATAAATATCAGAGATGGAAGAAGGGAGAATTATTTTTTGAGGATTGCTCCTGAATAGAATTGTTTGTTATGACTGTCCATTTAGGAAGGTTTTCTTTAACTTTTTACAACACTTTCCATGTGGTCCTTATTTTTTGTTTTGTAATTCTGTATTTTGCAGGAAGAATCTTACTTTGTTTTCTAAATCAATAAGCTGCTTTCATTGTTATATGTATTTAATTTGGCTGCAATTTTCTTTATTAATTGCTTTGGTATTACTGATTCTTTGCTCTTTCTCACAATCTTTTTTAAAAATTTTAAAAGCATTTACATGTATAAGCAGACTCTCTCCATATTATAAGATGTCTTTCTATTTCTTAAAGCACTGACTATGTAAATGTATTTATGGTTATTTTAAGAATGGTAATGCTTAGAACATTCTAACTTTTCTTTAATAATATAGTACTTTAAAATTTAGATCTGGATTGGTTTTAGGTTAGCTCTTTTATTACAACTTTCTTTTTTGGATTCACAAAAATAAAATGTACATTGCAAAAAATTTTAGCCTTTATTTTTAAAAAATGTAATATTGCTAGGGTTTTATTTCTTTTCACACATACTTTTTGGTATGGTAGTGGGTTAGCTCAGAGAAGGTACTCAGTTACTATCCCAACATCTTTTAAGATATCTTTCATCTTTTAGTTCTCTTTCTTCTTATATACCTCTAAAATGTAATGTTCTTATAAGGAAGTCATTTATAAAATGGTTCTCAATCCTACCAAACCCAGTGCAATCCTACCAAATCTTCTAATAACATTTTTTTAAATATATTTTTTTATTTTTTACAGAGAGGAAGGGAGAGGGATAGAGAGTTAGAAACATCGATGAGAGAGATCGATCAGCTGACTTCTGCACACCCCCCAGTGGGGATGTGCCCACAACCAAGGTACATGCCCTTGACCGGAATCGAACCTGGGACCCTTCAGTCCACAGGCCGACACTCTATCCACTGAGCCAAACCGGTTCGGCCTAATCACGTTTTTAAAAAATATGTTTTTATTGATTTCAGAGGGGAAGGGAGAGAGAGAGATAGAAACATCAATGATGAGAGAGAATCATTGATCTGCTGCCTCCTGCATGCATGCGCCCTTGGCTAGAATTGAGCCCGGGACCCTTCAGTCCCCAGGTCAACGCTCTATCCATTGAGCCAAACCACCCAGAGCTCTAATCACATTTTTAATATCCTGTTTCTATCTTGAAATTAAGATTGCTTAACCTACCTACACACATAACTTCAAAAATTCAATGTAATTACCATAATTGTAATAGAAAGAGGAAATATAAGTAATTAACAAATATTTCAATATGAAAATTTGGGAGCATAGTGTAGTAAGTACTCAGATGCTTATATCTATGCATAGAAACTGTGCATGGACCACTATAAATGCAGACTGTTACAGGTGTGTTGCATTGGTGTCTTATGTAACACAAGCAGTACTACTGCAGTTTCATAATTTTCTGAAATATTTGACCATTTTTGACAAAGTTCTGAACAAAACACAAATTTCTCTTAATTTACATGATATATGTGTTTCTTGAAATGTTGGCATCTATTTAAATTATACAAACATAAACTTTGTTTATATGTATAACAGAATTCGGTTTGGGGTCAGATCATTATAAACAGGCTTTTCATCTTCATGAATGTCGAGGAGGACATTGGAAAGTATGAAAGTCAGAGAAGAATTCTCTAATGTGGAGAACTTTCCTACAAATTGCAAGTCATGTAGCATCCATGGTCCTTCGGTGCTAAATGCCATCATTGCCCCTTAATCATTGTGACAATCAGAATAATATATTAGGTGTTGTTTTTTGCAGTGGATCTCTTTGGCAATTGTGTCACTTTTCAGAATAATGTTTTTAATGCATAAGATAAATAGGATTACAAAATAAACCAACTGTATTGAAGTACAAACTCCTGCTTACGATCCCTTCAATGGTGGATACCACACCCCTTTCAATATGCACACTCCATTTGAGAACCACTAAGTTATAAGGGCCTTCTATATTTGAGGAATCAGTGAATAGTTTTAGTATTATGGATTGTAAAGTACATTTTTTAGTGCCTACATCATTTTATCATCAACATAACGGTATCAATGGGGATTAACTCAACTAATATAATCTAATAGAATGAAGCAAATAGCATAGGAGCTGTATTTATATTCTAAGTTTGTATCTTATTGGAAATTAAGTGTATCAAATGAATTAATGCTTCTATTTCCCATTCTTTTCTCATTATGATTAACTACCTCTCTGATTAATATCAATCATAGCTCAGATCTTTTGCCTACTACCTTATTCATTATTACTTAAGGGAGTGAGGTAACTAGCAGAACAAATCTTTCTCCATGTGCCATTGGACAAGTTGGCAAAGAGCTTATTTGTATTAACAGGGTAGAATAATCACATGTGGTTCTAAGAATAGGAATTGTAAAGCAAATAATAGTTGTTTCAACAGGTGTTCATTCAGTGTTTTCTAGGAGTGCATTGCAAGAAGTGATTAAGCTGAGCAAGTGGATGAGTACCTTGTCATGACAAATGTGCAGAGTATTGTGATGATGATTTTTATTTCTTTTAGGGTATGTCTCTGTGCCAGACTGTTGTCGTAAGCTCTGTAGTCATTCTTCTCTACTCCTCAAGAGCATGTTATAATTTGGTGGTGATCACCCTATCTCAGGATACATTAGAAAGTCCATTTAATTATGGCTGGTATAATCTTTCAGATAAGGTAAGTATCTACCATGTATTGCCAGTCTAACAATATGATAATGGAATTAGCCTTAATAGGAGAATATTTTAAGTGTTTGACTTATAAATGCTTTTATGAAATCTCTAGCTGCTATCTAAAATACTTAAAACTGGGTTTTTTAATATATGTTTTTGTAAATATATATATTTTTTATTGATTTCAGAGAGGAAGGGAGAGAGAGAAATATCAATGATGGGAGAGAATCATTGATCAACTGCCTCCTGCACACCCACTACTGGTGATCAAGCCCGCAACCCGGGCATGTGCCCTGATGTGGAATCGAACCATGACCTCCTGGTTCATAGGTCTCAACCACTGAGACACACTGGTTGGGCTATTTTTTTTTAACTTCCTTTTTTTTGTTGATATACTGATGCCCCATTTTCCCTACCATGCCTACCTCCACCTATCTCACACACACCTACCCTCTGACCATCACTACACTGTTGTCTGTCTATGGGTTATGCATATATGTTCTTTGGCTAATCCCTTCACCTTCTTTCATCCAGTCTTCCCTACCCGACCCTCTGACAGTTGTCAATCTGTTCCATGTGAGATCATATGGTATTTGTCTTTCTCTACTGGCTTATTTCACTTAGCATAATATTCTCCAGGTTCATCCATGCAGCATAGTATTCCATTGTGTAAATGTATCATAGCTTTTTTATCCACTCATCTACTGAAGGCACTTAGGCTATTTCCAGGTCTTGGCTATTATAAATAACACTGCAATGAATATAGGGGTACATATATATTTTTGAATTGGTGTTTTGGGATTCTAAGGATATATTCCCAGAAATGGAATCACTGGGTCAAAAGGCACTTCCATTTTTAATCTTTTGAAGAAATTCCGTACTGTTTTCCACAGTGATTGCACCAGTCTGCATTCCCACCAACAGTACACAAGGGTTCCGTTTTCTCCACATCCTCTCCAGCACTTGTTGTTTGTTGATTTGTTGATGATAGCCATTCTGACAGATGTGAAGTGATATCTCATTGTGGTTTTAATTTGCATCTCTCTGATAATTATTGACTTTGAGCATTTTTTCATGTGTCTTTTGGCTATGTCCTCTTTGGAGAAGTGTCTTTTCCGGTCCTTTGCCCGTTTTTAAAATAGGATTGTTTGTCTTCCTGTTGTTGAGCTGTATAAGTTCTTTATATATTCTGGAAATTAACCTCTGATCAGATGTATCATTGGCAAATATGTTCTCCCATATAGTGGGTTCTGTTTTCATTTTGTTGATGGTTTCTTTTGCTGTGCAGAAGCTTTGGATGTAGTCCCATTTGTTTATTTCCTCCTTAGTTTCCCATCCCCTAGAAGATATATCAGCAAAAATATTGCTATGAGAGATGTCTGAGTTTTACTGACTATGTATTCTTCTAGGATTTTTATGGTTTGTGACTTACATTTAAGTCTTTTATCCATTTTGAGTTTATTCTTATGTATGGTGTAAGTTGGTGATCTTATTTCATTTTTTCTATGTCCCTGTCCAATTTTCCCAACATCATTTATTGAAAAAACTGTTTACCATTGTTTGTTCTTGCCTTCTTTGTCAAATATTAATTGACCATAAAGGTATGGGTTTATTTCTGGGCTCTGTTCTTTTCCATTGATCTATATGCCTGTTCTTATGCCAGTACCAGGCTTTTTTTATTATTATTACAATGGCCTTGTAGTATAGTTTGATATCAGGTATTGTGTTACCTCCAACTTTATTCTTTCTCAAGATTACTGAGGCTATTCTAGGTCTCTTTTGGTTTCATATATATTTTTGGAATATTTGTTCTAGATCTGTGAAACATGCCATTGGTATTTTAATAGGAATTGTATTGAATCTATAGATTGCTTTGGGTAGTATGGACATTTTAATTTTTTTTTTATTTTTTTGAAATATATTTTATTGATTTTTTACAGAGAGGAAAGGAGAGGGATAGAGAGTTAGAAACATCCACCAGCTGCCTCCTGTACACCCCTTACTGGGGATGTGCCCGCAACCAAGGTACATGCCCTTGACCGGAATCGAACCTGGGACCTTTCAGTCCACAGGCTAATGCTCTATCCACTGAGCCAAACCGGTTAGGGCAGTATGGACATTTTAATGATGTTAATTCTTTCATCCATGAACACGGACTATGCTTCCATTTATTTGTATCTTCCTCAATTTCTTTCTTCAATGTCCTGTAGTTTTCCAAGTACAGGTCTTTTACTTCCTTGGTTAAATTTATTCCCAAGTACCTTATTTTTGTTGTTGTTGCAATAGTGAGATTTTTTTCTTAGTTTCTCTTTCTGATAGTTCATTATTGGTTTATAAAAATGCCACCAATTTTTTAATATTAATTTTGATTCCTGCTACTTTGCAGAATTCATTTATTATATTTAGTAGTTTTTTGGTGGAGTCTTCAGGGTTTTCTATATGCAATATTAATGTCATCTGCGAACAATGACAATTTTATTACCTCCTTTCCAATTTGTATGCCTTTTATTTCTTCTCATCTGATTGCTGTGGCTAGGACTTGTAGGACTATGTTGAATTAGAGTGGTGAAAACAGACATTCCTGTCTTGTTGCTCATCTTAAGGGAAACGCTTTTAGTTTTTTCCCGTTGATTATAATGTTGGCTGTAGGTTTGTCATATGGCCTTTATTATGTTGAAGTATGATCCCTCTATTCCCATTTTGCTGAAAGTTTTTATCAAAAATGGGTGCTAGATTTTATGAAATGCTTTTTCTGCATCTATTGATATGATCACATAGTTTTTGTCTTTCAATCTGTTTATGTGATGTATCACATTTATTAATTTAAGAATATTGTACCAATCTTGAATCCCCAGAATAAATCCCACTTAATCATAATATATGATCTTTTTAATGTATTGCTGAATCCAGTTTGCTAATATTTTGTTGAGGATTTTAGCATCTATGATCATCAGAGATATTGGCCTATAATTTTCTTTCTTTGTAGTGTCTTTTCTGGTTTTGGAATTAGAATAATCCCGGCCTCATAAAAAGAACCTAGAAGTCTTCCCTTTTCTTGGATTTTTTAGAATAGTTTGAGGAGGATAGGTGTTAGTTCTTCTTTGAATGTTTGTTAAAACCCCTGTGAAGCCATTTGGGCCAGGTCTCTTGTTTGCTGGGAGTTTTTATTTTTATTACTGTTTCAATAAAAATCCTCTTTTACATATGGCACTTGAAATTATTCTTCAGAGAGAACGTCTCCCAAAGGAGTATTTTCCTTTCTTTTGTAAATAATACTAATAGTGCCATGAATCTATTGATCATAACCCTATTTTGCTAATTTTTTTAAAAGGATAGTATTTAAATATCTCTAGATAAATTGATTGCCTGTCATTGGCTAGGGAAAACTGGTATTTAATTTGTTAGGATAATTTAATTCTCTTTTACCCAAGCACTACATATAACCTAAATATTTTGTTTATTTTTAGATGTTTAAGTCATGATCTGGCATTATCAGTCTTGGTAATGGAAGATCATTCATAGTTCCTTGGTTGCCTAGGTGTTTGCTATACTAATTCACAGTACTCTAGCTATGCATATTTAAACTCCCAGCGTTCTCCAGCTCCTTCCTTAAAGTGCTTTTTGACATACTATATGTCATCTCTATTTATATTAATTTAACTTTGTACTGAATTTAAGGAATTCTAGAATCCCCTTATATCAGAATTCAGTTACCTTTTTAAAAAAAATTTAAATTTATTGATTTTAGAGAGGGAGAGAAAAAGAGAAACATTGATTTGTTGTTCCACTTATTTATGCATTCATTGGTTGCTTCTTGCATGTGCCCTGACCAGGGATCGAACCCTTGGTGTTTTGGGATAATGCTCTAACAAACTGAGCTACCCAGCCAGGGCAGAATATCAGTTACCTTTATACAGAGAAGGAATTTACACATGTAACAGATTCTCTTCACTCCTCTTCCCCCTTATCTCTCCCTACATCTAGTAGAGTAGAAACAAATTCAACATGGAGGTTAGGCCCAAAAGCATATTTTTAAGTAATAGAAGAGCTGAGCAATGTACATGTTACATTCTCTAAGTTTTAACTCCGGGTAAGTGCTATTTGCCTATGGAGCAGCTGGAACTGGTAGTCTATTTTGTAACTCTCTTCCAACTATGGGGACCGAAAATGAGATCACTCCATATTATCCATGTATTAAAAATATTTTCATAAATCGATAAATTGAAAAAGTTGATAGCTTTTTCTTCTATGTAGCATTAATGCATTTTTATATTCTTTAAAGGATAAATATGATTACATAAGAAACCACAAACTATGGAAAATTAATTCAGAGTTTTATGTGCTTGTAGTTAATATATTTTAACTTACTCTACCTGAAGCAAGTTAATTGTGGAGAGTGACCGATTATACATAAACCAGATTTCAATATTGCTCTGCCATACTCTATTTACAGGCTCATATGCAAGATGTAAATGGAGAAGAGTATATAGTATTTGGAATGGTCCTCTTTCTGTGGGAACATGTGCCAGCATGGTCGGTGGTACTATTTTTCCGGGCACAGAGATTAAACCAGAATTTGGTAAGATATCATAATATTCCCTAATGCCTGTTCTCCTTACTTTTAAAAATAATGGAACATTTATATTGATTGTCTGTCTATGTTTAGCAAAGTTTAAGACTAAAAAGCATTATAGATTCCAGCCTCCTGTCTTAGTTGAAAAGTAAATCTTCATATGTTATCTAATACTTTTTTCACAGGCACCTGCTGGCATGATAAATAGTCACAGTTATAGTCCCAGAGCTTATTTTTTTGACAATCCAAGACGATATGATAGTGATGATGACCTGCCAAGACTGGGAAGTTCAAGAGAAGGAAGGTAGATGTACTGAATTAGTACTAAAATAGACTTAAAAGAGCAAATCTAAGCTTTAACCCAAATATGTAGTAGGTGATTTGGTGTTACAAATCAATAAATAAAATCATTTGATATTGAAGCTTAGAGTAGCAGATGTTAAATCCATGGTGGGACCTGTACTATAAAGAACTATCATTGAACTCTAAGCCTTTGGGGTAAAATAGTACCAATTCATTTCAGGATCCTTTATTGGTTCAAAGCTGGTGGGCATTGGTGAGCAGGAAAGAAATACTGTTATAGTGATTATATATATATATATATATATATATATATATATATATATATATATATATATTTCCTTATCTATATACTAGTGCTATTCAAAATCCACAGTGAAACCCTAGATAAAACTCTTGGGAACCTTAGATGGCAGGGAAATCATTTGTGACCTCTTTAATTCCAAAATCATTGCAAATCCAAACCATTCACCTGTGTATCAGGGCAAAATGAAAGCCTCAATGCACACCGATATAATGCTTTTAGCTTGCTAGAGCATTTTTTATGATCCTCACTTCATCTGTTTTTTAGCCTGTTTTTCATCTGTAAAATAGGAATAATAGAATCTATAGGACTGTTATGAAGATTACTGTAAATGAGTATGTGTGCATATATACATAATTCTACATGTGTATACCAAATGTCTTAGAATAGAACCTAGTACATAATATGTACTATTATTATTATCTGATAATCAGATTCTAGTTCTGAGTGGTGTTTATTCATTATTTTGTAATATATTATATACAATCAAGGATATTAGGTAAAAATCATTAAACTTTATAGAAAGTCATTATGTTATTTCAATATGTTATAAAATTCATTGAAAACTAAAAATGCCAGTGTGACTTATATACTGATCACAGTCCTGTGGCTTTCTTTGTTGTTGCAGTTTATCAAATTCACAAGGGTTGGGCTGGTATGGCACCATGGCAGGGTGTGGCAGCAACAGTTACACCGTCTCTCCCCACCTGAATGGACCTATGACAGATACTGCTCCTTTGCTCTTTACTTGTAGTAATTTCGATTTGAACAATCACCATAGCTTATATGTAACACCACAAAACTGACAGCATTACCAAGTTGTGATTCTTCAGTTGTTTTTCATGAATGTGTGTATTCAATGCGTTTAAATGCCATCTACATAAACATTCCATTATCTTTTGCAACTGAAAACAACGCCTGGAAATGTGGCTGTGTTCAGCAGAGGACACAGCTATTACTTTGACCTCTTCACAGTACAGTGAAGTTAAATGGAACATTTGGAGTGGGAGAAAAGAGAGATTAGATCTTAAGGCCCTTGATGGTCTCCAAACAACTTGACTGTGGAACATCAAAAGCATATTTGCATATTTGCACTTTTATCTTTTTCTGAAGAGTACACTGCAGTCCTCAAAGTCATACTCCAGTGTTCACCCTGCGATATTATATTGTACACCAAATTAAGAGGCAGTTTTCCTATTAAAATAAACGTCTGTGTATTACGTGGTGTACTCTATATGGAATTTTTACCCAATAAAAATTTTACAATGTGAAAAGTGCACAGAACTAAAGCATAAAAATGTATTATTCTTTTTTTAAATATACTAAAAAATATGTAATCATTGAAGATAGTTCTTTTAAGCATGATCATAAAATACCAACTTCAATTATTCAAACAATCTTTTTTTTTTTAATGATAGTAGTAAACCTTTACAGTGATGACCAGCAGTGTTCTTTGGAAAGCCACAGTTATTTCTTCAAGAAGAAAGTACACCAGTGAAAATTATGTGGCTACTTTGAGTAGAAGTAGTCAAGTGATTATTTTGTATGATTAAGATACATGTAGTAGGTTAAGCATGATTCTTCAAGAAAGCAATAGTGGTTTTTGCATAGGGATATTTTGGTAGAAATCTCTTGGAACTAAACAAGTTTACAGATGCATTTAAGAGTTATTCATGAAATATACAATTCTAAGTTAAAACATGAATAGAATACATTTGCAAAAGCATTTGATTTAGCTGAAACAAGATTTTACCTGGTTTTACCGGAAAAGCAGGATTGTCCTCAGGTAAATTAAATCATGATACATCATTGCAGTGAACTCAAGTGCAATACTTTGTAAGACATAAGTCCTCCTTTAGTTTTCACATTTTTATATCTTATATGGGCAAAGCCAAATTAAATTTAATTCCAACACTATATAAATAAGCAAACTGATATGAAGGTACTAACTAGGTAAGTATAAAACCAGTGGTTAGCAACATTGGAATACTTTTTGAATTATATTAAAACTGTCTTGAATGTCCTATCCCAAATCTAAAAAAAATATATGGTAGGCTAAGGTAATAGAGAATTTTAAAATGCACTTTCTACCAGTGTTTATATTAAGAGAAGGATTGCTGCATACCTCAAGATGCCAAGGGAACAGGCAACATTGGGAAGCTGTCACAGCATACTTTAAGACACCTAACTTTATACAATTGTCTGCTGATCTGTTTCTTCAGAACTGGAACTAATACAACTGTCCTTTTCTGTCTCCTAATTTTATTTGAAAGTTATGTTTTATTTCTACTCTCGCTTAAAATACCTTTCAACTTTTTAATAATGGATACAGTAACTTCACAAAAGTATAACAGTACGTGAAACCCCCAAGGAATAAATGAAATTTTTAATGCTTTCGGTCTTTTGGGAGGCTGGTACACAGCCAAATAAATTTATTCTTTTTATCATACAAGATGACTTTGAATTCAATCAGAATCATAAACCTACAGTTATGCTACTTTAGGTTCATAAATTCTCTTATTGTAACCAAATTATTTTAAAATGTATATTACAGAAGTTAACCTTGGTATTTACATGACAATAGAGTATGCAGCTCAGTATATTGTGATTACAACTTGTTATTAGATTTCTTTTCAGAAAGCCAACTATTAATTTTCCTAAAAATGTTAGGTATTTGATTATCTGAAACTGTATGACAAGATTTGTGTTAACCCTTGGGATTCAAATACAGGAAATTTTTTTCTAGTAAGGCTTCCCTAGATAATGTTTCTATTTGACCAGATAAGCGAAGATTACTTTTTTAAAAAAGTATTTTAGATAAAATACTGTAACTTGGTTCTTTCAATTGCTTTAGTTGATTCCTCCAAATTTGAGATTTATAAATATATTCTTATGACTGACTAGGGTACCTAAATTCTTGCCTTTGTCTCTTTATACACATCTCCCACAATACATCACCAAAGACAAAGAAATATAAGCTTCTGGCCCAATTTTTGCTTGAAAATTCCAAAGCACTAGGAGCACTTTAAGTTTGGTCTTGAAAGGAGTTGTTTATAAAATCAAAGGGCTACCGATTCCTTGTTCATCCTGCACTGAAGCACATGATGACAATTTCAAACCTTCCTCTTGGTTCATTAATTAGAACAATGCATTTCATTGCTTAAGTGTGTAATTCTACAGTGATTAGCAAGTACTTGTTTTTATCATTTCATTTGGGTGGCCATTAATTATGAAACTCTTACCCCTCATTATAGCTGGTTGTAGTTTTTATTAAAGATGTAATTTATAGCTAGTAGCTTTTTTATGCATAGCTGCCTTTTTATTGTTTTACAGTGTTTCTCAGCTATATGATCAGTTTCAAACTGGTTGTAAAAGTATAGCTGTGGTCAATGAATGTATTTATTTGTTGTTTCACTAAATTGTAACAAAACACTCCTGTTAAAATAAAAGTGTTTGTGCTTTTATTTGAAGGTCTGGTTTTCTTAATCTCTCTTAATGAACTATACCAAATGAGTTTTTGGTACATAAGGATAAGAACCCTAGTGCCTCCAGAGAGAGAAAAAAGAGGAATTACAAATTATACTCGGCTAGTGAGCTTGTAATTACTCATACCTGACCATCATGTTCCTTAGTATTATACAGTATTTTGATAACTGCTATACACTTTACTTTAAACGATATAGATAGCACATGTTTATTTAAACACTAAAAATCCTTGTATGAAATAACTTATAACCCCTCCTTTCCCTTAGAATTTTAAATAGGGTAAATTTAGCCCATAATCTTGGGCAGTTATTCTTTGATTATTCAAAAATTCCTCAATGATGTTACCTTTTCCCCTGAAAGAAGAGGTCTTACTATTTTTTCCATAATTGACCGCTTTCATAGTCCGCCAAAACCACACCAAATTTTGAATACAATTTCAGGAGCTTTATTGACTCCCCTAAAGTCCACAGATCTTTGGGAATCCACTGACTGTTGCTGTGAAGAACATTTGGAGTGAAAATATGACCTCTAGTAGAATAAAGTTATTATTTTAAAAGCAATTTATTCAACAAACATTCATTTATTAAGTGTTCATATGCCAAAAACTATGCTATAGAGATGCAAAAATGGATCAAGTTCCTTTTCCTGCCCTTAAGGAGCTCACATTCTAGTAGAGGAGGCTTTAAAAAACAAAAATAATACAGTACAATAAGTGCCACAATAGAGGTAGGTTGTAATTACAGTGGTAACACAAAGGAAGTTACTTATGGTCCTCCTGGGATGAAACGAGAGATTTCACAGAGGTGATGCTTTATGGGGGCCTGCAGGGACACAGAAATTTTCCAGGTGGGGAAGGATAGCTAGGGCAATTGATGCAAAGAGAACAGCATGCACCAAGGTGTAGGGGACTGACCATGGTGCATTTGAAGAACTCTAAGTCCATTTTATCAGAACGTGGGTGGTGGGGGACGTGGGACTGGGAGACACACATCAGAGAACCTTGTTAGAGTGCTTCTAGAAAACCCACTCTAGTAGCATCGTGGAACAAAACAGAAAAAACAGGCTAGGTATCAGACAGGTTAGTGTAGTACTTTAGGTAAGAGCGATCAATTAAAATGAAAAGACAGTGATGTATCAGAGATCTGGAGATAAAATCCATAGCACTTAGACACTGACTGGATAGGGGTAAGATGGAGGAAAGGAGTGAGCCTAGAGAATTTAGATGATAATGGTTCTGAATTTAACCAGAGTAAGGAACATAGGTATAAGAATAGGCTTGGGGGAGAATGAATGCTTTAAGACAACCAAGTGAAGATACGTCGTAGACGGATGGAGAAGTCTGGGCTAAAGATAAAGGATTTAGAAATCACTGAATTGGAATTACCCAAAAGTGAGAAGTGGTGGTGATTAAGAGAGCAAGAATGAGAGCCTGAGGAGTATAAATTAAATCAGGTAAAAGAAAGGCATCCAGGATTAAGTGAAATATAAGGAAATCAGAGGTTTAAAAGGGGATTTTTAAAGAAGGGGTTGTCAACAGTGTCAAATGCATAAAAAATAAAGTCAAATAAGAAATGCCTTTTGACCTGAACTGTGGATTTAGAACTGGGTGTTTAGACTTCAAAGGAAGAAATTGTTAAGAACTACAGAGCCAAAAGCCCAATTTTAGTTAAAGAGCAAGTGGAAGGTGACAAAGTGAAGATAGGAATTTATTTCAAAAAAATTTTTGGCTGTTAAAAAAGGGCAGGGGCATGAGAGAGGTATACAGACAAATTACCATTTAAATCCATCTACCACATTTTCAGAGCACTACAAATGTCCTTAAACTTTCATATATGGTAATTATTTCATAGTCCTTTGAGTCTCCAAGAATATTGATTTAACTAGTAAGTTAATGTCTTTCTTTTCCTACCCTATTCAAATGAAGGGGGGAAAGGGAAATACAACATATTGTTAAACTTAGCTCTGAAATTATTCATTTAAAATATACTGAGTACATATTCATACATTCATTCAACAAATATTTATTGGATACCCACTATGTGTTTAACACTACACCAGGTCTTAGGGACACAGAGAAGAAAAAGAATACAGCAGTGTAAAATGACATTTCTAAACCATTATATAAATAAACCCTACTTCATTAATAATGTGAGATATAAAGAGGCACATAATTTTGAGGTATAGTTTCTTTTTTCTCTATAATCACCATGTGATATAAATTCCCAAACCCCTTCAAAAATTTTTATCACTGAAGAGCTTTCACTAATAAAACCTCCAAAAATTACAGTTCAGTTTTTAAGGAGAAAAAGGAAATGAATACCAAAAAATAAATTAAATGACATCCCTGTGAGTTTACAGATCAAACATTAAAAGGGCAACAAAACAAACTCAAAATGATTCCTTATTCTAAGGCTTATCACATTATAGTTCCAGATTTTTTTCCTGAAAAAAATCATTTTTAATAAATTACTCAGTATTACAAACTAAGGTATGTAGGGTTCAAAGGGCCTGTCATTGACTTTCAAATGATTGAGTTAATAATAGTATGTGTATATAGAGAGAGCAAGAAAGATAAAGCAAATATTAACAATCAATGAATCTGGATAAAAGTTCTTTGTACTATCCTAGAAACTTTCCTGTAAATTTGAAATTATATAAAAATAAAAGATTTCTCCTAAATTTATTCAATATTAGGTAAAGTATTATGAGAATAAATGTATAAATCTTTTCAACTTTTCACAATGCATAGAAATCCCCTATACCTTTTAGTTCTGATTGTATCTTTCAACAAACAAAACCAAGCCAATCAAAATAGTAACATAATTCTAAAAGTGACTTTTTTTCATATCAATATATTTTGGAGTTGCCAGATAAAACACAAAGCTAACCAGTTAAATTTGAATTTTAACTAAGGAATAATTTTTTGTTTTAAGTATGTCCCAAATATTGCATGCAACATACTTATATTTTTAAAAAATTTTGTTTATCTGAAACTCAAATATAACTGGGCATTCTGTATTTTTATTTACTAAATCAGTAAAGTGTAAATATATTGAAAACTTTTAGGCTGTTCATTATGGGTTATTCATGAGCCTCCTTAGCATTTTTCTATTAAACACTTGTCACATTGGCCATAGTTTTATTTATATTACATCTTACACAAAATTCTAGTTTGAGAGACTTAGAACATCAGGTACTGTTAACATATATGAATTTAATAATCCTGATTTATTCAATATTAAACTTTAAAATTTGTACCACATTACCAAAGTATCTTTTATTTACAATATTATACATAGACAACACAATTTTTAAAAATGTTTACTTAAAATAATATAATTCTCCTTTTACAAAAGCAGCTTTATAAAATATTTGCCTTAAGACTGTCGTTGTTATGCCTTTGAATGAAATTCTACCCTTTGACCTCCATTGTCCAGAACAGGCACATCTCAACTCATTTTCTTTAACGAACATTTTGCAACAAGTTCCTGAAGTTTTCTAATTCTTTCACACTTGTAGAAATTCTGTAACAAACAAACAAAATTTTTTTTCACTCAGAAATTATCTTAGGTAACTTTTCTCTGAAAGTTATTCACTTTGCACTTATCGAGCACAGAAAAAAAATTTTTAAGTAATTTATTTCAACAAATTTAAAGGTACATAAATCATTTAATCTATTTTGATGTACTTTAGTTCTTAACTTGATATGGTAAAACTAAGATAGTATTGCCCAGAAATTTGTTATATTTAAGTATTCATAACTTATTATTAAAGTTTTAAATTATAGAATTACAAAGTACAAAAATATTTAATATTTAATATTAAAATATTAAAATACTTGTTACTTATTTTAAGTAATCATAAGTATATTCATATGCTTAGTATTTAAAGTACATACGTATAAGTAGATCATTAAAATATGCATTTTAAATATGCATAAGTATACAAGTGCTGAAAATTAATCATTATATTTAGTAAATATACAAAGAACCAAAGCTTTTGGACTTTAAAGAGTGAGAATAGTAAACATGTGATCAAATTGTTCTTACTAATTTTTATAAAAAGTAAAGTTTGTTCATTACTTCAAGTGCAGTTTAGCTCTGCTCTCCACCATGAAAAAAGTAGCAGAGTACTCAATGAAATATAACTGTCAAGCTTCTGTGAACTAAAAATAATTTTGGCCTGAGCCGGTTTGGCTCATTGGATAGAGCATTGGCCTACGGATCAAAGGGTCCCGGGTTTGATTCCCCATCAAGGGCACATACCTTGGTTGCAGGCTCTTCCCCTACCCGGGCCCTGGTCAGGGCTCATGCAGGAGGCAACCAATTGATGTGTTTCTCTCACATCAATGTTTCTGTCTTTCCCTCTCTCTTCCACTCTCCCTAAAAATCAATGGAAAAATACCTTCGGGTGAGGATTAACAACAACAACAAAGAATAATTTTGGAGGTCAATTATTTCAAACCCAAAATATTAAATCATAACTGTTAGTCCTTAGAAAACAATCGTTTTTCCAAATCTCTGCATCTTTATATATGAGAGGCCAGAAAGAAGTACAGATATACTTAAATTTAATAATGTAAGTGCCTTATTTCAAATTTATCTTCCAATCATTTTTATGAAATTAAATTATTTTTAAAGAATTATTAACCTTTTTACATAGGGGTGAATTTACAAAGAAATTTTACATCTACACCTATACAAAACATGAGTTTTTCCAGGACCTTCAAAAAAATATTTGGGTCCTAGCTGGTTTGGCTCAGTGGATAGAGCACCAGCCTATGGACTGAAGGGCCCAGGGTTTGATTCCAGTCAAGGGCACATGCCTGGGTTGCAGGCTCAATCCCTAGTATTCTCTCATCACATGTTTCTATTTCTCTCTTCCTCTCCCTTTCTCTCTGAAATCAATAAAAAATACATATTAAAAAAATATTTGGGCAGCACAAGAAACTACTTTTAAATAATTGGAGCCCTAGACCATGTGGTTCAGGGGTTAATGCATCAGCCCACAGACTGGAAGGTCGAGAGTTCAATTCCTGGTCAAGGGCATGTACCTGGGTTGCAGGTTCAATCCCCAGCCCTAGTCCAAATGAGCAAGTGTAGCAACCAGTAAATGTTTCCCTCTCAGATTGATGTTTCTCTCTCTCCCTTTCCCCCTCCCTCCCTTCCACTCTCTAAAAAAAATCAATGGAAATATATCCTTGGGTGAGGGTTAACAACAAAAATAATAATAATAATTAAAAAATATACAAATTCAGTAAGATGAATTTTGAGGTCCAATCAGTAAACTAATCATGACTATAAAAGTCAAAAGATAAAAATAAAGAATATCACGTAATGATTGTTTGTATCTACATACTTAAGGTATCATAAGATCCTAGAATTCCATAATGAGATAATTTCACTCTAAAGCAGGAGTGGGCAAACTTTTTGACTCGAGGGCCACAATGGGTTCTTAAACTGGACCGGAGGGCCGGAACAAAAGCATGGATGGAGTGTTTGTGTGAACTAATATAAATTCAAAGTAAACATCATTACATAAAAGGGTACGGTCTTTTTTTTTTTTTAGTTTTATTCATTTCAAACGGGCCGGATCTGGCCCACGGGCCGTAGTTTGCCCACGGCTGCTCTAAAGGATATTCCTTACCCAGTTTTATCTGAGAGCATATATATTGCATTAGACTTACTTGATAGCAGAAACAATTTTAATACATTTAAACTAACCTTCCAAATGCATTAAATAATGATACTATTTCTTGTCTGGTCAGTTGGAATTCGTAACTGGGCCCACTTTCTGGCATATTTGCTATCAGTTTCTCAGAAAACAAGATCTTCAGAGCAGTACCCAAACCCTGAGTCTATAATAGAAATAAGAAAAAAGGAAAATATCAGAAAATGCTTTGTGCAAAGAATAAATGAAAAATAGGATTGAGATAGATTTGCTTACCTGAAGCTTTCCCCACAGTCTACATTTAAAACAACCAACACAATCCATGATTCTTGAAATATTTCTAAAATGCAGTCGAAATTCCTCCTAAGAACAAGTAACAAAATTATATTAAGCTGAAGTATATAGTCAAATACTATTTTCTGAATGCCTGTGAGGTATTCTGTTGTATGTGATTATTAACTATGTCAAAGGGGGAGCAAGGGTTGGATGGCGTCATTTACCAAAAAAAAAAGAAAGAGATGGAAGAGAAAAAAATAAAAATCTTTGACTTCATAGTAGTTAAAAAATCATAGTAGGTGAAAAAAATCAGATATTATTATTATTATTCAGAAATATACAGAATATAGTGAACATCCATGTACCCTTTACCAAGTTTTATAAAGAAACCATAAGTAAAATTGAACATTCTGAATTTTAAAAAAAATATTTGTTATTGATTTCAGAGAGGAAGGGAGAGGAAAAGAGAGGTAGAAACATCAATGATGAGAGAGAATCACTGATCAGCTGCCTCCTGCACACCCAACACGGGGGATCAAGCCAGCAACCCGGCATGTGCCCTGACCATGAATCGAACTATGACCTCCTGCTTCATAGGTCAACGCTCAATGACTGAGCTACACCAGCCAAGCTGAATATTTTGTTTTTATACTTTTAATAAATGTGTATATGTCTTTGAACATCAGGGTACTATATTGTTTATAATAGGGCAACAGACATCCAGCTCATCCAAAAGCAATATATGTCCTTAACTAATAAGGAGAAGAGAAGGGAAGCCAAGAACACATCTTCATTTACTCCAAAGGTAAGAATTATCAACTGATCCTCCACGTGACTCCCTCTATCCTGGACTGATACTAGAATCAGCTTACAGTACTGTAAGCAGGAAACCTGACATACATTTCAGATGAAACATCCAGTGTCCCAACTGACCTATAATTTGGGGAGCATATAGTGTTCTTCTCTTTTTTTCAATAACCACACACTGGGCTCAACCAGAAGAGAACAGGACCAAAGATCTAAAACTGGGAATAAATCAGTAAAGATTGGAACCCACTATTCAAAGCAGACTTCAATTGACTCTAATTTACTCAATTCAATCTTTCCCCAGATGTCTCATTCAGCTTGAGGCTCTGAAACAGCTGTAACATGTAAAAGATCTTTAACAGGATCCCAGAGCTTGTATCTTTTTTAATACAAATTTTGTGTTCATACAAAGCCCACATTATTACTATTAATGTTTACCATATGTTAGCAATACTTTATATCTTGTGTTTCTGTATCTTTTGGGCGGAGCTCAGAATCCTAATTTAAAATCTACCTTTTAAAAATATGTACCCAGTAATATTACTCTTAAGGTTTTGGTGATTTGATATGAGGTTTTCTTTAAACTTATGTTTCAACTTTGAATTACAGGAAAATCATACTTTTAACACGAATAAGGGAGCAGTAAAATTACTCTAAAGTAGATGTGCCCATCCTATGAGGGGTTGACCTCTGGGAGACTTAATAGTTGTTACAAGGGCCTACAAAATCCATTTGTAGACAAGTACTGTATAGAGACTGAATAAATAGCTCCCTGTTATGCACCATAAATTTCCAAATGGATAAAAATGCTATGATCAATAAAACACAACTTTTACTTTAAAATGTTACTAATTTAAAGTGAGTAAAGGCCTTGAAAGTTTTTGACTTTCATACTTGCAAAGGATGGAAACCTTTGTTATAAAAGATTGTGCTTGCTTTTGTAGACACTGTAAATTCGGTATTTGAATCCATGTTAATTCAAATACTTGAATGTAAGGCAGCTCTTAAGTAAATCTTTGTATGGCACATACAGAGAGGGTAAGTTTCTAACACTGCAAAATTAAAACCAAGCACAGCGCTTAAGTGAATTTAATATGCTAGCACCAAATTAATAAGCCAGAAATTAACTAACTCAGAACAGGAGAAAATCCTTGAGATTTCCGCAAATAGCAATCAATGTCCAATATCTTGCATATATTCCAAAGTTATCTCAGATGAGAAAAACTTATGATCCAAAAAATAACCAGAACCTAAGTCACTTACAAATTCCCCTTGTTTGTGTCCAATTTTTAGGTCAACAATTAAAAGTATAACCAGGGGGTAGAATAATCAAACAAGCTGTGGTGATATACTGTGACTTATATTCCATGAAACCAATTGACCAAAAAACAATTCTCATCCAGTTCTCAAATGTTTATAAGCCTTCAAGTAAAATCATATTCTAGTTTGAACTGAACACTAAACAATCCCCTCTCGTGCACGTCTTCTATTTCTAACCAAACACTGATAGAGCATAAAGGAGAAAAGATAAGATTTTTAAATGAACCTGTGTGATTGTTCAAATCTATGATATTCACCATAAACTACTATTTTAAGAAAGTAAATCTCCAATATTAACAAATTTTCTTGTTTTTTTTTTTACTCCTTTCCTGTAAAAGGATTTAGAAAAGTTTTCTGTTAAATGCCACAGGACATCAACCTTGAGGGTTTTCGTTCTGATAAAATTAAAACATTGTGAGAAGTATTTCTAATCTGCGCAATCTAAAAAAGAGTGAATGCCGGAAAACTCTACAATAAACCAGCAAGTAACCTAAAAATAAGGAAGATACTGAAACTAGTATGGGGGTGGGGGGGGATCTTATTACAGCATCTTCCCCCTCATTTCTAAGTTCCTGGAAGCTGTTTGGGAGGTTATATAAGCAGTGAGGTATGTATTTCTAGCAAGAATGCTTTAAGTAGGAGGTAGATGGGAGGTCAAAAATAACTGTTATCTAACAGCACAAAACTGACTGCAAAAAGTATTTTGCTTGCAAATGGCATAAAATCAGGTTCTTTCCTTACAGTAAGAAACAAAGAACAAGAAACAGAGGAAGACTGTTAAAAATATTCTGATGAAATCAGCTCAATGTTCCTGAAGGCCACCCACCTTTACTTACACATGCCTTTGTGACAAAGAACAGTAGTATAATTTTACTTGAGTTCCCAGATGGGCTAGAAATCCCCTGAGGATAGGAGCTGTCTCTCCCTTTAATGACAAAAATCATGCCTTCCACATAGTAAGCATTTAATCTTCCTAGTACTATTTTATATTTGTCATATTTTGATGCAAATAGACACAAAGATGGTCTTGCCTGAGGTTATAACTCTTTAAAAGGCAAGGCAAACTGTACACCTAAACTAATATAATACTGTATGTCATCTGTAATTAAAAATTAATACACACACACACACACACACACACACATCAATAAACAAAAAGAGGCAAGGCAAAAAATCCCATTTTGTGGGGTATCAGGTCTTCTGTTCTAGCCACAGCTACCTGCTGGCATTCCTAAATGCCTTTCATTCCCATTGAATAAGATGAATCACAAAACAACATCGTGCCCTCTTCCCCTAAAGGAATCCTTTAATTCAACCAAAGCCATTTTCAGAATTCTCTCTACCCAAAGACAGACTAATACTTCCACTCATGCTCTAGATCCTGCTTCTTTAATTTATAACCTCTCTGTATTACATGAGCCCATCAGTATGGAACCCACAGATTTCCGTTGTTATTTTTAACACAACACAAACTAAATCATAAGTTGGACCTGCCTTTTGGGCTTCCTTTTTTTGAGGAAAAGAAACATTAGGACTCTGATTTTTCTGATAATTTCAGGATGTATATCAATATTTATTGTTAAGGATAAAAACATGGGTTTATATTCATTCCTGCCTAAGAGTTTGTATCTAAAAATTAAGTTAAAGTATAAAATAATTACCTTTAGTTTGTTTGCTTCTTTTTTATCCCCAGCAAAAAACGAATTCTCATCAAAATGCAAAGGAAATGACCTGCATTTTAAAACAGAGAATATTCATTTTTATATTTTAGAAAATATTAAAAGGTCTGCTAAAAAAACATTTTGCTGGTCAGTGATGAATCATATAATTAAAATAGAGTAGAAAATAGAGTAAAAGGAACACTCTGATGCCCCCAAGCAAATTCTTACCCTTGAATCTAAAAGCTAACTGCAAAATATAATTGAAGTTTGGCCCCAAATCCAACCTATTCAATTAAATGTGAAAATAATGCAGGTATCTAAGTACTAAAAGAATAGCTCTTAAAATTAAAAATATATGCTTTTTAGTACCCAGGTTAAAACAAAAACATAAATCAATTCTAAAGACCTATGAGCAAAATTTGCTGTTAATTATTTTTTAAGTAGTTTTTCTTTCTCTATATTATATATTTAAGAATTTAATTTTGGATACCACTTGTCACTCTTCTATTAATATATGTGTATCCCGGCCGGCATAGCTCAGCAGTTGAACATCAACCTATGAACCAGGAGGTCACGGTTTGATTCCCTGTCAGGGCACATGCCCAGGTTGCAGTCTAGATCCCTAGTGGGGAGCGTGCAGGAGGCAGCCGATCAATGATTCTCTCTCTTCATTGATCTTTCTCTCCTTCTCCCTTTCTCTCTAAAATCAATAAAAATATATTTTAAAATATATACATATAAGTGTAAATATATCATTTACTTGATTTCATGAAGTATTTCCAGAAGTAATATTTTGTTATCTGCATCCTGAACTTTATTCCCAGTGAAGAGTTGAAAATCTGGGCGCTCAAAGAATGGTACCACTTTAGATAAAGCCTTTAATTCTATTAAGTAGAGAAAATACAAATTCTTAAGTCTTCTTGGACCTTCTCCCTCAGTCAAAATTCCATCAAACCGCTGCTGAAATTCTGTTACGTTGTGTCCCCATATCTGTTCTAACCAGGTATCTAAGAAGACAAAAGAATTAAATATTAAAAATTTAATTTTAAAATTAAGTAGGCTTAATTAGATAAAATTACATTAGGTTGTTTATAGCTCCAGTTATTAATTTAATTTTATATATTAAAATATATAATAATATAACCATGAAAACTTTTCATAACTTAGCCTTTAATAGTTCTATATTAATATTTTATCTTCTAGAACACATGCATAAAAGGAAAATAAATTAAATGTTTTACTGAGAAACCAGGTTCAATAAAAATCAAGTTTCTGAATACAAATGTATTCATAAGACCAAAATACACAATTAAAAATGACTATCTGGTATTACTAATGAGTTTGAAGCCTTCAGGTTACTACAATTTATTTCTAAAATGTAAAAATTACTTTAGTTCCAGAAGAAATATATTTCTGATGAAAATCAACCATGGTCTCATCTTGAAGAGCATTCTTAAAGGCTAAAGAGCAACAGAAAATGCTTTTACCCATTAAACTTCAGGCCTGATGCTGGCACACAAATAAATGAGTTCTGATACAGTAATATCTAAAGAATAACAAACTGTGCTGTTTCAGTTCTCACAACAGAAGAACATTTCCAGAGAGATGTGTAAAGTTTTGAGCAGCTTCTTAAAAGAAGGTAAAGAGCTAAGATAATGCTGAACTTTTCCTTATAGTAACTACAGTTTCTGTATTCCTGATTACTACCATTTAAGAATGAACTTTTCCTGCCTAATACTCAGTAAGGTGAATAGTGTTCCATTCAGGTAAATACCAAGAAAATGTTAAGAATACCTGAAAAAAAGTGTGGTAAAGGGAATGAAAGTAAACATCACATACCTTGTAGAAGATACCGTGCGCTCAAGTGCACATTAATGCTTGCATGTAGGCCAGATATCAATCTGTAGAAGGCTCTTTTTTCTACACAGAGACCTAAAAAGGAATTTGGAAATAGACATTTCATATGTGAAACTTGTAAGGTTATGAAATTAACTTCATGTGTCTTTTTAAAAATGAGGAAAAAAATCATTTAAATTTGTTGAAAAGTTTTCAATTACCTTCTAGCCAGCTGTAAAATGTGTTCTCTGAAATTAAAAGAAAAGTCACAAGATTACAAAAATGCCAAAAGGTAAGTTTTTCAAAAGTTTAAAAATATAGCAAATGTGTGCCAAACAGTGATTTAAAGATTGTTTGACAAAAGGTCCAAATTTTATTTGCAATTTCTCCAAAGGAAGGAGAGATGTCTTGGTATGGGTTCAGGTAAGTACCACTCTCCTGCTCAGTCTTTGGAAGCCTTTAGCATTAAGTAGCTCAGTCTAATAACTTTCTAGATAAGGTGTTTTACAGAAAGTCAAAGCAGAATTTAAATGGTAAGTCAATACATGGAAAAATACTTAGCCTTGATAACAGTTCCTGCTATGAAAACTAAGAACTCATTATAGGTTTTTTTAAATTTGAAAAGTAAATAAAAATTATAAAGTAGAATTGGAAGTGTATATAACTCAGGGTATTATATACCATTCAACATTTCAAAAGAGCAAATCAAAGTTACAGAAACTAAACATCACTTATATTCTGTGACCTAATAAGATCACCGTTAATATACTTAGACCTAGTAATTCTGCTTTTAGAATTATGTTCTAAAGAAATAATTCAATGCCCAGACAGCCTGGCTCAGTAATTAAGCATTGTCCTATGAACCAGGAGGTCAAGGTTTGTTTCCCGGTCAGGGACATGCCCGGATCCACAGTGTGGGCCGTGCAGGAGGCAGCCAATCAATGATTCTCTCTCATCATTGATGTTTCTATCTCTCTCTCCCTCTCCCTTCCTCTCTGAAATCAATAACAATATATTTTTTTAAAAATAACTCAAAATGGAGAGGGGTTATAATTTTTAGAAAGATGATTATGCTATATATATTAAAACCTGAAATAATCAAAATGAACAATGATGCCTAATTTAACAAGACAGAATACTATATGACTAGTTAACATGGTAGAATAATATAAAAGTCTTAAAATGACAATAATGGTCCCCAGGAGAGGGTATGTACCAGAGGCAATCGATTGATATTTCTCTCTCCCTTCTTGTCTCTAAATAAATAAATAAATAAATAAATAAATAAAACATATTTTATTTAAAAATATTTTAAATAAATAAAATGACAAGAATGTGTAACATGAAAATATTTATCTAAAATAATATATTAAAGGAAATAAATAATTATAACTATGTAAAGATTCTAAGTATGCATTTACTAGATATAGCAAACATTGTACTATATTGTTCTTTGACTACAGTTGCTTATAGTAGCCCTAACCGATTTGGCTCAGTGGATAGAGCGTCGGCCTGCGGACTGAAGGGTCTCAGGTTCGATCCCGGTCAAGGGCATGTACCTTGGTTGCAGGCACATCCCCAGTGGGAGGTGTGCAGGAGGCAGTTGAATCGATGTTTCTAACTCTCTATCCCTCTCCCTTCCTCTCTGTAAAAAATCAATAAAATATATATTTTTTAAAAATAAAATAAAGTTGCTTATAGTAATATTAAAAATGATCCAAGCAAGCATAAAAGTAATGGAAGAAATGACAAAAAGAATAAATCAGACTACTTGAAAACTTAAAATGTCTATTGGAAAACTTCACAAATAAAAACAAAATACAAACAACAAAGTGTATAAAATGGATGGATGTTTCAAATTCAACAAAGAGATAATATCCTAAAAATATAAAAAGCTCATAAACTGAATAAAAATGCTAAAGTGCCCATTACAGATGGACAAATAATATGAACAGAGAATTCACAATGAATAAATACAAATGGTAATAGATAAAAATTGCTTAGTCTCATAAGTAATAAAAAAATACAAATTAAAACTATAGAGATACCACTGTTAACAGTAAAGATAAAAATATAATATTTAATGCTGACAAGGGAGGGGTAAAGTCAGCTGGCACAGTGATTGGAAGGGGTGTAAATTAGCACATCCTTTCCATGACAAAATGCAATCTCGTCCTATGTATCAAGAGCCTAAAATGCCAGAACCTTTGATCCAGTAAAGCCATTTCTAGAAATCTAGGCGGTTAGAGATAAATGTTTGCATACCCCCTAAAATTATGTGGAAGCCCCTGTGAGGGTATTTGAAGGTGGGGCCTTTGGGAGGTAATTGGGTCAGTTGAGGTCATGAGGGTGGCGTCCCATGATAGAATTAGAGTCTTTATAAGAAGAGGAAGAGACCCAAACTCTCTCTCTCTCTGCCATGTGAGAATACAGCAAGAAGGCTGGCTTCCTGCAAGCCAGGAAGAGAGCCCTCCCAGACACCAAATCTGCTGGCACCTTCAGAGGACTTCCCAGCCTCCTGAACTGTGAGAAAGTAAGTGTCTTTGGTTTAAGCCTCCCAGTCTATGGTCTTTTGTCAAAGCAGCCTGAGCTGACTAAGACATAGGTTAAGGAAGCAAGTAGGCATGGGAATAATCTATATATATAAAGCGGTAATAAGCAAATTAGCCGGGCGTCACAACTGGTTCAGGAGTAGGCTGCATCACAACAGCTCAGAAGGAGCTGCGTGCACAGATGGGAGGGAGGGGACTTTGTGCCGCCCCCAGCCCCAGTGGACACACACCAGGGGAGGGGGGGCATGCTCTAAGCGGCCAAGGCATGGCTCGGAGCACGCCCCCGGTGGGTGGTGGCAGCGGCCGGAGCGATGCAGCTCCAGTCCCAAATGCCTGGCAGTGGGTGGAGCAAAGCAGCCCAGGTCCCGGGTGCCTGGGTGGCAGGAGCAAAGCAGCCCGGGTCCTGGGTGCCAGAGGGAAGGAAGGCCTATTCTTGCATGAATCTTTGTGCATCAGGCCTCTAGTTATATATGAAACTATAATATATCTATTATTAAAATGGGAATAATAATATACAAAACTGTAATATATCTATTATTAAAGTATACATATATAAATAATCATTATTATCAAAATGTTAACAGAGAAGCAGTATGAGATAGTAACTAAGAGCATGGATCCTGGAGCCAAACTGCCTGCTTGGAATCCAAATTCTGCTACTTACAAGTCATATGATTTTAGCTGAGCTGCTAAATGGCTCTGGGACTCATTTTCCTTGTAATACCTCCTAGCTCAGCTGACCTGGCTTAGTGGTTGAGCGTCGACTTAAGAACCAGGAGGTCACAGTTTGATTCCCGGTCAGGGCATATGCATATGCCCAGGTTGCGGACTTGATCCCCCACTGGGGGCATGCAGGAGGCAGCCAATCAATGATTCTCTCTCATCACTGATGTTTCTATCTCCCTCGCCCTTCCTCTCTGAAATCAACAAAAAATATATATATATATATATATATTTTAAATACCTCTAAGGTTGTTGAAAGGGTTAAATGAAATCATATTTATAAATTTCTTAGAAGAATATTGCATGTAGTCTTAGCCATTATCATTATCAGTGATTTTGGAGTTGTGGGATTACAAGTGATGTGTTTTCCTATAAAAACCTTTAGTTTTTTTTTGTTGTTTTTTTTTTCAAATTTTGGACTGTGAATGGGGCAGGGAGGAGCAAGAGTGTAATATTGTTTGGGACCTAGCCTTCTGATGAAATTTTCAGTTCAGTTTTATAATCCTGATGTACTTATTCTCAGCTTGACCTGACTGTACTCCAGTTAGATAATCACCTAATCTGACAGCTTTCAGAGGTAACCTTTTCATATCTGACCAAAATGAATACATACAAATACAGTCATAAAAAAGATAGTTTCTCTAAGGAGAGCCTCCACAGATTAACAATCTTTTCTCTGATGAGAAGCAGGTTGAGATCTTCAAATAGTATTGAAAAAAAAAAACAAAACCAATAGCCTTTCCTGATGTAGCTGGAATACAGCATAGAACTAGGAACACCCAAGGCAGAATAAAGTTACTCAAAACTAAAAATTATAGGCTCAACACTAACAGTAACAAAATATGAGGCTCCTTGGAAAAATAATATCACTGCTAAAGAAATTTCTCTTCCAAACAGTACAGTCTGATTCAGTATTATTTTTTATTTTTGTTTTTTATTGATTTTAGAGAGAAGGAAGAGGGAGAGATAGAAACATCAATGATGAGACAGAATCATGGATCAGCTGCATCCTCAACGCCCCCTGCTGGGGAATGAGCCTGCAACCCAGGCATGTGCCCTGACCAGGAATTGAACCATGACCTCCTAGCTCATGGGTCACATTGAGCCACACTGGTTGGGCCTGATTCAGCATTACTTCTAACGTACAATAATAAAATAGCAATGTTGTAAGACATTAATATTACTTTTTTAGACATAATGCAAAAGCAATTCATAAAAATAATGTTCATAAACTTCTGAGGGAGAGGGAAGTGATACATTTAGCCATTTTGTCTAGCTGGACGAAAGCTAAGTACAGCTTAGTCTTTTCATACTGTTAAACACATGGCCTTAATAACAAAAATCATTTTGATCTCGCTCATAAAGCAAAAGGATTCTGAAAAAGACAAAGTAAACCTACAATATGTCAAAAAGTTTAGCATTAGAATTAGAGTCGGCAATGATACCTACACCCAAGAGTCATCATAAACCTTGGACGCCAGCAAATCAACACTCTGATCATGCCTGGAACCTTCCTGTATGAGTCCTAGCAGATCCTCGAGTTCAACCAGTAACAGGGTGTTTCCCTGTCTAGCTTTCCACGTGCAGTGGAACACGTAGGAGTGAATTATCAGAGGCTGATGCCTGCTACCCCTACTGCCTGATCCCAGACACAAGCAGTCATTTTCCCTTAACCTGTGCTTTTGCCTCCAGAATTTTAAATAAAGAAATAAAAATTAACCTCTTCTGAGTCTCAGAAGTGAGAAGAAAAAAAATTTTCCAAATAAACATCTGAATCTATAAGAAAAGTCATATATGTAATGTATGATAAAGAGAGTCTACTTACCTTCACTTTTCCCTGAAAAACAAAACAAAGTGTTTATTATTATAAACTCCTTCCAGATGCCCCTTTTAAAATACTATACTTCTATAAAAATAAGACTTTTAATAAGGGTTAGTTTTAGCCCATCCGTTCATCTACATAAGCAGAATCCATGAGATACTCCTGGCTGCAACTCTTATCGGTGATAGGAATTATGCCAGATTAGTGGCATCATCTCCAAGAGCCCCAATAAAGAGTAGTTGCAGCTCATACAAGATTTAAAATGGGCTAACAGGAGAGGAAAACCTAATCTGTCACCTGAGAGTGCTCTTGAATACCTTAAGGACTTAGGTTATTTGGCTGGCAGAGGCTTTATCCACATTTATTTATCCTAAAGCTATAATGTAGTTTCTGCTACAGATTTGAAACCTCCAGACTGACATTATAAAATTTTACTCTATTCAAGAATATTTTTAGAGACTATTTGTAAGACTCAAATTATGCACAATTCAGCAGTTGGTATGCAGCTGCTCATTTACTATGGAAAAATTATCTTCATTTGCCCACTTTCATTCAATGCTATCACTGTTTGATTATTAAGTAACATATGCTCATTGCAAATATGTGTTTTTCAAAAAGAGAACACAAACAAAATAAAAAATATCATCCAAAACTCCCTCTGCCCAAAGATAAATACCATTTACATCTTGGTAAATGTCCTTTTTCTTTGTGTATAGATATTTAGCTATTATATTTTTACAAAAATGTATTATACCTACTTCTGTAATGTTTCGATACCTGTTTTTTCTCAATGTGCTATTGGTCACTATTGACGCAAATGAATACAAATTTCATCAACATTTATAATGGCTATGTGAATATACCATAAATCATTTAACCACTTCTGAAATGATAAACATTTAAATTGTTCCTATGTATCTTTCAGATAAGTGAAGGTGGCTAATTAATTTATCAGACCATAATGTGAGTTCATACTGAAGATCACCTCTTGTCCAGGAATTTGCATTTCACTGATATTAAATCAATACCTTCGACTGAGTTACCATATGTAACTCCATAAACTCAAAAGCCTTGTTTAAAGATGTTCTCCCATTTCTAATCTAAGAAAGACTAATCTGCCAGCATTTAGGGCAGTGGTTCTCAACCTGTGGGTCGCGACCCCTTTGGCAGTCAAATGACCCTTTCACAGGGGTCGCCTAAGACCATCCTGCATATCAGATATTTACATTACGATTCATAACAATAGCAACATTATAGTTATGAAGTAGCAACGAAAATAATTTTATGGTTGGGTCACAACATGAGGAACTGTATTTAAAGGGCCAGAAGGTTGAGAACCACTGATTTAGGGGATGATGCAACCCATTGCTTTCGAGGAGGAAATTTATGTTTATGGACTATATGAGATCAGCAGCTATTCAAGTAAATTTAAAAACAATAACATCACATATTTGCTAAAAGCACATCAAAGATTTCATCGGTAAGCACATATTCAGAGAATAGGTATAGATATCATAACTGCTTATTATAGACTGGAGAAGGATTTGTGTCCCTTCTGCACCTACACAGTGCCTAGCATATAGTACATGGTGGATAATCATTTGTTGAAGGAACAAGACCATTAAATGAGGACACTTTTCATCCATCAATTATCTAACAAACTCTATGATGTGCTAGGCTCTAAATTAACAGATGAAACCAATAAATGTGTCCAAAGTACAGTGTAGATCAACAGATATGTAAATAGTAGTCAAATAATGCTAAACAGTGGAAAGGGCTGTAAGAGAAACAAGACATGGCATAAGATCACTTCCTGAGAAGAGACCACTTCCAGTTCGGAGGACCAGCGAAAGCTTTGTGGAGAAGGAAGCATGTGGGCCAGACCTTAAGTGTAAGTAGAAAATGAAAAACGTTAATGTGTTACAAAGACCTGTGAATTTGAAACCAGACTCCCAATAATTTCAAGTGTTGGGAAAGATGTGAGGTAGAAGGTGTTGGACATTCATGTAACTAGAAAATGAGTAAAAATAGTAGAAAAACGAAGCACACGTTATGTGAAAATGCATAGGATAAATATATAACTTAGTCTTCATATTATGGTAGTCTAATACCAGGAACTTCATTACAAAAATACTCCTTCCTGAAGTGTATGTCAAACACCAATTTCTCTGCAAGAATAAGGTATAACTTCTATGGAAAAAAGGAATACTAGTATATCACCTCACGTGCTCTTGCCAACCCTTTTCAGGCCTTCCCCCTCCTCTAACCAAAGTTCACTGGCCGATGAATGTAACAGTGCAATTAAATAACTCACCTTGACTGGAAGCCAAAGGATTTAAAGGTCTCTTAATTGTCTGTGGCCTGGAATCAAAATAAAGTTACAAAGTATAAATATGTCATCCATAATGTTACTTAAGTAAAAATGAAAATTATTATGCCGGAACCGGTTTGGCTCAGTGGATAGAGCGTCGGCCTGCGGACTGAAAGGTCCCAGGTTTGATTCCGGTCAAGGGCATGTACCTGGGTTGCGGACACATCCCCAGTAGGGGATGTGCAGGAGGCAGCTGATCGATGTTTCTCTCTCATCGATGTTTCTATCTCTCTATCTCTCTCCCTTCCTCTCTGTGAAAAATCAATAAAATATATTTTAAAAAAAAGAAAAAAAAGAAAATTATCTCAGAAAGTTTCTTAGTGACTATATCCAAAACTAAACTGTTTTATTGAGCTTATAAAATATTTAGTTTTCACTAATTGCTTTAAGGGAAGCAATTTAAGGGAAGGTGGCTGTTATTTGTTTTAATGATAATAGTTTCTGAGCTTTTTCCATTATAACAGCCAGAAAGTCATTTCCTAATCACCTCTTCAAACAAAGGAAGAAAAAAATACCACTCAAGCTCTTCTCCTGGAGTCACTAAAATGCTTTTAAATGTATTACATACACATATGTGTGTATATGCCACAAAGTACAATCCAAATTGAAAGACAAACAAAAAATGTAAATACCCAACACAAGCATTAAAATAAGAAAGAAAAAAAGTGTGGGTAGATTATCTTCCACTTAGGAAATCTTAGGCATCTCAGTCTTCCCTGTGGCCATCGAGTTGGTTATGATTTCAATAAAAGGTGTGTTTTTTTAATAAGGATAAAAAAGAGAGTTAATATGTCACTAAAGTGCTTTTAAATCTCAAAATGAATATTCATTAGTATCATTTTGTGAAGTGCAGGGATTGTTTTAACATCCATTATTTAAATTTTACAAATTTGTACAAGTTGGGACATTTTGAGAACAGAACATGTAAGTTATATTTTAACATGCTCAATTTAGCGCCTCCTACATCATTTATATTTTAGAAATATTGTGGTAATCGTGATATAAATTAGTTAGAAAAGAACTATAAAACTAATACAAAATCAAACAAGTGCTTCAGTTGGACTCTATTTTAGTTCACTTTAAAAAAAAAAATCCTTTAAAGTCAGTAAACCAAACATAAACATTCTGAATAATAGTCAAGAGAATTGAAATGAAACATATGGCAGAAATAAGTAAATAACAAAAACTCTCCACTACCCAAACTGGAGAAATTCTTCAAGTCAAAAAAGGAACAGTCTGACATTTTATTGGTATAAGTACACTTGCTGGTCTCTTATGTTTATATTTGACTTATAAAAAGTGAAATGCATTATTGCCATATCTGGAAACTCCAAAGATTTTCCCAGAATTCCCCCTAATCTCTGAGATAGCATCACACACACACACACACACACACACACACACACACACACACACACACACACATTCTTCCAAAAACCAATAAGCACATTGTTTAGAGCTTAGAAGCTTAGAAGTGAGTAAACTTGAAGTATGTCTCAGTCACCCAGTGATCAAATTGACTGCTTCCACTATAGTGATTTATAGTACGAAGTGGGTTCTTTGACGCTGGACAAACCAGTTAAAATCAGCTTTCCAAATTTCTGTTTCTCCATCTCTAAACTGTAAGGACGACAACACAGGGTGACTGGGAAGACTAAAGGAGAAGATCTATGTAACATGCTTATTAGCACAATGCCTACACAGAGTGAGTGTTCAAAAGTGTTAGTTATTATAATTATTCTGTGAAATTAATTTAACCTTGAAGTGGGTAAAATAACTATAGGTACAAAAAGAGGAGTAAAAGTCACCCAAAAGAGAATAAGGAGTTATACATTCTGATCTATTCTCTGCCACTAACCGTATGATTTTAGAAAATGAAGTAACTCTCTCTCAGGCTCTAGGTTAGCTCCTCTAGACAATGAGGCTCTCTGACCCGACTCAAGGAACATTTTAAGTGCCCACAACACTCCCATAAAAGTCTAATACTATTCTAAGTCTTTTAAAAAAGAGAGATATTTGTTGAAACATGTCTACATGTTTCCCCAGAGGAGACCTGGTTTCATGAATAAGTATGTTCCTATGTCCCAATACATCCTTTAACAAAGTAAATTTCATTTGTACTTAAATCATTATTATTTTGTTTGTTTACAAAGAGAAATCACTACATCTCCTAAAAATTTATAAATGGAAAAGACACATACTTAAAACAGTTTTCTTCATAGATGACATTCCATATTCTCCAAGCATCTGGTCCCTTGTAACCCGTGTAGCGCTCAGGATTAAGGAGCAAATCTACGTACTCAGCATCAGGAGACTGTATGTCTATAAAATAAAAGTTTCTATTGAAACTTTCTTCTTTACAGTTACCTTTAAAAAGCTAGTATAGAAGTACTCCATTGATTCTAAGGCATCACAGATGTGTCAATGCCTCAGGGACTTAAAAACAACTTTTCAGGAGAAAGATAAAAGAATCAACACAGCCACATTAAATGTACACTCTAGTTTCAAAAGCATGCTGCTTTTAGAAATGTTACAAAATAGGAACAGGTGAATTTTAGAACCAAAGGAACATGGTAATTCAATTCTCATAAGCTATCCATACAAAGAATATATATACATGTCCCTCCACAATGACCACAGTAGTTTATCAGTAACTAAGGTAAATGAAGTGTTAGTACCATACACTGTTTGTTATCAAATACTTCCTTCTTGCATGAGCACCATCAGAATCCACCACAAACCTGTCCCAAAGGTATAATCCTAAACATGCAAAAAGTCACATCCAGGATGGCATTTGGGTCTGCATTATTTTTAAAGGGAAAATTGGAAGCAACCTAAATGCCCAACAGAGCAGAGCATGGGTTCTGGAGCCAGAGTGCCCGGGTCAGAATCCAGGACAAGTTATGTAATTTCTCTGTCTTGTGCCATCATTTCTAAGATGGGGATAATATTCATAGTGTTACTGTAAGACTTAAATAAGTTATATATGTGCAGAGAGCTTAGAACAATGGTAAGAGAATAATAAATATTAGCTGGTGGTATTGGTGTTATGATGTATATTAACAGGCCATTTTATAGTCAAAACTATGAAGTACAAAGGCTATCTAGTAAAATGAAAAGATAAACATTATAGAGAAGTCAGTTAAAGATATATAAACAAAACATACAAAAATTGGTGGGATATTGCTTTCTTGTGTGTTCTATAAATTTGTATATATGTTATAACTTCAAAGCAACAACAACAAAAAGGACCCTAGTCCTCCAGTGGCTTTGGGAAATTATTTAATAGCACAGCAAAATCTTACTCCTCTAGAAGGCTTAACAATATGCACCAACAAAGAATTTGCTTCCAGAAGCAACATAGCGACAGCATCTAGAAATAACTGAAAGTCTAAGATAGAAGTAATACACAATATAATAAATTATAATAAATTCATAAATATATTCATAAAACATATAAATATTGCTCAGCAACTACTACTTTAAGACAGAAAACTAACCACCACGAAATGATTACATTTTTATATTTTGCCTAGAGATAAACATTGCCTCATAATTTTCCTTATGATAAGTACTTCCTCTCCCAACTTTATTTTTTTAAATGTTATTAAAACTATATTTTGTCAGATGACAAAAGTTTAAATTTCTTCTTTTTTTTTAATCCTCACCCAAGGATATTTTTCCCATTGATTTGTTTAGAGAGAAGGGAGGAGGGGGGCAGAGAGAGAAGGAAACATCCATGTGAGAGACATATCGATTGGTTGCCACTCATTCGCACCCCTTTCATACCCAACCAACCAGGGCCAGGAATTGGGCCTGCAACTGAGGTACGTGTCCTTGACTAGGAATCGGACCTGAGACCCTTTGGATCAATGCTCTAACCACTGAACAAAGCCAGCCAGGGCTTAAATTTCTCATTCGAATATATAAAATACCTTCTATAGTCCCCCTACCATTTACACACATTATGTATTCCTTATAAAGCTTTCTTTTTTTATAATATCCACCCTCCTTTCACAGAATAAACAAATACAAATTGTCAAGTGGTTCACCCAAGATAACAGAACACCACCACATAAAAAGTGAATTATTGATTCTCAGTCCTTGCCACACAAAGGTAAGCTGGCAGTCTCAAAAGGACACTTTTTAAATAGAAATAAGGTATTGCCATTCTTTCTCTAACATTGCAGGCCTTAAAAAAAAGTGCTGCAAGTTATAAATTTATTTTATCTCACAGCACTGTTTACTCCAAAGAACCTTGTGGAAAAGACCAAAGTTAGGGGGCTGGGAGAGCATTTATCCCTTTCCTTTACTAAGCCATCCTCACCCAACACCCCTGAAGCCAAATGTGTTTGGAATTCAGAACTTTTCAGATTTTAGAAAATACAGTGCATGCAGCATATATTGACTATTACTCCAGCAGGGACGGAGGCAGCAACTTTTGATCAAATACATAAATATCTCTGCCATGAAATACATGAATATTCACACAATGAATCTATGATAAACTTAGAGGGAAAAATATTGACTTTTCTATGTTTTCAGAATTTGGAAATAAGAATAAAGGGCTATAGATATAAATGTGCCCAAACATGGTCATGTTTTTTTATTAAGGAAAGCATGTATTTCTTTTTTAAAAGAAAAAAAGCCACAAAATTAAAAGTAAATACTTTCTATTTTTCTTCCTTTTGGGGGGGGGGGGGTTATAGGGATTGCTGGCTTCATCTTTTACTTGTAATTAAAATGATCTGTATCACTCTTCACTAATTTTTTATTTTATTTTTAATCCTCACCTGAGGATATTGAGGGAGGGAGGGAGAGGGAGAGGGAGAGGGAGAGGGAGAGGGAGAGGGGGAGAGAGAGAGAGAGAGAGAGAGAGAGAGAGAGAGAGAGAGAGAGAGAGAAACATCAATGTGTCTCTCACATCGACTGGTTGCATCTTGCAATGTGTCCTGATTGGGGCCAGGGATCAACCTGTAACCCAGGTACCACCCTTAACTGAGAATCAGACCCAAGACCCTACAGTGCCCAGGCCAACACTCTAACCACTGAACCACACCATCTAAGGCTTCACTACTTGTTTAAAAGATCACTAATTTGCTCTAAAACAGCCATAGAAAAATACCAAAATTCAGTTTGATTTTATGTTGTTTAGCCAATTAAAAGGCTAAACAATTCAATTTAGGAAAAGGGAGACACTAGAAAAAGGAAGAAGAGACAAATCCATAAATCTTGATCAAAGAGTTCTAAGGGTTTCTGGGGCTCCTACATTTTAACAGCACCAGCCCTCTGGCTTAGCTTTAGATGTAGCAGATACAACTGATGGGTCATTATTCTCTTTTCCAAAAGTGACATGGACCATCACCATTAAGGAAAATATTTAACAATATGATATCAGTGAAACAGAAGCAGGTATTTGCATTCCCTACTTTTTAGCTATTTATGCAAAATGCCTGTATATATTATAAAAATTATAATATATAATATATGATGTAATCTATATTTTATGCAATACAATATATAATAATATTATATATATATTACTATAACTATGGAACTCAAGAGGTGATTTTTTTTCAAAAACTGAAAACCATTAAAGCAAATTAACTCCCCACCTCCCTTCCCTCCAGCCCTTGGTAAACTCTAATGTACTTTCTGTCTCTATATGATAAGTTACCTAATCTAGATATTTCATACAAATGGAATCACACGATACTTGTCCTTTTCTGTCTGGCTTATTTCATTTAGCATTATGCTCTGAACGTTAATTCACACTGTAGCATGTATCAGAACTTTATTTCTTCTTATGGCAAAACAGTATTTCATTGTATGTAGGTACTAAACTTTCTTGATACTGTACATTCATCCATTCATGGAAACTTTTCCCACCTCTTGGTTATTGTGAATAATGCTGCTATAAACATAGGTGTTTATATGTTTCCCTGTATTCAGTCTTTTTAGGTGTTTGCTTAGGAGTTGAATTGTCAAGTCATATGGTAACTCTAGGTTTACTTTTTGAGGAAATGCCAAACCATTAGAAAATGAATTTATAAAAGTCATTTTTAAAGAATTATTTTTTTCTTGGGTACAATCTTAAACAAAATGCATACTATAAAAAAGCTTTTACCATCAGCTTCACAGAAGTTGTCTGAGGAATCATCATGCTTGGTCCACTGAAGAACGGCCTTCTGCGTTTCCTCACTTCAAACAAAGATAACAGTGTTATTCTTTTTTTAAAGTTAACATTTCACCTGGAAAAAAAACATAAAATGCTCCTGCTGCCAAAAAAAAAAATCAAACCTCAGAGACTCATCCACAGCTCCAAGTCGTTCAGCCTGTTCACATTCTTCAATGAGATTATTGCCTTCTTCAGAATACTGAAATGAAAAGGGGAATAAATAGAATACAAGTTTACTGCATTTTTTAAACATTTAAAAAAGAATTTTTTAACACATTGGCTATGACGTCACTCTGTATGTAAACAAGAAAACATGGGATTGAAATGAGCAAAATCAGTTTAGAATCTGTAATAAATAAGTAAATAGAGGGAAAAGATACAAGTCTCTCATACTGAAGAATTCCAGACAACTTATATCCTCAAGGAGATGAAGCGCTCCGTAAATGTGGGCTGTGCATAGAGGTGACTTCCTTCCAAAGAATACAGTACGAAAAGGGTGAGTAAGAATAAATCTATGGTGGAGAAAGCTGACAAAACTACCTCAACCAGGTGATCAAGGTCAACTTTAATAGGAAAAAGTCATATTGGCAATATGTGACGTGATGTGACGTGATGTACATGAGGAAAATGGCACTTTACTTCTGTGGTCTTCCTCCCAAAAACATAACCCCACTCTGAGCATGAGAAAAACATGAGACAAATCCCAACTGCAAATGCCTGACTACTACGCCTTAAAAGTATCTCATCAAAAACAAGGCAAGGCTGAGAAACTGTCCCAGCCAAGAGGAACCTAAGAGATATGACCCCTAACTGTAACTTGCTATCCTGGATGCCATCCTGAAACACAAGAAGGACATTAGGGGGAAAACAAGGAAATCTGAATAAAACGTGGACTTTAGGTAGTAATAATGTATCAATATCGGTTCACTAATTATAATAAATGTATCATACAAATGCAAGATGTTAATCACAGAGGAAACTAAGTGTGGAGTACATGGAAACTCTACTATCTTCACAATTTTTTCTATAAATCTAAAAGTATTATGGCCCTGACCGGTTTGGCTCAGTGGATAGAGCGTCAGCCTGCGGACTGAAAGGTCCCAAGTTCAGTTCTGGTCAAGGGCATGTACCTTGGTTGCGGGCACATCCCCAGTAGGGGGTGTGCAGGAGGCAGCTAATCGATGCTTCTCTCTCATTGATGTTTCTAACTCTCTATCCCTCTCCCTTCCTCTCTGTAAAAAGTCAATAAAGTATATTTAAAAAAATAAAAATAAATAAAAGTATAATGAAATTAAAAATTTATTTAAAGAGAGAGACATAAGAGACACATCAACCAAATGCCATGTATGAAATATATTTGAATCCTGTTTCAAACAAGCTATTAAGATACTTATGAAACAACTAAAGAAATTCGAAGCCTGACTGTGGTTATATTTTTTAAGTATATTTTAATCTTAGGGATGTATATAAAGTATTTGTAAACAAAATGATTTACCTGAGACTGGTTTTAAGTACTTGGGAGAATGAGGTGGGATGTACAGATGAAACAAGATTAACCACACATTGGTAACTGATGAAGCTCTGTGATGGGTACATGTTGTGGGTTTGTTTCCTCTACTTTAATTTTTCTTTCATGCTTTGCATAACAAAGGGTTGAACAAAAGAACTGGAGTCATTGAGTACAAATAACTCTCAAGGGGTTTCACTGTGAAGGGGAGCAGAGAAGTGGGGTAGTAGCTGGTAGGGGAAATGAGTCTTTGTTAAGATATTGGACACATTAATCAATATATACATACCTTGTAGCTTGCAGATTTAATTCCATCAGGAACTTCATCCTGAAAAAGAAAAAAAATGCTTTTACATGACATTTATCCTACTGATAAAGTATTTTAAATTTCCATGATTTATGAGAAAAATTCATGAAACAAATTATTGAAGTTAACATTTTTTAACTGAGAACAGTTAGGCAGTTGTAACATTATTTTCTGTTAGTAAATAAAAATGCAACAACAAATTATTCTATGGATTGCTGATATATATTTCAGCATGGAAATGTAAAAATAGTCACCTAGTTATTATTCAATGTGATGCTCAAGTTGTCCACATTTGGCCACTAGGGGACCCACTTATGCTTACTTGATATTTGCACCTATGTCTTTTGATATTACCCCAGTTATTTTTGTTGTTGTTGTTTAATTTATCTTTATTGTTGAAAGTATTGCAGGTGCCCCCTTTTTTTTCCCATTGACCCCCTCCACCCTGCACTGGCCCCTCCCAGGCCTTCACCACACTATTGTGTGTGTCCATGGGCTATGCATAGATGCATATAAATTCCCCCGTTAATCTCTCCCCACCCACCCCCCCTACCCCAGTAATCTTTAACAGCATTTTTTATTTCTGTTATGACAAGATACTCCAAGTTCATCTTGTATATTTCTTGTTCCAGTCTTGGAATTGCTTAAGTGTTTTTTGTTTGGTTAGTTGGTTGGTTTGGTTTGTTTTAAGAAGGCTTCGTTCTTTTCAGCGCAAAATAGAACCATTTTTTAGTCAAGCATTGGCCACTTACCAACTACAGGACCTATTCTGCCTATCATCAAAGTGATGCTGTGAGTGCAGATAATGAGGTACATGGGAGAACTCTGTAAATTGCAGGCCCAATGCTAAGTATATCCCTGAATTAGAGTTTGCTCAAAGGGGAGGACCCACACAGAGACATGCACTTTATCATGTACCCTTCAGACTCTGAACTAGGTCAACATGTGTTCTTTTTCTATGCCCAGGTATTTAGATGGTTTCTAATTTTTTCATATAATAAACCATGCCAACTTTATAGGCCAATTTCAGCAGAATTGACATCTCTACAAAATTCAGTACTGCTTTACAATCATCTTTGAACATTTGTTTGATTATTTTAGTCAGTGAAATTCCTAGTGGAATTGCTAGGTCCCGGATATGTACCTTTTTAATGTGTTTGATACATTTGCCAAATTGATCTCGAAAAGACTTCACCGCCGGAGTGCTTATTTCCTAACACTGGCTGTTGTTACTCTTTTTCGCCTGGGCCACTTAGTAATGGAGGAGAAAGAACCTTGTTTTGATTCACTGTAAAGGAAGTAACCAGTGTTTCAGCTTACAGAGAGGGTCCAGCCTCTGTGGGAGACCACCAGCCACATTCAAATATTCTCTGGAATCAGGAGTGTGAATCAAAGGGTATGCATTTTAAAGACCACGTTTGAGGAAGAGAGTTTCAACTTTTATTATTTTTCTATCTCCTGCTGGGTCCCAGAGTATAACCTGAACCAAGTCTAAAATTGAACTGAAAAAGGAAACTGGTGTTGGTTCCCTGTTTAGCCCAAAAAGGTGTTAACAAAACAGCAGCAGACCATGTGAAGTGGTGAGTTAACTGTATTTAACCTTGTACATCAGGTTAAGAAAGAATTGTTAAGTGTTTCAGATGCGGTAACTACATTGTGTTCATAATGTAATGTTCTTATTTTAAAGATGCAGACTGAAGTAGAATAGATGTCAAAATATCAGTCATGTGCAATATAAATTCTAGCTATGAAAGCTGATTATTCAGCCTGGAGCAAGTGTATCAAAGTATTTGAAATGATCTCCAATCACTCTTTGGTTCTGACAGACTGCCCTATTTTAGGATCCGTTGGAACTGAGCCCAGCTTGTCCTAAGGGGAATGTGAATGGCTCATTGCCTCACTGCCACTTACAGTGGAGTTTCTCATGTCTCCCTCCTCTGCTCTGCCTTCCCCTCTGCTCCCACGGTGTGTACATGGTCGGTACATCTACTATTGGGCTATCACATTTACATTGCAACTGTCACTAGTGTTTGTCTCCCCTATTAAACCATAGCTCCTCGTGGTAAAAGCTCATCTTATGTGTCCAGGTTGTGGCACACAGTAGACCCTCAAAAATATTCACTACTGAACCAAATTACATTCCATTGCTAAGCGATATTCCTTTACAAGTTTTTTCTCCATCTCCTTTCTCATCTTCCTCCCCACTCCTCACAACACTGCCAGTTATCTTTCCAAAATCTTGGGTCTAATCATGGCATTACAAACACACACACACACACACACACACACACACACACACACACAATATATGCATAATTATAATCTAACTAGAGGCCCGGTGCACAAAATTCTTGCACAGGTAGGGTCCCTAGGCCTGGCCAGCGATCAGGGCCAATCAGGGCCTTCCTTCCCCCAGCTGCCAGCTGCCGGCTGGGGCCTTCTTTCGTTCTGCATTCCCTCCCCCCGGTGGTCAGCGCATGTCATAGTGAGTGGTTGAACTCCCGGTCGGTCAAACTCCCAAGGGGCAATTTGTATATTAACCTTTTATTATATAGGATAATATCTTTAGGTGGATAAACATCATCTAATTATCTAAAAGCCGACTCTCCATTATGAAACCAGTTCAAGAAAAAAACAGACTACTGGAATGAAAGGCACTCTGTCCCATTCTGCAAAAGGTGAAATAACTACCTTCTGTCTCAATTTCTCAGTACAAATTGCTAATTTCCACCTGATGCTTTCTTAGCATTTCTATGTGTTCAAGTCAAGTAATAAACATCTATCTTTTAGCATTTCTAAAATGCTAAAATTGGTTGTTGTCTCTAGAATTTACAGTAAAATAGGTCCCATCCTCAGTCAGTCCATCTGGGAATCGATAAGCTATTACTTGATTCTAAGTATCTCTCAGATTTCCTGCCCTCTCCTTTCTTCTTAAGATGGCGTCCCCGAGCTCAATCCTTCATTAACAATAATTAGAAATAATTGCTACTTTAAGATGAGATCAAATTTGTAATAATTGTAAAACTATTTGCTTGTTCTAAGGTTAATAATAGGCCATTTAGTAAGGAAATTCAGCATGAAAAATAATATTCCATTTAATGTACAAGTATAATGAAATGCCTTTATTAAGTATCTGCCGTATTTTTGCATTTTAATAAGTCATATAAATAAGTTATTGGTCAATTTGAATTTTCCCAACATTTTTTATATTACTAAATATAAATTCTAAACTTATGAAGTAAAATGAAACATTTAAATTAATAATGTGACTTTAATGATAAACTCATGCTTTAATCATAGTAATACAAGGTGTTTCATAAGTTAATCCTTGAATTTTCAAAAGCTGTACCTATGAGGATTAATATAACTAAAAACATGCTTCTCATTCATCTAGTTGTAAAATACTAGTAAATAATCTTATATTTACCTGAATTCCACATGCTAGATAGGTCAATATGGCAATATTTACAAAAATAAAAATTAACTGCTCAAAACTACACTAATCCTAGCTGGTTTGATTCAATGGATAGAGTGTTGGCCTATGGACTGAAGGATCCTGGGTTTGATTCTGGTCAAGGGCACATACCTGGGTTGTGGCTCTATCCCCAGTAGGGGGCGAACAGAAAGCAGGCGATTAATGATTCTCTCTCATCATTGATGTTTCTATCTCTCTCTCCCTCTCCCTTCCTCTCTGAAATCAATAAAAATATATTTTAAAGAAACTACGCTAGTACTTCATACCCACTAGGATGGCTATTATCAAAAAAACAGGAAAAAGCATGTGTTAGGGAGGATGTGGAGAAACTAAAACCCCTGTGCACTGCTAGTGGGAATGTAAAATGGTACAGCCATAGTGGAAGACAGCATGGTGTGCCTCAAAAATTAAACACAGATCCAGCAATACTAAATGATCCAGCAATTCTACGTCTGGGTATATATACCAAAAAAAATTGAAAGTAGAGATTCAAGCAGACATTTGTACACCCACATCCATAGCAGTATTATTCACACTAACTAAAAGGTAGAAACAATCCAAAAGTCAATCAACAGGTGAATGGATAAACAAAATGTCGTATACACACACTAGGGAATCCAATTCAGACTTAAAAAGGAATAAAATCTACCCTGGCTGGTGTGGCTAAGTGGTTACAGCATCGGCCTGCATACTGAAAGGTCATGGGTTCAATTCTCAGTCGGGGTACGCGTGGGAAGCAATCAGTCAATAGTCCATGTGTCTCTCTCACATTGATATTTCTCTCTCTCTCTCTCTCTCTCTCTCTCTCTCTCCCCCACTCTCCCCCCGCCCTACCCCATACACACTCTCTTAAAAAAAAAAAAAGCAATGGGAAAAATATCCTCAGTGAGGATTAACAAAAAACAAAACCAAAAAAAAGGGAATAAAATACATGCTGCAATGTAGATAAACCTTGAAAACATAAGATAAACCTTGAAAACATACGCTAAGTGAAATAAACCAGACACAAAAGGACAAATATTGTAATGATTCCCCTTGTACGAGGGACCTAAAATAGTCAAATTCATAGAGAAAGAAAGTGGAATAGTGATTGCTAGAGGGGTGGGGAATTAGAAAGTATTGTTTATTGAGTATGGCATTTTAATTTGGGAAGATGAAAAAGTTCTGGGGATGGGAGATGGTGATGGTTGCACAACAATGTAGTATTTAATGTCAATGAACTATACACTTAAAAATGATTAAAATAGTAAAATTATGTTTATGTATATTTTACCATGATGAAAAAGTAAAAATATAAACTTTTATTCTTTTTAAAAATATTTTTTATTGATTTCAGAGAAAGAAAGGGAGAGAGAGATAGAAACATCAATGATGAGAGAGAATCATTGGTTGGCTGCTTCCTACACACCCCACACTGGGAATGGAGCCCACAACCCAGGCATGTACCCTGACCGGGAATCAAACCGTGACCTATTGGTTCATAGGTCGACACTCAACCGAAGAGTCACACCAGCTGAGCAAAAATGTATACTTTAAAAAAAAAAAAAGCTTCATTGAAAAGCATGAAATTCTCTGCTTTCAGAGTAGAATACTTCAAATTGTAATGCTCTGAGAAATCCTTCATAAAACCAGGTATTTTCTCCAACTCCTCCCACCCAAGGAAATGCAAGGAAAATAATACACCCACAAAAAAGGGAGCGGGATTTGGTTTATGCATTGATTAACTTCATTTTATTATACTATAAACATAACTTTGTTCAGGTAAGATATAAGAAGAAAAACTATCAAGCCAAAAAAACTACAGATGCTCCTTGACTTATAATGGGTTATACCCCGATAAACCCATCATAAGCCATAAGTTGAAAACACAGTAAATCCAATGAATTTAATACACCTAACCTCATAGCTGAGCCTGGCCTACCTTAAATGTGCTCAGAACACTTACATTCGCCTATGGTTGGGCAAAAGCATCTCACTGCCACTGCCCAGCATCGCGAGAGACTGTCATGCCAAATAAAGTAGCCCAGCAAAAGGTCAAAATTCACATTACAGTTCCCACTGAATGCAGCTTTCACACCACCCTAAAGTCAGAAAGCCATAAATTAAACCATCGATTGAGTTGGGGACCATTTGTATTAATCTCACTAATAAGTAAGAGGATTAGATTAACCACAAAATGTTAATTCTATTATTATAAAGGCAGTATAATTCGAAGTGTTTTATATTTGTAAGTTTAGGTTTTTAATATGTAAATATTACACATTATAGTTAGCCTAAGGATTAAAATATCATTTTAGTTATATTTGCCCCTTTTAAAAAGCTGTAATTATTTGAAAAAAAGATGATAACAGTTCTTAAATATTTACACGGTTCTTACAGATTGACAAGGCTTGACGGCACAGTCTCTTCTTCCACACTGGCTGATATCTTTCCAGAAAGGACAGGGCCTCCTCAGGTTTACCTTGTAAAATAACAATAGAAAACATTTTAAAACAATCTCTGAAAACAGAAAAAGTTTGGAATTAACACATGTTGAATTGTGGTGCTATAACCTGATCGTGTTATTGGCTACAATTATTCTATTGCTTTCACTTATCAGGTGTCAAGTTCCAATGTTGACATAAAGGTGTAGCTGCTAATAAGTAAATTGGTAGACTTAGAAATTCACAGACTGTGACTAAACAAACCCTGAGCAGATGGCATCTAGGAGCCAAAGTAGCTCAGATCACCACTACGAAACTCACATTCTTTTAAAGCAAGTAACAGTTAACATGGCAGAATCATTAGACAACTGTGAACTTAGACTATAACTATATAATCCAATGATGAGGTTTTCTAAACTCTTTCAGTAGATATCTCAAGATAAAGTATGACGAGTGACTTGTTAATATAATACAGGTCAAAATAAAGCTATGCTTCTCAAAAATATTTCATTTACTTACATTAAGTAATTGGAATAAATCTGATGTTTTAGAAAATTATGAACTCACGATTTTGATTACAATACACATACTAGTTTCTTTTCTGACTTCAGTTTAACCTACTAGTTTCTAACTCGTGTAAAACTCAGTTATTAAAATTAAAAGTATACAATGGGTAGTCTCAGAACCACGTTATTCACTCTTGGGAACTGAATTTTCCTAATATGTCCTCGATCAATTTCAAGCACTAGCTATGATTTTGAAGCCTAGCAATGCCTAAGAAAATGTAATTATCCATTTAAACTTTAAGTATTCTTATACAAAATTAAAATACCTTGTAATATCTAAAGTAGTCACTTTCAAGAAGTTTTTGTAGTCTTGGGAAAAGCCTGTAGTTATTAAATTTATCAATGGTTTCAACATCACAGGTGCAATCATCCAAGTAACCACTGACCTGTTACAAAGAAAATGAAATATTAAATCAAAATGTCTTCGATGCAACAGAGTTCTTTTTCCTCACCTCGTTATGATGAAAGTCCTCTACTCAACCAACTTTATCCTCCCTCCTCCCCATAATTTTCTGAGTTCGGGTAGAACAATAATCTAGTAATGCTATTGCTCTAGAGGAATACTGTGGATACTTTTTGTAGGGTGTACTGAGCTCATAACTGTTAGGATGAACTACCTCTAATCTCTCCTTATTGTTATAAGCCTTTTCCCATAGCGTGGGGCAGATGGCCAGTCGTGCCTGCAGAAGCAAGAACTCTCCGCCTGACCGACCTGTGCACTCTCCTCCCTTGCCTCCCTTGGCCCACTTGTGCCCTCCCCTCCCCTTGACCAATTCATGCACCCATATCCTGGCCCTCTACTGCATACCTCTACCCTATATAAGAGAACCTCACCACCCCCTGGGGGCTGACACCAACACCCTGGTCTCAGCCCGCTGTGAGAGAATGCAATAAAATTTCTTACACTCTCACGTGTGTTGGCCTGGCTCCTGTCAGCATTGACCTAACAATAGCAACGCATATACACCCAAAGATTTGATCCCCTGCAGCCACCTGGTAGCCCTGCCCACCAGGCCTGACCAGGGGTGGGTTACACAAAGATAGATACACAAAGATACATCTGACCCAAACCAGATCACAGTCCCTTCTCCAGGAATCTGGAATTGAGACCATGATGTCTCTCCCTAGACAGTAAGCAAGTAACTCAGACCATATTCCATCATGTGAACTTAGAAGCACATGACCAGTTAGCAGAGAAAGGGAAGATTTTAAAACATACACAGAACTAGAGACAGGAGATAGAAAACATATGCTACCTGGACTCCAGAGGGTTTCCCCACTTCTACCGTCTTTCCTGAAGCCCAGCTGCATTGGCACCCATGGCTTTTCTGGGACTCTATGTACTTATAATTCCTTTTTCTCTGTCTTTCCCTTATTTTAGTTTCCCACAGGATTTGTAGGTTAGAGACAAGATGGGTGAAGAGATAATGAATTTGTAAGACAAACAATAATCTTATATATATACTAGAAGCCCAGCGCATGAAATTCATACACTGGTAGTGTCCCAAAGCAGCTGCCAGCTGCCAGCTGCCAGCTGGGTACTCCCTCCCTTCCCCCGGCCAGCCCCACCCCCTGGTCGAACTCCAGGACAAACTCCTGCTCAAGGGGACAATTTGCATACTACACTTTTATTATACAGAAAAAGGCTAAGTGACCTACCTTCCACTGTCTGACCATCTGACCGACCGACCGGCCGGTACATATGACGCACTCTGGCAATTTAAAAATAAACTTTGACTCGCACATGCACAATACATATAAAGCTCTCACTGGCACCAAGAAGATTTTGACTCGCATAATTATTATTAATGGGAGATTCCACAACATTATGTGTTTAATAATTCTTCGTGGAGAAAATGCCAAAAGGGCAGGTGTTCACTGTGAGCTTTAGAGAACCAGAACAATATTACCCTAGACTTTTGCTTCTGCATGTAAAAGGTGAGATAAGTTTTGCTGATCTGAGAACTGTAGGAGGTGTAATTTATGATATTTTTCGTGAAGCTGCTAAACATCGAGGATTATTAATCAATGACAGTATCTGGAAAGATATGACTGATAATGTGATTATCCTTAATATGCCCAAACAACTATGGCAATTTTTTGCATATATGTGCGTATTTGGATGTCCTTCTGATGCAGACAAATTATGGGATGAGAATAAATCTCATTTTATTGAAGATTTTTGTTGGAAAGTACACCAAAGAGAAGGTGCCTGTGTGAACTGTGAAATGCATGCCCTTAATGAAATTCAAGAAGTATTCACATTGCATGGAATGAAATGTTCGGATTTCAAAATTCTGGACTATCCTTTATTAACAAATACAAATACATGTGATGAATTGTATGAGCGACAACAGGCAGAGGTTTTGATCAATTCTCTCAACGATGGAACAGTTGGCAGCCTTTCAGACTATAACTCCAGCCATCGAAGATCAAACTGTACACCCCAAATGCTTTTTCTTGGATGGTCCGAGCAGTAGTGGAAAAACATATCTTTATAAAGTTTTAATACATTATATTAGAGGTTGTGGTGGTACTGTTTTACCCACAGCATCTATAGGAATTGCTGCAAATTTACTTCTCAGTGAAAGAATCTTTCTTTCCCAATATAAATTACCAATTCCATTAAATGAAACTTCAATTTCTAGACTCAAAGAGTGAAGTTGCTAAAGCCATTAAAAAGGCCCAACTTCTCATTATTGATGAATGCACCATGGCATCCAGTCATGCTATAAACGCCACAGACAGATTACTAAGGGAAATTATGAATTTGAATGTTGCATTTGGTGGGATAGTTCTCCTTCTCGGAGGGGATTTTTGACAATGTCTCAGTATTGTACTGCATGCTATGCGATCAGCCATAGTACAAATGAGTTTAAAGTACTGTAATGTTTGGGGATGTTTCAGACAGTTGTCTCTTAAAACAAATATGAGATCAGAGGATTCTGCTTATAGCAAATGGTTAGTAAAACTTGGAGATGGCAAACTTGCTAGCAGTTTTCATTTAGGAATGGATATTATTGAAATCCCCCATGAAATGATTTATAACGGATCTATTATTGAAGCTACCTTTGGAAATAATATATCTATAGATATATCTAAAATATATTTGTTCTAAATATATTTTATTTGATTCTTTGTTCTGAAAATGAGCATGTTCATAAATTAAATGAAGAAATTTTGGATATACTCGATGGAGATTTTCACACATATATGAGTGATGATTCCATCCATTCAACAGATGATGCCAAAAAGGAAAATTTTCTCATTGAATTTCTTAATAGTATTACTCCTTCGGGAATGCCGTGTCATAAATTAAAATTGAAAGTAGGTGCAATCATCATGCTACTGAGAAATCTTAATAGTAAATGGTCTTTGTAATGGTATAAGATTTATTATCAAAAGATTGCGACCTAACATAATTGAAGCTAAAGTATTAACAGGATCTGCGGAAGGAAATGTTGTTCTGATTCCAAGAATTGATTTGTCCCCATCTGACACTGGCCTCCCATTTAAATTAATTTGAAGACAGTTTCCCGTGATGCCAGCATTTGCTATGACTATTAATAAGTCACAGGGATAAACTCTAGTCTAGACAGAGTAAGCATATTCCTACCTGAACCCGTTTTCAGACATGGTCAGTTATATGTTGCTTTCTCTCAAGTTCGAAGAGCGTGTGATGTTAAAGTTAAAGTTGTAAATACTTGCCTAGCTGGTTTTGCTCAGTGGATAGAGCGTCAGCCTTCGGACTGAAGGGTCCCGGGTTTGATTACAGTCAAAGGCACATGCCCAGACTGTGGGCTTGATCCCCAGTGGGGGGCATGTAAGAGGCAGCCGATCAATGATTCTCTCTCATCATTGATGTTTCTATCTCTCTCTCCCTCTCCCTTTCTCTGTGAAATCAATAAAGATATATTTTTTAAAAAAGTTGTAAATACTTCATCACAGGGGAAATTAGTCAAGCACTCTAAAAGTATTTTTACTCTTTTTTTTAAATATATTTTTATTGATTTCAGAGAGGAAGGGAGGATAGAGAGATGGAAACATCAATGATGAGAATCATTGATTGGCTGCCTTCCGCACCCCCCCCCCCGCCCACACACACACACACTGGGGATGGAGCCCATAACCCAGGCATGTGCCCTTGGCCGGAATCGAACCTGGGACCCTTCAGTCCACAGGATGATGCTCTATCCACTGCGCCAAACCAGTTAGGGCTGTTTTTACTCTTAATGTGGTATACAGGGAGATATTAGAATAAGTTTAATCAATTTATCAGTCATTGTTTTAATCAATGTTGTTTTTATACCATGGTTTTGTTGGTTTTATTTCATTTCTTTGTTGTTGTTATATCATGTTGTTATTGTTTATTTATTAATCAATTTATATATTATTTTCATATACATTTTACTAATTTTCTTTCATCTCTGACACTTATAGAGAAAGGGCGAATAGCGATATTAAAATATTTCTCCTAATTAATTTCCTTCCAATGTACACAAATCCATGCACTGGGCCACTGGTTTATTATAAGGATCTAACAACCCTCAAATACGGTGCTGTGATAATTTCTGTAGGTTTGAAATGGTGCTTAGAAATTACTTCTCATTAGCAACACTGAGATAGCAAATTGCCTGCAAAGCCAATCCTGATCTTCAAATGCTTAATTAAAACTGATGTCTTAGCTGTATTTACTAAATCAAACTATTAAATGTACAATGGGAAGTCGTATTAAAGTCAGATAGCATTACCAGATGTGAAAATAAAATTCTTATCTCTTTATTTGGGGCTAGGTAAACATCTAACAGAATTAACATTGCTTTAAGGAAGTAACAAATACAACATGACTGTTTAAAAGCAAGTAACTAGAAAAAAATTTAATATACAGCATGCTGCAGAAAAGAGACCCTGCCCGGCCAGAGTGGCTCAGTTGGTTGAGCGACATCTGGTGCACCAAAAGGTTGTAGGCACATGCCCAGGCCAGGGGGGTTCCGGTTTGATCCCTAGTAGGGAAGCAAACAAAAGGCAACCTATAGATGTTTCTCTCTCACATTCATTGTTAGTTTGTTTTTTCTCTTTCTCCCTTCCTCTCTCCAAGCATGCCCTCCGATGAGAATTTAAACACACACACACACACAAAACAAACAAACAAACAAAACAAAAAAACAAGAGAGAGATCTTTATCATACTTTGGGTTAAATATTTACATTATAAACCACTTTTGATTATATTTTAGGGAAATGCCAACAAAATAATTATTTTTAATCTAATGGTGAGGAAGCAAATGATACTTTACTGAAATACTGAATTTAGATGTTTATCTTTTGGGATATATAAAATCCTATACTACCTTTTCATTTTAGAACATCACAATACAGTAATGAAAATTTTTCACCTAAGAGATAAGAATACTTGAATGATGACAGCAATATTCAAGAGTTAAGATTTTTTTACCTTGCCTAGTCTTATTTGTTTTAGACTAAAATTCAGTTTCTAGAAATCTGATCTACATATTTGTCACTGTAATAACTATTTTCAATTCATATGCAAATATGCCCTTGTTTTCTGTTAAAAGTTCTCTGAGCATACAAAAACCTCAGAGTCCTAATTCTGGGTATCAACAAAACAAAAGTGCTGCTAACCTAGATGATTTGATTTTTCACACCTTTCTTTTGAGTCTTAAAAGCAGAATTTCTAATGAATATGAAATAGCTACTGTTTCTCCCATTGGATACCGCAGGAGGCCAAAGCATAACAAGCATTTGCATAAAAGTGCAAACGAGACATAGGAAGGCCAATGGACGTTGATTCCAGCTGGAATCAATACAAGATTGCTCCTGCTATGATTGTGATGGCTGGAGGCAATTTCCTGACCTGATACTCCTTACATTGTTTACCAAACTTTACCTTTGATCTGCCTGTATGCATTGCTAAAGGGCAAGTGTGTATTCCAAGTGAATAAAAGTGGGCAGAACCCAGACTTCATGAGCCTCTTCATGAAAGAGGTTTCCACCTGGCCCCCAATGCCTTCAAAATTCATACTTCTTGTATAGTATACTCATTGTGTTGTCGGCCCTCCTGCAAGTCATCCTGAACTCCCGAGAAGGTCGCGGCAGGATATAAAATATTATACAAAGAATAACTGGCACAAAGACTACAAAGGCCAAAGGGACAGATGCCAGATAGAGACATTAAGTCAGAAAAAGAAACAAACACATAAAATACTTGAGGGAAAGGGTTTGAAACAATCCATTTTTCCTCTTGAGGAATTCATTTTAAGACAGTCTATCTTCAACACTCAAGCCTACCAGTAAGCATCGCCTCTTTTGAGAAGCTGCCCCTGGGGTACCACTCACCCCTTGTTGGGTTAACCGTCCCTCCCATGTGCTCCCACGACAGTCCACATACTCTTCTATGTGATCATCACTTCACTGTATTGAATTTGTCTATTTCACTCCCACCCACTACAGTTCAAAATCCTTGCGAGTGAAATCATGTTTGTTCTTCTTCATATGAACTTAGTACTGCTGAACTTCTAAAATGCACACAGTAGGTGATCAGTAACTATTTGTGGAATGGGTGAGTGAATGAATGAAGGACCACTGTGCACTGTCGCTCTCACTGCAGATGAGCACTGCACTGCCTAATTATACTTATGTACCACCATGTCACCTGTGGTGCCCCCGACCACACCAGCTCAAGCGGCAGGCGTGCACTCACAGAGCAAGGAAAGCAAGCTGCAAAGATAACAACCCTTTGCATCCATCATTCTACTGATCCACATCCTAATTACAAAGGAAGCTATAAGAAGCCCCAAACCAGAAAGGAATGCAAGAAGCATCCGGGGCAAAGGTGGCATATAGCCCAGAGACCTCAAAAGGCGAGGAGGCGGAGTATTATACCTGCCAGATTTTAAATGGTAGATTTTTAAATCTTCTTACCTTAGAAATTGAGTAGGAGGTTTCCCCAACTACAACAAGAGGTAGCAGGGCAGCTAAGGAGGTAGAACAGGGATCACTAGATAGAGAGAGCTCAGCAAAGGAGACAGGAAGGAATTTGGGAATCTAAGTCATCTAACCATTTGGATAAGCCTGCCAACAGGTAGCAGAACCTGAAACCTGGCAGGAGTCTGGCAGGAATAACACCACGCCCAGTTCTAGCAACTAGAGAACCAGTCATGTTACCAAAGTAGAGTCCCAGAAAAGACTAAGGTAGAAATCCAGTCAATAGACCCAGGGTTGAATCTTGGAAACAAAGCAAAGTCCTATTACCTAAACCAAAAGACAGGTGCGGACAGATAACAAGAATGACGTGATGGTGTACTCAGAATGTACTAAACCTGCTTAAATAACTACTACTCCTGTTTCCAAAAGTGAAACAGAAATCTGGCCATGCCACAGAAATCTGAATTTTTAAAAAATGTACACATGTACACACACACACACACACACACACACACACACAACATGATTGCTGCATGCTAAAATGTGAAACTTACTGCTCTAGGCTTCAGGTGATATTCAGCCATGGGTCGGGGCCCAATTAATAAGTGGCAATTAAAAGGCCCTTGTTGAGCAACGGTAGATTTGAGAACCGGTGTAGGCCTGATATAACATCACCCAGGTTAAAGTCCTAGTTTCTTAAGAATTGGAAAGCCTTGGAAACCTCCCAAGCAACACAGCAGTCCCCTCCTACACTCCTTCCAGGAGGAGGCAGGGTATAACAAAGGTGAGCATACAGGCTCTGAGCCAGGGTCCAATCCCATCTCTACTACTTATCTGCTGTTTCCTTACCTGCATTTTTTAACCTCTCTAGACCTCAGTTTTCTATCTGAATACAAAATAGAAAAAATAACAGTTCCTATCTCAAAGTGCTGATATCAAAATAAAATGACATTAGGGGGAAACCAAGAAAATCTGAATAAAATATGGACTTTAGTAATAATATATTAATATTGGTTCATTAATTATAATATATGTAACATACTAATGTAAGATGTTAATCACAGAGGAAATTAGATGTGGAGTATATGGAAACTCTGTACTATCTTCATGATTTTTCTGAAAATCTAAAAGTATTATAAAATTAAAAATTTAGCCTGGCTGGTGTGGCTCAGTGGTTGAGTGTTCACCCATGAACCAGGAGATCACCGTTCGATTCCCTGGTTGGGGCACATGCCTGTGTTGCAGGGTGGATCCCTGGTAGGGGACAGGCAGGAAGCAACCGGTCTATGTTCCTCTCTCTACCCCTCTCCCTTTCTCTCTCCTAAAATCAATAAAAACATAAGATAAAATAAAATGACAAAGTAAAATGTTAATCACTATTATTACCTTACCACTGTTAAAATACTTCCAGTGAAAAGGATCTTATTATTCCCCAAAGCAACCTACAACAAGTTTTTAATGGAAGGAAAAGGCCAAGTTTTCAAAAAATTTTAAAGTAAAATTTTCCAAAAACCTTACATCTGTAGCCCCAGTAGAACATAGAACTAGATAACCAAAAGTCAGCCATGGAAGGAGCCTCAATTGCTTTCTCCATTGATTCTGACTGGTTTGAACCAAATACCAAAATACTGTATAAAAGGCAAAAGAAAATAAATAACACTGGCCTGCTTGTTCACTGTTCTCTGGTTAGAGGTAAACTTCCATTTTCAATGAAAGACAAAACAAAAAATACTTTCCAAATAATTTCCTTGTGTACCACCAACTTCTAGTCCTACTACAGACATCATTTTTTTCCTAAAGCACTGTAAGAATATATTCCTCAAACTCATATAAATCTGAAATACTTTTTAAAAGTGCTCAAAGTACACTTTATTTGGCAAATAACTTTAGTTGTATTAATTTTATTGTTTTGCGACCATAAAAAAGAACATAAGTATTCACTTGTTGATAGAGTAGATTGGAACAACTCTTTTTTTTTTTAGCTCTTTTTTATTTTTATTTTTTTATAGATTTGAGTGGGAGGAGTTGGGGGGAGGGAAAAAGCATCGTCCTGATGTGCCAAGGTTGTGGATATGATCCCCTGGTCAGGGCACGTACAAGAATTAACCAATGAATGCATACGTGGAACAACAAATCTCTCTCTCTCTCAAATCGATCAATCAGTAAATGTTAAAATGTAAAAGCTCCCCTATTTTAGATATGTGAAAAGGTTAGGGGGGAGGATTGAAAGATGAAAAGCTCAACATGAAATTTTACTCCATTATCCAATTTCTAGAACACAGTTGAAAATGTTATATTGGTCATCTTCTTTCAACACCAAAAGCCTTGTTTCTACATTACTTATTTTTAAATATATTTTATTGATTTTTTAGAGAGGAAGGTAGAGGACTAGAGAGTTAGAAACATCGATCAGCTGCCTCCTGGGGATGTGCCCGCAACCAAGATACACGCCCTTGATGGAAATCAAACCTGGGACCCTTCAGTCCTCAGGCCGATGCTCTATCCACTGCGCCAAACCGGCTAGGGCTACATTACTTATTTTTAAATGTTTAAACTTTGTATTACATGATTTCTGTGATCAGAAGAAAAATGACCCTTTTCCTATTGAAATACTGTGTGCTGTTCACAATCACTGAAGGTAAAGGAGCCTTTCAATCTCTTAGTTGTAAAGCAGCAACTTCTTTGTAACTTATCTTACACGGTGCCTGATAACACCTAACACCCAAATCCCTAAGCAAAACAAAACAAAATCCGTGGATATAAAGCAGTGAAAGAGATCTCTCCTCCTCTCCTGATACTTAGTGTTCCCATCCTCTGTGAAATCGTACCATTGCCTTTACAAACATCAAATGTTGTTTCTGACAATAAATGAATAGTAAAATCCACTTAAAAGGAACAATTTGGATGCCTACCTCAATTTGGTAGTTTTCATCCACAGAAGCCAACTAAACGGTGACTTTAAGAGTAATGACATTAAAATACCAGAACGTGGCGGTCCAGAAACCTGGAAAGTTCTTTGAATTTTTTGCCCATCCCTAACACAAGGAAATGATCATAATGTACTTGGTATCAAATTTGTCATCAGCCCAATTCAGACCGGTTGTATGGGTATCACGGTAAGAGAACCTCATGACATTATGGAAAATGAAAAACCGCACAGGGGCGAGGAGCCAGGAGGTGCCGCGACCCCAAAGACACCAGGCACTGGGCTGAGACACAGAAAAGCCATAGGAAGCCATTCCCCGCCTGACAACGAGATTTGACAGCAGCACCACACCACACCCCGCCCCTGGCAAAAGCCCGTCCCGGCCTGAAAGGCTGGCGAAGGCACCCAGCACGGGCACAGCGTACGCAGTTCCAGGTCAAGTTAGAAGTTAGAAAGACCCAGCTCCCGTGGAAAGAGAAAATACTGAGTGTGCTCGCACACTGTGCGCACCCTCTCTGCATTAGGAAAGCCCGACAAAGATGCATAAATCAACTCGGTGGAAACATACGGCACCCACCCACCCCCCTCGCCCCACGCCCGGTCCCCAGCGCGGGAGAGCGCGCCGAGGTCCAGGCGGCCGTGGGAGAGCCGTCCCCATCCACCCAGCGAGCTGCGGAGGGCTCAGCCCAGGCCAGGGAGCAGGGGCACGGGGGGACTCATCCCGGGCGGGTGCAGATGCAAAGATGCACCCCAGCACCTCACCCGCCGGGGCGCGCGGGATGCAGCGCAGGACGCGGCTGGGGAGCCCCGGGAAGGTCAGCACGGCCGCGCGCACCCCTCACCTGGCAGAAGCACCTCTGCGCCGCCGTCTCCGGGGGCCGCGGCTCGTCGTGGCCCGAGCGGAGCAGCAGCCACGCGGCGCTCAGGAGGCCGATCAGGAAGCCCCAGCGGCGGTCCATAGCCGATCCAGCCGGTCGTCGCCCGGCGCCCTGGAGAACCGGCACTGGGGAGCACCCCATGGTCCGCAGATGAAGCCCGCGCCCGCCCCGCTCGCGCCCC
>NW_005871239.1:2037301-2040617 GCF_000147115.1 Myotis lucifugus | reverse complement strand
CTTCGCGCGCGAGGCTGACGAACGAGCCCGCTTCCCGGAACCGCCCGCCGGGCCGCCGCGCCCCCGCCTCCCCGACGTCGCGAGCCGGGAGACTAGGCCCGCCTGCCCGCCGCAGCCCCCGCGCCGCCGCCCGGGTCCTCTCCGCTCCGAGCGCGAGAGCCAGAGCTCGCGCCGGCTTCCCGCAGGGCCCGCCCCACCGCGCGCTCTCCGGGCCCAACCTCCCCAATTCAACGCAAGGAAATCGAACCGTGCGAAATGCGAAATTCGTGTCCCTGGCAGTCTCCCCCGCCTTCCCCTCGGCTGTGTGTCAAAGCTGAAAGGGATGTTAGTGATCATCTGACTCAGAGCTGTATAAGTATTTAGTTTTTCTCATAGTCACATCAAAAGGGCAAAAAGAACCAGGTGACATTAATGTTAATGACTAATTTTACCCAATATATGCAAAATATTTCAAAATAAACTCCATATTATTCGTAAAATGTTTTGCATCGTTTTTAACCTTTGAAATCTGCTGTGTGTTTTATACGTACTGGCCACAGTCCATAGTCAAATGGGACAGCGAGGTGGAGACTCCGCTCTCTATGAGGGGAAACAGGCCAGCGAGGTGAGGGATGTGAGCCAGGACTGAGCTGGTCCTCGGATTCCCAGCTATGGGGACTAGTCTATTAGCTTTTTGACGTTTTTAAGATGAAACTGGAAAGTTTCCCAATATCTTACACATTAAAAGTTATATAAAATTATCTTTTTTTGGCTTTTTTTTAAAGCCATCATTTAATGAAGTAGCTTAGGATATGATAGGCCCCAAATAGGTATTCTTCTATTTTCTAGCTGAGAAAAATCGGCATAGAATGTTTGTGTACATTATTCAAAATCACATGCTCTGTCCATCACTGTCAAGCAGACTGGCATGTAATTCAATAAATTAACTCTATGCCAGGCTGAGCTTGACATTAGACATAGCGATGTGCAAGGCCCAGTTCTTCATATGGGAGAACACCCCGTGGACCTGAGTATGTAATCGTCTATGAAATTTTCGACCCCTGAATGTAATTTCTTTAAATGCCTAAACAGGGATTATGATTCCAACATGCCTGGTGACACCCAGAGATCTTAACAAGGAGTTCCCCTGCACATGTTTGTAAAATGAATGAATATTTTTCATGTGGCCACAGCATCAATATCTGAAGATTAGGCCATCAAAGTGAGAGACACAATATGAAAGAGGAAGCTACATGAATAAAGACTAAAATGCAGAAGGAAGCGATGTGAACATGAATCAGCTCTGGATTTCACCCTGATGCAATCGCCTGTAATTTGGAAGAGTTAAAAGTGTCATTGTTCTCAGGATGGAAACTCTATTCCATAAGACTCAAACTCTTTCCCAGAACAAATTTCCAGCAAACTTACAATCAACATATAAGACAACTTTTTTACTTTATTGTCCTTTTTTTTTTAGCTTCATTGAGATATAATTGACAAATAAAATTGTAAGTTATTTAAATGTACATTGTGGTGATTTAATATACATAGACATTGTGAAAGGATTCCCCCCATAGAGTTAATTAACACAGCCATTATCCCATATCATTAGTGATACTGTAGTATTTGTCTTTCTCTGTCTGGCTTATTTCACTTAGCATGTTGCTCTCAAGTTCTCCCCATTGTTGTAGCAAATGGTTGTAGCAGGATTTCCTTCTTTCTTGTGGCTGAATAATAGTCCATTGTATATGTATGCCACAGCTTCTTTATCCATTTATCCATTGCCAGACTTAGGTTGTTGCCAAACTTTGGCAATTGTGAATAATGTTGCAATGAACATGGGAGTGCAGATATGTCTTCGGGATCATGCTTTCGTTTTCTTTGGATATATACCAGAAGTGGGATGGCTGGATCTTACTTTATTTTCTTGGTAATTATAATTTTTCCTTCCTGATTTATGAAAGATTTGAGAAGGTGTAAAATACAATTTATACACGGTGTATAACTATCACTGACATTTCCTTGAGAATCCGTCAAGTTGAACCTTTGTGTGAGCTTACTTCAACTGTGCCTGCTCTGGCAACCACCTCGTCTTGCCTCTGTTCTGTAGTCCATTAAATAACTGATTAGTCATTCAAAAACTAATTAAGGAGTACCCACAGGGTACATAGTTCAACCTTCTATTTCTCTAAGTCCAGCCTCCCATCTATTATAACTTTGCTAAACATTAAATCTTTCAGAGATGAACAAGGCTACACCTTGTTATTATTCTAATACTCGTCATTACAACAATAACATGACTTAGATTTAATGTACACAGCATTTCTTGATGGAATTATGATTACTGTGCAAATATCAGCTTTTTTTTTTAATGACCAAAGCCGGAAATAGCTTGATATGAGACATGAAGATTTCCATGGGAAGCTTTCCAGTACCTAAATATTTTCTGGCATTGAATAGACTGGACAGAAATAATTTAAGAAAAAATGTTGGTCAAAGAAAAGGAATATTATGACACACAAGGAAGAAAGGCTAAATAGAAATCTGAAAGTTTGGTGCTGATATTTGATTCAAGCTACTTATTTAATAGTTATTCAATACAAATACACTCATGGTACTTTTCTCTCAAGATACTTGAGATCATCTGAGTTGGGGAGATATGACACCTAAACTCTATCTTCACCATCTTTATTTACAGAATGCTCCTGAAAAGGCAAGCTATCTATAGTAACTGACTTCATTTCTTGACTTCCCATTCACACCTTAATCCACTGTGCAATCTGGTTTCCTACTCCGCCCTCCTGCAAATGCTCCTTACCTGACCAAGTCTAATGACCATATGCATGACATCATGAAATTTCTGCTGCACTTCGACAAGCTGATTCCTCCCTCCTTTAGTTAAATTTCCTATGCATTAAATACTCCAGATTCTCCTTGTATTTCTCACTGGTATTATTTCACTCTCTCTTTCACGAGCTTTCCCCAGCCCACCTCTAAGGAGTCTATCCTTTGTTCAGTGTTCTTCTTCATCTATATTCTCCCCTGGAGAAACTTGCCCAACCTCATGATTTTAAATACCTCCTCTATGCTGATGACTCCCAGATCATTTTCCAGTTCAGATAGCTCCCTTGAGCTTCAAAATCCAACTGCCTATTGGGCACACCCGTCTGGTTTTCTCAGAAATGTTTGGTCACACCACCATCCATATCTAGTCACCAAGAAGCGAAAGCCATCTTCAGTTTCTCCCTCTCTTTCACCTCCCATGACCTATTGATAAAGCAAGTTCTGCCAGTTCTGTCTTTTATTTATCCCTTCCTTTCATCTTTATGATCAACCA
>NW_005871239.1:2009001-2036278 GCF_000147115.1 Myotis lucifugus | reverse complement strand
TCAGGTTCCCAGCACTTAGTGTTATGTATGTGCTTCACAAGATGACTTCTGAATGATTAATGAATGTACAAATAAATTTAGCTACTAACAAACCTGAAGAGATAATAACAGCATGAGATGTTCACAGGGCAATGTGTGATTATGATTCAAACTCTAAAAGCTTAGAGGCAAAGCCATCATATTGGGCAGGAGTAATTGTGGATGGGGGAAAGGACACAATAGAATTGACAAGAGAAAATTCACAAAAGGTATGGATGTTGGAAAGCTGATGAGAAAATAAGGGATCAACTACCACTTGATTCATTTAAAAAAATAAAAGAAAGTTGTCTGAAATTCATTTAGAAAGTATTTTAAGATCAGGATTATTTAGTTAAGAAACAAGAGTGGCTACAAACCCAGAACTCTACTTAGCACAATTCCAGGAAGAGGAAAGAAAGTTGCGAAGTGTGTGGCGTGTGTGTGTGTGGGGGGGGGGGGGGTGCGCAGTGGATTGCGAAGTCCTTTCATGCTGAATATTAAAACTCCTCCCCTGCCTCCAGCAGGCCACCTGTGAGGCTCAGTTCCAAAACTGCAGACCTTATACTACACCTGCTTCGCACTTGCCCCATCAGGCCTGATTCTCTCCTTTCCCATTCTCAAAGAGGTGGAGAATTCTTCTAGGAATAAACAGTGGCATCAAAAACATCAACACAGCTGATCCCTTCTAGTCACACATTCAGAATTTTACTGCCCTTTTATTTTAGTGCCGCACTCTATGACCAGAAGACCAAGGCTGGCCAGACTGTTAGGGAAAGCCTCCAGTTATGAAACACAGAGACCAAAAGAAATAGGAAAAAAAGGAACATTGAGGAAACAACAAGGGAAGAAAGGAAGACAAACAAAGAGCTGTAATCAATATCATCAAAGACTTAAGAACAGGATTTTATAAAAAGAACAATCAGAGGACAAGAAAGAGTTCTTAGAAACTAAATATCCAATAACCAAAATAAAAAGTTTCAACAAAAACTTTAGAAGAAACATTGAAGAAATATCCTAGATAGTGGAATAAAAAGACAGAGGAATAAAAAGAAATAGATGAGAAGAGATGGGAAAAAATAGAGGATTAATTCAAGGAAAACGGGGTCTGACTAATAAGAGTGCCACTAAGAACATGAGAACAGAAGAGAGGATAATCTTAGAAGTAATTCAAGAAAATCGCCAAAATTGAAGGATGGCTATCTAGATTGATAGGGCACACTGCATACCAGTTCTAGGAATGGAAAATGCCCTTAACAGAGATAGAACTTTCAGAAAGAGAAACAAAAACCCTGGTCCCTACAAAGAATTGAGAATCAGAAGGGCAACTACAAAAGCATCAGGAGCTCCAGAACAATGAAGCAAGGCATTCCAAATTCTGAGAGAATCCTATTGCCAGCCAAACTATTAGTCAAATATGAGAATAGAATTAAGGTATTGTTAGCTATGAAGAATAATGCACATCTTTAAATCCTTTTCCAGAAAAATACTGAGAGGATATGATCCAAACAAATGAGTGAACAAAAATGAGGGGACCTGGGTATCAGAAAAGCAAAGGTAGCACATAGGAGAGGAGTTAAAAAGCTCTAGGAGAGAGCGATGCAACTGCCTGGGACCCCCGGATTAGAGCAAGAGGACTGAGGCCTCCAGAGTGTCGCTGGGGAACACAGGACTGGATGTGTTCCAATTCCAGACACCTAATCCGACTGACTTTCTGAAAAACATTATTCAGCGGGAGTTCACAATTGTAAAGTTGGGAAGAAAAAAGTGATTAAAAACAACAACTACTACTAAGCACATCTTTGTTGTTGTTGTTGTTAATCCTCACCCAAGGATCTATTTTCCATTGATTTTTAGAGTGAAAGGGAGGGGGAGAGACAGAGAGAGAGAGAAACATCAATGTGAGAGAGACACATTGATTGGTTGCCTCCCCCTTGAGCCCTGACTAGGGCCTGCAATGGAGGTATGTGGCCTTGATTGGGTTCCAGTCCAAGGGCCAATGCTCTAACCAGCCAGGCAAGACTAAGCACATTGTTAAAATGAGGCAGCTTTTCATTCCAAGAAATACAAAACAGTTTTACGATAAAGCAAACCTAACTATACTATATTGCTTGACTTACATCACCCCAATGGGAGAATAAAGAGGAACCCCAATGCTTTTTTTAATTAAGTCCATTCTGGTAGGTATTTGGGGGTGGATATTTGGGATGACAAATTTCTAAAAGACTGGAGTGTTGTGGCTCTGTGGGAGTAAAAGTAGTTGCTACTTGCCTATCTGGTACTATTTCCCAGCCTCTCTCTAGAGAAATATCAGCTCCTGTCAGATTAGTTGTCTATCACTGTACAACAAATTATCACAAAACTTAGTGGCCTAAAACAACAAACATTTATCATCTCACAGTTTTTGTGGGCCAGCAAGTCATAAACAGCTGAACTGGGTTATGTGACTCAGCTCCTAAGGATGTTGCAATCATGACTGGGGCTTCAGTCACCTAGAGGCGTGCTGGGCTCCCTCACATGGCTGCTGGCAGCAGGCCTCAGTTTCTTGCAGGCTGACCCTGGCCATTGGGCCTCTCCATAGATCTGCTGGTGTGTCTTCCTCACATGACAGCTGGCTTCCCACTGAGGGAATGATCCAAGGGAGAATAAAGAGGAACCCCAATGCTTTTTATGACCTGGTCTCTAATTATATACTGTCCCTTCCTCTGTATTCTATTTGTTCAGAGCACGTCACTAGATCTGACGAATGGTGGGGGGAAAGTGTACGTATTTTAAAACCACACATCCATCAACGCTACATTATAGGTAAGTAGGAGACTATCCATAAATAATTCTTTGAAGATTTAAATCTATCTCATCACTGCTTGTTATGACATCTCTTTTATTGACCCTTCCCCCCCCGCAAAAAAAAAACGAGTTAGCCCTACTTTCTCATACCTCTTCTTTTCTACTCTGTGATATTGTAAGTTCCTTGAGTCCTGATGACATTTCTTAGTCTTTCTGTATCTCTGCTTACTTATCGTGGTGTCTGGCATACTCACATATTTATTCATTCAGGAATTTATCTATATAAACCATCTTCGGGGGATACAATAATGAGCAAGAAATTGTCACAGTCCTTGTTTTCCTGGAACTTATAGTCTACTGGAAGGAAACGACACTAACCATTTAATCACACTTATGAATGTATAATTACAACTTGAGCTACATTTTCTGGTGGGGAGGACTAGAGTCTTACAGGGACATATGAAAAAGGAGCAGGGCTGTTCTGCTGCAGGCATGGGGAAATGGATACGTTCTCCTGACGTTGGAATTTTGCCAGATGGATGAGAGAAAGAGAATATGGGTCAAGGGGGTCTGAAATATTGGTGTTGAAATAATACATTAGTATGTGCTCATAAATAGTTATTGAATTGAACCAATGTGCTGTCTTTTTTTCTCTGCTTTATCCTCTCTTCTTTACTTCTTGATGTCAGAGGTGCTATATTTTGATGTGGATGGACTTGTTTGACCAGAATAGTTGCAGCTGAGTGGGAGAAGGGACTATTCCTGCTCAATTCATTTTCCTTGTTTATTGTCTGCTGCAATTCCCAGTTATGTTTAGAAAAACAGACTAGAATAGTCACACAACACACGTAGTTTTCCAAATAAATTTGAAGACATCGTTTATGTGAGGTTGATAACTTAATTCACATAAATTTACACTTTATATGTATAGATAGGGTATTCCTATTTAAACCTAAAATTCAGGGCCAGTGGATAAGATGAAATTGAATGGACTCTATTTGGAGAACTTGACTGATTCTACTAGAACAACAATAAATTCCCCCCAAGAGCAAGGCTGGGAAAGGTACAGCTACAGAGACCTATCCCGCAAAAATTGAGGTCATTACTACCCTTAAAATAAATAATTTAAAATACCATTGTTGAATGCTTACTGTGTGTCAGACTTATTATGTTAATGGCTAGAGGCATACTATCTTATTTAATACTCTATGGCAGTGGTTCTCAACCTTGGCTGCACATTAGAATCACTGGGAATCTTTTAAAATCCTGATTTCTGGGACTGAAGCTCCGGAAAATTCTGTTTCTTTGTTACTAATGTTGTGGCCCCACCCCCATAACAAAGAAACAGAATTTCTGGAGGATGAGGCCCAGAAATCAGGATTTTAAAAAGATTCCCAGGTGATTCTAATGTGCAGCCAAGGTTGAGAACCACTGCTCTATGGCATCCCTATGAGATAGGTACAATTATTATGCTCATTTTACAGATTATTGAAAGATTAAGTAATTTGTCCAAAAGCACAGAAATCTGAAAGACAGTTCCATCAGACTTCATGTTTCTGACAGCCTACGTGAGCATCTTTATCTTGTGCCCCACATCTCCACAATCCACCCCTTTCTGCTCTTGTTGGCCTCCTTTCTGTTTCTGAAATGAGCCAAGGTCTTCTTCACCTTAGGATCTTTGCACTTGCTGTTTCTTCTCTTTGGAAGGTTCTTCTCCACTTTGTTGCACAACTGGGTCCTTATTTGAAATATCTGTTCTAAATTAGTTCTCCTCACCTTGCGCTGTAACATTACCATGTTTTACTTCCAGCATAGCCTGGCCAGTTTAGATGACTGTGGTACTGTGCACTGAGTTGGATTCCCACTCAGGGCACATACTAGTATACGGGTGCCCCCGTCAGGGCATGCACAGAAGGCAACCGAAGGCAACGGATCCATGTTTCTCTCTCTCATTGATGTTTCTCTCTCTGTCCCTTCCTCTCTAAGCATATCCTTGGGTGAGGATTTAAAAAAAGTATTTACATTACAGTATATAATTTATTACGTTCTGAGATTATTTTTTTTCATCTCCCCACCAGATTGTGTACCCTTAGTACCTCTTTCATTGAATGAATAAATGAATGAAATAGCCTCCTTCCGTACCTAGAGGTCCTGGATAGTAGGACTGTGTTATACCGATAGGCCATCAAAACTATATAGAGAGATTGCACAATCCCTACTTCACTCTGAACTCAGCTTATTGCAAAGTCTTTTGTGGTTCCAGGACAGCAGTGATTTAAGGATAGCGCGAGGTCTCTTGGAATGACCAGAATATCAACACCCTGCTTTACCCAGCCTGGCCAGCAGGGGGCAGTGCGGTCGGAGGCCTCCTTTCAGTGCACGCCTATGTCCTGGAAAGGAGAGATGGAGTAGGGAGGCGGGGCCAACAGGAAGGGGCGTGGCTTCCCACGAACCCGCCCTCCCAGGGAGGCTGTCCCCGCTCGCCCCGCCCCCACCCCCGCCCGGGCGGCCATGGCCCTTCCCGGCATCCCCTATGAGCGACGGCTTCTCATCATGGCGGACCCTAGAGATAAGGCGCTGCAGGACTACCGCAAGAAACTGCTGGAGCACAAGGAGATCGACGGCCGCCTCAAGGAGTGTGAGTGCACCTGTCTCCGCACGGCCTCGGGCCTGGGCCCGCTCCGTCTCGGACGCGGCGGAGGCCTTGACGGAGCCCGGCCCCCTGGCCCAGGCGATGGGCAGGCCTCAGGCCAGGGGCAAGGCGCTTTGTCATCGCGCCCCGCGGTTGGGAAGCGGAGCCTCCGCGGGCGGGGACGTGGCCCGGTCCGGTCCCGGGGACAGAAAGAGCATTCCCAGCTCTGAGATGGGGTGGAAGGGGACCCGGGGGGCGAGGGAAAGTGGGCCAGGGTGCTGCCCGGCGGGGGTGCAGGGTGGGCAGGGTTGGCGCGGGCCCGGCCCCGAGAGGGAGAGACGGGGGTCCGGGACCTGCTGCAGCAGGAGACGGCGCTGGGTAGCTGCTGGTTCGTGGAGTGGAAAGCCGGCGGGGGGCTTAGAGCGAGGCCGCCGTCACAGTAACCTCGTCTTTTCCGTGCTTGGAGTGGTACCCCCCAGGCACACGAGTTTCCCTTAACTCTTGAGCTAAAAGGCCGCTTGTAGGTTATTAATAGTGCACCTTCATGGGATTAAATGAAGCTCATGCCATCTACTTCTGCGGAGCACCAAACCTGTTACCCTTCTTTAAGGTAGAAAGCCAGAGAGCAGTCATAATAACCCATGTGAGCAGGGGAAGAGGTGAGGGAGGGTCCACTCTAACTTGTATCGTTTGGATTTGTAGTGGCAAATCCGGAAGTGTCACAGTGTCAGTAGCTCGTTAGAGCAGCGGTTCTCAACCTGTGGGTCCCGACCCCTTTGGGGGTCAAATGACCCTTTCACAGGGGTCGCCTAAGACCATCGGAAAACACATATATAATTACATATTGTTTTTGTGATTAATCACTATGCTTTAATTATGTTCAATTTGTAACAATGAAAATACATCCTGCATATCAGATATTTACATTACGATTCATAACAGTAGCAAAATTACAGTTATGAAGTAGCAACGAAAATAATTTTATGGTTGGGGGTCACCACAACATGAGGAACTGTATTAAAGGGTCACGGGCATTAGGAAGGTTGAGAACCACTGCTTTAGAGTGTAGCCTAAAATGTATTGCCTATCAAAAAAAAAATGATGCTTTCTCTGTAACATGTCATGTTTAAACGTGTCACCTATAAACAGCATTATTTCTTTTGTGCTTTGATATATTGGATGTGAAATATATGTAAAATGAAATAGACAAGTAAACTTAAGTAAAGTGAGAGTAACTTAAACCCACTAAGGTTATTTTTAATTAAAAATGTTCAAATTATATGATTTCAGTAAGGGAACAATTAAAAGAACTTACCAAGCAGTATGAAAAGTCTGAAAATGATCTGAAGGCCCTACAAAGTGTTGGGCAGGTAGGTAATGGAGTTTGCGGTGTAAGGGGTGAAGATAATTGCTTTGTTTTTAAGCTGTTGGCTAAAGATAATGCTTTCTTTTTTCTTTCTTAGATTGTGGGTGAAGTACTAAAGCAGTTAACTGAAGAAAAATGTAAGTGGATTACATTGTTAATTAATAAGAGAAAGAGTGGACTCTCCCCCACCAACTTTTGAAATGCTTATAATGCTTATTCACAATAGTGAAGGTAGATGCTATTCTTGCATAGACTTAATTTTCTTTCAACTATGTATTGTCTTCTTGGAGGACAGAAATAAAACGCAACCTGACATCGATGTGGGTATATTTCATTTTACTTGCTATTTTTTAAATGTTTTCTTTCATTTTCTTTTCTCTAGTCATTGTTAAAGCTACAAATGGACCAAGATATGTTGTGGGTTGTCGTCGACAGGTAACACTTTAAATTTGTATAGTGCTTTATAATTGGCCAAGGTACATTCATAAAAGTTATTTAATTCTTGAGGTAAGCAGGTCAGGTATTATGTCCATAACTCCCAAACGTGGTTTGTTAAGATATAAACTAAAATCATGGGCTTTGATTCCTGGTATTCTCTACTTGCTACTATACTTAGTTGCCTCAGTCAGCTCTACACACTTAGAAATGAAAGACTTTTATTTATTTTTATTGATTTTAGAGTGGAAGGGAGAGTGATAGAGAGATCGAAACATCTATGAGAAAGAAACAACAATCAGCTGCCTCCTGCTCACCCCCAACTGGGGATCAAGCCTGCAACCTGGGCATGTGCCCTGACCAGAAATCAAACTATGTCCTCATGGTTCATGGATTAATGCTCAACCACTTAGCCACACTGGCCAGGCAGAAATCAAAGACTTTTAGAACTAGATATATCTCAGATAAATTTATTTTAACATATTTTTTGAAAGGGATTTCAGAGGATTAGATCCTGTCAATTAGCTGTTTTATATTTAAATATTCATGTTACTTATAGACTGTACTACAGCTTAAATTGATTTTGTATGAGTTCATTTAGATTAGAATATAGGCAAATTGAAATAACTCCACATTTCATTTTGCAGTTATCAAAAATGCCAACAAATGGTTTTGAATCATAATACTAGTAGCCTCTGAATCCAATTTATGTGTTACCCTATTCTCTACGAAGTATCATTAGAGCATACTTATAAATTCATTGGGAGGAGCTTTCTCTAAGTATTTGTCATATCAGGTTTGTTATAAACATTGATATAACATGGAGTAGGATGGAATTTAACCCAGGGACGAACTCTAATCTGAGAATTTTGCATAGCATATAAATGGAATGACATTTTCCAAATAAAAAATATTAGGTGCCTAGTCTGACAAAGGATTATGTTCCTTTCAGGGCCCTCTGGATGCCAAAAGTTGGCATTTCTGCCCTAGCCAGTATGGCTCAGTTGGTTGAATGCCATCCCATGGACCAAAAAGTCGCCAGTTTGATTCCCAGTCAGGGCACATGCCCGAGTTGTGGGCTCTATCCCCAGCAGGGGCATACAGGAGGCAGCCGATCGATGTTTTTGTCTCTCACATCGATGTTTCTCTCTTCCTTTCCCTTCTCTCTCTAAAAAAATCAATTAAAACAAAATAAACTAAGAAAAAGTTGGCATTTCAAAGATACTAGTATGAGGGTAAGGGAGTATTTGAAAACTGGAAAATATTGGAAAAGCCAGAGTATATATTTCTTATAGATATTAATGTTGAAATAGCTTCACATTGATCTCATTTTAGCTGTTTTTCAGGTACCTCACTTGTAATTTTTTTCAGTTTAATCTATTATATTTTGCCTGCTTCTACTTCATTGTAATTGATACTAAATCCTAACCTTAGAGCTCTTTGCAAAATTCTGTGGTAAGTAGTTAGTAATTTGTATGATTCTGAAATTATATTGGCAAGCAGTTTTTTAATCTATGAAAAAGTAACTTTAGCCTGGCTGATGTGGCTCAGTGGTTGAGCATCAACCTATGAACCAGGAGATCACGGTTCAATTCCCAGTCAAGGTACATGCCTGAGTTGTGGGCTCCATTCCCAGTGAGGGGTGTGTAGGAAGCAGCCGATCAGTGATTCTCTCATTTGCTCTGAAATCAATAAAAACACTTTTTCTTTTTTTTTTTTTTTTTAAGTAACTTTATTTATGGAAAGTAACATCCTGAATGTGAGGTCGAACCTATTGGATAGACACTACCCAATTCTAGTCAAATAAGTTACTCTGCCCAAATATACCAATAAATTGTTTAGTATAGTTCAATCTAGTACAGTGGTTGGCAAACCGTGGCTCGCAAGCCACATGCAGCTCTTTGGCCCCTTGAGTGTGGCTCTTCTACAAAGTACCACATGTGGGCGTGCATGTACAGTGCGATTGAAACTTCGTGGCCCATGTGCAGAAGTCGTTTTTCGGCCTGGGCGAGTCTATTTTGAAGAAGTAGCGTTAGAAGAAGTGGGGGTACGTTCGCTGAGGTAGACCCCTCAGATTGAGGACGTTTTTAGCAAAGGCCAGTTTAGGAGTACCCTAATTAAGTTAATAACAATGTACCGACCTATATAGTTTAAGTTTAAAAAATTTGTCTCTCAAAAGAAATTTCAATCGTTGTACAGTTGATATTTGGCTCTGTTGACTAATGAGTTTGCTGACCACTAATCTGGTATAATCCAGTTAGCATAGTGTCTGGCATATAGTAAAGGCATGAAATGATGGTGGCTGTTTTGTTTTTAACAGTTTACTAAAAATCTCTAAAGGGGAAACAATGCATTTCCCCCTTTTCTCCTATGATTACGTAATACTTTCTTCCCAAAAGGTATAGTCTTTAAAATAAATCCAATGGGCACATCACTTTCCTTCTCCCAAAATGTTCACTTAACAGATTTCTGTATAAATGCTTTGGTAATAATCACTGAAGTCACTGAACTACAGTGCCTGAGTGCGAATGAGTAGAACTATATTAATGAGCCTTTGAAAGTAAAATACTAAAGGCCATTCCTTCTTTAAGAACAAGGTCATTTACATCTCAAACTTTATGTATTGGTGATTTCACATTTCATGCTGAGATTGCACAAAAGGGGCAGATGGAAATAACTTTGAATTATAATGTTTATAGCCTTCTGATGGCATGGTGCTAATGATCTAATATTAGTGTTCTCTCTGCAGGGTAAAAATGATTATTTGGCTTCTACATATTCTCCCCTTTTTAAGTGTTTAACTCCTTTTGTTTTACAAAATTAGCTTGACAAAAGTAAGCTGAAGCCAGGAACAAGAGTTGCTTTGGATATGACTACACTAACTATCATGAGGTAAGTTTCTGATTCTAATTAGTTTATTTTCACAGAGGGAAAATTTTATCCAAAATATGTTTTTAGAGATCACTGAATATTTTGCCACTTCTCCTTTTACTAATTTCTAATTAGTTTAAACATCTTTAAATAAAATCACCAAAATGTGCTCGCATCATTTATACTCTTATCTGTAGGCTGAGTGAAAATTCATTTTAAAAAGAAAAATACATACCTTGTTATTATAGGTATTTGCCGAGAGAGGTGGATCCATTGGTTTACAACATGTCTCATGAAGACCCTGGGAATGTGTCCTATTCTGAGATTGGAGGGCTATCAGAACAGATTCGGGAATTAAGAGAGGTTGGTAGTGTATGCTTTGTTTCTGAACTTAATAATAAATACTATTGGTTTTAAGATTCCTGAAGGGAGAAAGGGGATGAAAAATTACTTTGTCCAAATAGTGGTTACTGAATATTATACATTTAATATTCTTGCTGAGAAGAACAGTACTGAATTTCTAGCTGTGAAAATTATATGTGTTTGTTAATGTGGAGATAATCTGGTGTTAGAAAAATCCTGCTCTTTTTGACTAAGAATCTATCTTCTATATATTTATTCTTTATATATATAAAAGGTTAATATGCAAAGTATCCCTCGGGGTTCAAGTGGGAGTTCGATTGCTCACTGTGACGTGTGCTGACCACCAGGGGGGGCGGCACGGAATGAAGGAAGGCCCCGGCCAGCAGCCAGAAGGCCCTTATAGGCCCTGATCGCCGGCCAGACCTAGGGACCCTACCCGTGCATGAACTTTGTGCACTAGGCCTCTAGTAATTGATACAATTCGATGCTCATGCCTCTGTGATTTTATTATCATAGTAGATTATTTGGTCAAAGCACATTTAGATAATGTGTAATATAGTTTTTCCCATACCCTTATTATTGTTAGTTTCCTACCCTTATAGTAGAGTAAGTTACCTGTGCCCTAAATATTTTCTTTTGGTAAAGCTGTTTACTGCTGTTTAAGAAAAATACTGGCTTTAAGGTGGCTTAAACCTTGAAGTTCTTAGGTGAAGAATCTAATCAGGATTGCCTTGCTTCATAGCACAGGTGGCTCTTAACAATTATCGTTAAAGCAAATTGATTGTCCTATTCATTTCAACCTAATTTAGTATGGAAATATTTAGTAATGAATGACGATACCGTATTTTTCTGTGTATAAGACACCTCCATGTGTAAGATGCCCCCATGTATAAGACGCCCCCCACTTTTCCAAACCAAAATTAAGAAATCAATATCTTAAACCTAAAACAGGACACATTTTTATTTAATAATTACCACAGGTAATGTTTACATATTAGTACTATGATATTATGCAGCATATCATTTTATTCAGCCTATGTTGTATCACTGCTCTCTTCTTCATCACTATTAGTTCCAGACATATCAATTTCTTCAACTTCTATTGTATCACTGCTGTCTTCTGAATCACTGTCTATGTATGTGAGATCATCCTCATAAACTGGTGGCATTTTCTGAGCTAACTTTGTTCGTGTTCTCATGGCCAACCCTTCTCTCCTCATGAAATTGAAACACCATTTTGCCTTTCCTGTAAAATCAACAATGTTCATTTCGCTTGCAAGCATTCTTGCCTGACACTGAATAAGCTTGGTTGACACACATAAGCTACTCTGGTGCTGCTCCATAATCCAAGTCTTAAATCTGCTCCAAGTTTGACCATTTTGCTGGTTTTCCTCTTAAGGCCTTCTTCTTTTTTGGCATTTTAAGGAGTTGTTCTTCCTGTTTTCTCCACTGTCTGATCAGACACTCAGTGGGAGGAGGTCCAAATTGTCTCTCTGCAGCTCTATTTCCATGCTCTTTTGCATAGCTGATTACATTCAGTTTGAATTTTGCAGAGTAAGACAATCACCAGTTTTTATCTTTTTATTTTTTGACATCTTTATGGGCTCAGAATGCTCAGGTCCCTGTTGCATCTGCACACTCTCCACCTCCACCTCCAATTACGGCATCAGCTGATGTCAGTAATAATAAGGCTCGTGATTGGAGGAAGCCTGTTTGACAAGGTATGAGTGTTTCCCTCGTTGGCTGACTTCCATATATAAGATGTCCCTCAATTTTCAGTGTAACAATTTTAGGAAAAAATAGCATCTTATACATGGAAAATATGGTACTTGGAATGGTGTATATCATCTGATTTAAACCCTAAGCCAGTAGTTTTCAGAGTTTAGTATATTAAGTTTTTAGAACTCTTATTAAAATGCAGATTGCTGGGCCCTCAGCATGGTTCTGATATAGTAGGCTGGGAGTGGGACAAAGGAATTAGCATTTAAACAAACTTTCCAGGTAATTATGTAACCAAATTGTTTTTTGACCCTAGTTGAGGAAGCATTGGCCTGAGTGTAAATTAAAGTCTGTTTTTCTCACTTTGTAGTTAATGAAAGGTCAACAGGAAAAGTGCTTCATAGAACAGTGAAATCTTATCTTTAACAGTGATTTGCTGCATCAGGCATAGGAGCCGAAAGAATCTCTCCCTCTCTCTTTTTCACACATACACCCAGTATATACATATGCAGTACCCTTTTCCATCTACATACACTTCAGAATATTGATTTCTCACACTTATAGACACAACTATTCAATAGACGTTTATCTCTCAAGTTACTGATTCTGTAAAGAGATTAAGTTGGGCAGGCAAACCCTCAATTTTTCTGTTCTCCACTTTTTTTCCTTGAATCAGTCTTAGTAGGATCTTGAAAGCAAAATACTTGGTTCTTTTAAAGCTGCTATGCCAAAATGCCAAAATACGGAAGTTTATATACTTTTTTACTTAGTAGCAGTTATAACTTACCAAATTCCCCATTTTAGGATTATTTTGTACTAGAGCAGTGATGGCAAACCTATGACACGTGTCAGAGGTGACACGCGAACTCATTTTTTTGGTTGATTTTTCTTTGTTAAATGGCATTTAAATATATAAAATAAATATCAAAAATATAAATCTTTGTTTTACTATGGTTGCAAATATCAAAAAATTTCTATATGTGACACAGCACCAGAGTTAAGTTAGGGTTTTTCAAAATGCTGACACGCCGAGCTCAAAAGGTTTGCCATCACTGTACTAGAGGCTCAGTGCACGATATTCATGCACTGGTAGGGTCCCTAGCGGCCGCTGGCTGCCGGCTGCCGGCTAGGACCTTCCTTCCCCCAGCCGCCTGCCACCCCTGCTCCCTGGTCTAACTCCCAGTTGAACTCCTGGTCGAGGGGACAATTTGCATATTAGGCTTTTATTATATAGGATTGTATTCCCAAATGCAAAATAGTATATGTCTTTTGATTTTGATGCTTAACTGATTGCTATTGTAGTGGAATTTTTTTCATTGAGGCATAACTTACATTAAATAAGATGCATAGATTTAGCCCTAGCTGGTTTGGCTCAGTGAATAGAAAGTCAGCCTGCAGACCAAAGGGTCCCGGGTTTGATTCCAGTCAAGGGCATGTACCTCTGTTGCAGGCTCCTCCTAGGCCTGCAGTGCAGGAGGTAACCAATTGATGTATTTCTCTCTGCCTTTTCCTCTCTCTTCTACTTCCTCTAAAAATCAATGGAAAAATATCCTCAGATGAGTGTTAAAAAAAATTATAGATTTAAAGTGTACAGTTCAAATGTGTTTGGATAGATTATATACCTATATAACCATCACTCTAGTCAAGTGTGTGGTTTGTTAAAATAACCACACACTTTAATTAATTAATTTAAAAATATTTAACATTTTTTAGATGTAAGAGATATCTAAGAAAAACTTCTAATATAAATAGTTTTACATAACATGGGATTCTAGATCTATTATGAATTGTGATGTGTATACCTAACTATACTGATATTTTTACTTAAACTATTTGAAAGTACATCAAAATCTTTACCAATGTTTAAGAAACATGCAACTTCTTTTCTAGGTGATAGAATTACCTCTTACAAACCCAGAATTATTCCAGCGTGTAGGAATAATACCTCCAAAAGGCTGTTTGCTATATGGACCACCAGGTTGGTATTAATTATGTCCACCTCACGAATGAATGAATCAAGGAATAAAAAAATAAGTTGGAAATTTCATGTGGGCAGTTCCAGTCTCCACACTGTTGGGAGTAAGGAGAGATAGGAGATATGTGTCTGCTGTCTCTCAGCATGCTTAGTCCCCTTGGGCCTCATAGGATACACAATTGACCCTTGAGCAACATGGTATTGGAGGCACCGACCGCCCCCCCCCCCCCCCACACACACACACACAGAGTCAAAAATCTGCATATAACTTAAAATCCCTTGGTATCCTCAGGCATTGGTTCTAGGACCCACAGGGACACCAAAATCCCTTGGTATCCTCAGGCATTGGTTCTAGGACCCACAGGGACACCAAAATGTGCAGATGCTCAAGTCCCTTACATAAAATGGCATAGATCAACGCATGTAGTTGGCCCTCTGCGTGTGCAGATTCCCAACTGCAAATGAAAACAGTACTGGTGCTTATTGAAAAAACCTACACATTAGTAGACCTGTGTGGTTCTTAACATGCCCTATAGTTCTAGTGTATTGTCCTATATGGTTCACAGACCTCTGGGTGTCCCTGAGACACTTGTTGGAAATGTGCAAGGTCAAAACTTAGTTTCATAATGCTAAGATCTTAGTTGCCTTTTTCACTGTGTTGGTGTCTGTGCTGATGGTGCAATTGCAAGGGGTAAAATTGCTCATGTAGCTTGATTCAGTTAAGTCAGTGACACAAAATGGTGCTAGTAGTCAATGTGTTTTTGACTGTTCACACTTGCAGTTTCACTTTAAAATGTCCTTGGTGAAGTAGTAAAAATTATTGTTATTAAACCTTGATACTTGAATAATATCTTTATTCTGTGTGATGAAATGGAAAATACATATAAAGTACTTCTGTATATTGAATAGGATAGTTAATCTTTTGTGCATTTATTTGAGTTGCTAGCTGAATTAGCTGAAAGGATAATTTTTGGATAGTCTGTGGTTATCAGACTGGTTATTGGTTGTTTAGACTGATTATTGGTTATCTGGCACATGCTTTTCAAAAGTAAATGAAGTTTGCCTGTCATACAGAAAACAACTGACACCATTTGTAGCCAGTGATAAAATTTAACCTTTCACGGGAAAATTAGAGTTTTAAAACCTTACACCTGGCATTATGAGCTTGACAGCTTTCTACTACATACTTAAAAGGATGAAATTGGTGATGATATTAACAAATGTGGTCTTTTTAGTATTGTATAATGAAAAATACCAACATTTTGGAGATTTTCATAACTCACTGAACGAATAGTTTCTAAATAATCAATACTTGATATACAATATCATGCATGGGTTAATATCCATTTTGTGTGCAGAATAGACTAATGTGTTTTAATGTAACAAGTTTCTATTATAATCTATAAATAGGGTTTAATATAGTTTTGTTTGTTTTTTTAATTAATCCCCACCCAAGGATATTTCTTCCATTGAGGTATATATTTTTTTAGAGAGAGTGGAAGGGAGAGGGAGAGACAAACATCAATGTGAGAGGGACACAATGACTGGTTGCCTCCCACATGTGTCCCGACCCTGACTGGCCTGGGGATCAAGCTTGTAACTGAGGTACGTCCCTTGACCAGAATTGAACCCGCAACCCTTCAGGCTGCTGGCTGCCGGCCAATGCTCTAACCACTGAGCACAGCCAGGGGCTGACATATTTCTAAAGTTATTGTATTTGGTGTGCTTAAAATAAAATTACAAGAGATATTTTGAATAAAATTAAAAATTTTAATATTGAAAGTAAAAGTATTATGGAATTTTCACTGGAAATTCTGTTTAGGATTTAGCTCCCATTTTGCAGCATTTACTATCCAAAGGATTACATTCTTAAAAGGCTTTTGAAAGTTTGTTTTACTTTCCATCTAATTAAGACTTCTTTTGCCATTCCTAGGTACAGGAAAAACACTGTTGGCACGAGCTGTTGCTAGCCAGCTAGACTGCAATTTCTTAAAGGTAAAGGGAAGATTCTTTTTTGTAAATGTTGAAATTAAATTTTATTTGAATTATCTTATGTTTACCTTAATGTTTTTTCTTTAACCAGGTTGTATCTAGTTCTATTGTAGACAAGTACATTGGTGAAAGTGCTCGTTTGATCAGAGAAATGTTTAATTATGCCAGAGACCATCAGCCATGCATCATTTTTATGGATGAAATAGATGCTATTGGTAAGAGTAACTTGTTTTTTTTCTTTTTATCCTCACCCGAAGAAGGGAGAGATCTATGTTAACATCAATCGGTTGCCTCCTGTTTGCTCCTGGACCGGAAATCGAACCTGCCATCTTTCGGTGTACAGGATGACGCTCCAACCGAGCCACCCAGACAATGCAAGAGTTACATCTTTAAAAATTTATTTTAAACTTTTTTTGAAAGTGTTAGGAAAATTTTTTTTTAATTTAAAAGAACTTTTCCCCCTCGCCTCTCATTGAAACTTCTATGAAGTAGCAAAATGAATTGCATGTTGACACTGAAAAATAAGAAATGTCATACTAAAATCATTGTTTGTCAGTATAATTCTTACTACTTAATTTTTACCTTACTGGTTTTAACCCCAGCCACTAGTCATATTTTGTCTTAAATGATGTTTATAGAAGAAAAGAGTAACGCATATGATATTCCATGTCATTTTTTTAGGTGGTCGTCGGTTTTCTGAGGGTACTTCAGCTGATAGAGAGATTCAGAGAACTTTAATGGAGGTAATATTTGGTAAAGGGGTTTTATAAAGAAATCAATGTCTATTGAATAAAGAAGTGAACATTGGATAATTGAAGGTCAAATATGTACAGTTTAAATGAAGAATATACTTAAGTATGAAATTTGAAAATACTGACAGGAATAAACACACTTCTCCACATATATCTCTAGTAAGAAAATGAATACTGGAAAATAAGAAGGGTATCTATAAAATGCCCATTTGATGTACAGATGTACTATTCTGTGTCACTTAGATATTTAAATTGTATATTGTACTACTCGTTTTGTGAATATGATCTTGCACTAGTTTATTAAGACATTTTATGATCAATGGACTTAGTGAAACTGGTGGCAATAAATGAGTTACGATTATGTATGAGGCTGCTCAAGAAATTACTAACACTTTCCTCTCGTTATATTGCTGAGAATGAGAGGAAACTATTAATTGAAGAAGATGGATGATGGGATATTAGAAGGTACATAAAGCCTTTCTCCACTTAAAAATCTGAAAGTGATAGCAAGATCCTAAATACATTTCCCACGTCTACAAATAGAAGCTAGGTAGCATAGGTAATGCAGTGTCAAATTCTGTCTGAGAATGGGTATTTGAAAATTACTTTTCATAAACTAATTTGTTCACAAGGTATACAGTGTTTTAAAATTATAGAGTCTCTTAGAAACCTTCAATTGAGGTATTTTAAAACAACACTGATACTAGTTTTACTCATTAAATTTATATGTTAGCTAATGTATTTTGTGAAAGAAATAGACATGTGAGGCTAGCTATATTTTTAAAAGTTTGTTGACTGCAGTTAGGTTTTTCAACATTTATGCAAGAAAGCTTTAGGAATAAAAAAATGTTTAGTGTCTCATTTCTATGTATAGTAGAGTTATTTGAAAAGATATTTAATGGATTTATTATCAGATTTGTAGAATAATCATTATATCCAGTTGTCCTAATGTAAATTTTATGTCAGACATACCATAAGCACTTTATATGTTAGATTTTATTATTGGTTTTTTTTTTTAAATTTATATATTTTATTGATTTTTTACAGAGAGGAAGGGAGAGGGATAGAGAGTTAGAAACATCGATGAGAGAGAAACATTGATCAGCTGCCTCCTGCACACCCTCTACTGGGGATGTGCCTGCAATCGAGGTACATACCCTTGACTGGAATCGAACCCTGGACCCTTCAGTCCGTAGGCCGACGCTCTATCCTCTGAGCTAAACCGGTTAGGGCTTTATTATTAGTTTTTATTTTTAAAAGTAATTAAGTGAAAAAAACTTGAACATTGGAAATCAGATCCACATAATTTAGTTCATAATTTTTGACCAGATGGAAACTTCTAGACTTAGTAAAACTACCTCATAAGCTATCAAAAGATACATAGTGAAATAATCTTGAAAATTTGAAGATGGAAAGTATGTTCCGTAATATAAGAGAGAGAAAAATCGGGTTCCATGAAATGATGATTTCGAAAATTATCTGTAGGCAATACATTTCATGGTATTAGGCATATAAAAATTGTGCCTGTATATTTTTTAATGATTGGAATGTTTTGTAAAATCTGTCTATAATTTTTATAAATATATCCTTAGTTACTGAATCAAATGGATGGATTTGATACTCTACATAGAGTTAAAATGATCATGGCTACAAACAGACCAGATACACTGGATCCTGCTTTGCTTCGTCCAGGAAGATTAGATAGAAAAATACGTGAGTTAAGGCTCTTTACTTGCTGTCCATTTCCCTTTGTCTATGTTCAGTTCTCTCTGTCTCTTTTTTTTAAAAATATGTTTTTAATTGATTTCAGAGAGGAAGGGAGAAGGAGAAAGAGAGAGAGAGAAACATTAGTCAATGATGAGAGAATCATTGATCGGCTGCCTCCTGCACGCCCCCTACTGGGAATTGATCCTGCAACCCAGGCATGTGCCCTTGACTGGAATCTAACCTGGGACCTTCAGTCCGCAGGCTAGTGCTCTATCCACTGAGCCAAACCAACTAGGGCAGTTCTCTTTCTATTATTTTTCCTCACCCCCTACTGTATTTAAAAAACAAAAACAAGCAAACAAAACTGACTGCAAAAGGATTTCTTAAAATTTCTTATTTTCAGATATTGACTTACCAAATGAACAAGCAAGATTAGATATATTGAAAATCCATGCAGGTCCCATTACAAAGCATGGTGAAATAGGTAAGAAAATAACCTATTTTTATATATTATTTACATTTGGAAAATGAAGCAAAAGGCTATTGTATATCATTGGTAGCCTATCGAATATCTAGTTTTAAATTTAGCAAACATAGTGGTCTTAAATTTGGCTAATATTTATTGACCATCTACTGTATGTTAGGGATTGTTTTAAGTGCTGGGGATATAGCTGTGAACAAAACTGACAAATTCCTGCCTTTATAGAACTTACGGCAGTTTCTTTGGGATGGTGGGAATTGGGAATGAAAGCCTACTTCAGATGGGGTTTCAGAGAGATTGGGAGGAGAGACATTGAGTTTAGACATTTCTTTCAAAGAAATCTGTAGGAAAGAGGAGAAGGGAAGTAGAGCTGTATCAGAAATGGAGATGAGGATTTGGGGGAGTTTTCTTTTAAGATACAATAATTTAATTTTTATGCTGATGGGATCTAGGAGAATGAGAAATTAATAGTGCATTTTCCTTGAAGAGGGGTTGGCACTGTCTATGAATATAGACTTCATTTATAAGAATAGGAGGGAAGGCAGAATATTATAGATGCTTATGATGACAGTTTCTCAAATATGGCAGGAACTTGTAGAATTTTTCTTCTGAATACTTTTATTTTCTAAATGAAATAGGAAGCAAATTCAGAGTGAAGATTGGAAAGGAATGTTAGAGATTTGAGGACAGAGGACAAGTTATAAAATAGTTTTCTATAGATTTGAAAGACTAGACTAGGGTAGAGGCCAGCAAACCATGGCTTATAGGCCAAATTCTGCCTTCTGTTTTTGTAGAATAACAAAATTAATTTGTAAATAAAGTTATATTATAACACAACCATTTATCTGTCTTTTGTCTATGATTGCTTTCCCACCATAATAGCAGAAATTAGTAGTTTTTTCTTTCTTTAATCCTCACCTAAGGATATGCTTTTGAATTTTAGAGAGAGGGAGAGAGAGAGAGAGAGAGAGAGAGAGAGAGAGAGGAGAGAGAGAGAGAGAAGAGAGAAAAGTATCAGTGTGTGAGAAACATCTATGGATTGCCTCCGACTGGGGATCAAGCCTGCAAGCCTGCAACCTAATTATATGCCCTAACTGGGAATCGAACCCATAACCTTTTGGAGTATGGATGACCTCCAACCAACTGAGCCACCCAGCCAGGGCAGAAATGAGTAGTTTTGACAGACCATATGGCCTGCAAAGCCTAAAAAATATTTACTATCTGGCCCATTGCAGAAAGTATGCTGACCCCTGGACTATGGGAATCTAGTAATTGTACTAAAAGCCCTTTAGAAATTAATGGTCCAGAATAATTACAAATAGTTGATTATTGCCTCTTAATTTTTTCATTGCTCATGTGAAAGAATTTTGAGCTGTAAAGATGAGCTGAACTAAAAATGTCAATTTATAGGTTTCCTCCGATACTGAGCTCTTGCCAGATACCAGATGTTGTGTTAACCTTGGGAATTCCTATTCTCAGGAAGTTTATAATTTGGACCTGAATGAAGCTAATTAATGAATTATCTGTATGATTTCTTTCCTTTTTAAAAATTTTTTAAATTGATTTCAGAGAGGAAGGGAGAGGGAGAGAGAGACAGAAACTTCAATGATGAGAGAGAACCATTGATTGGCTCACAGCCTGGGCATATGCCCCAGCCGGGAATTGAACAGTGACTTCCTGGTTCATTGGTCCAGGCTCATCCACGCTGACTGGGATATCTGTATGATTTCTAATAGAGATTGACATACTCTAGTTTGCCTGATAAAGGGTGTCCCATCAGAGTTACTCACATTGTAGCAGTTATTTCTCTTTCTATTCCATATCAAGTCCATTACTGCTATCAGTTCTTCATTTTAAGTCTGTCATAGAAAGGTTACTTAATAGTCGTTATCATAGATCTGATACCACTTGGAGCCTACACAAAAAAAAAACAGAAAAGCTACCCGGTGCTTAATTTAGCATTTGAAAATTCCATATGATAAAATTATATCTGATGACTATTTTTGGTATATTTATATTTGGCTTATGAGATTAAATTCCATTGTTGCTACAGTTGTTTGGTGTCTTGGTTTATTCAAATTAAATATTTGGTTACAGTTTTAATGAGTTATAGCTTGACAGATAATCTGAAGTTCACATGTGTATAACTTTTTTTAGGATGTTTTCAGATATTGAGGATATTTCTTGGTTTTAAAGTTTCAGAAGTATTTTTATTTCTTCTTGGTGTTGGTTTACTTAGAATATAGTTTTTGGTTGTTAGTATTGTATAATGTTAACAGTTGATGCCTAGCTGATCAAATTCAAAGTAGGCTCTTCAGTTTAAATTTTCCATTTATGAGCGTAAATCAAAAACAGATCTTTTTAAAAAAATTAATTTCCAGTTCTTTTTCCTAACCAGATTATGAAGCAATTGTGAAGCTCTCAGATGGTTTTAATGGAGCAGACCTGAGAAATGTTTGTACTGAAGCAGGTATGCTTTTAAAGTATAGTGTTTGCTATTGATTTCATTTAATTTGCTCAAAATGTGTTGAGTTTGTCTAAAAGCAGAGCCTGGGCTTTGTAAGGAGTTGGGTGCTTGTTTTTTTTTTGGAGGGGGGGGGGGGGAGAATGATTCCAAGAAGCAGGAGGGAACAGGGCACGTGAGATGGGAAAAGGAAATGCTATTATAAGGGTGCACCATTGAGGTAGCTGCTCTAGGCAAGGGAGGGCTGATTTTGATGAGATCCAGAGAAACATACCAGAATGCCATTTAGCATTACCCAGCTGAAATATTGGGAGATTGGCATTTATTTACCAGCTCTCATCCCCCATTGGATGAGATTTGTCCTTGGGAATGTTAACTCTTTTGCACTTTGGATGCCTAGGGTAGAGTGTGGAAAGACATGCATGTGATAGAATACTGGTCCCCTGAAGTAAGTCTGAGGCTATACAGAACTGTGCACCCCACCCGTGGCTGAAATGAGACTAGGCCAGCACCAGAGAAATCTCCAATGTGGATGACATGTTTTCTGATGCTAGTCTGTCAGCTTTGAAAGTTTGATTTATGAATTTTGTGTTCGTACAGCTTGTGTAAATGTAATCATTTTAAATATAATTTTCTCTATGGGTTGTGTGATCCTTTTTTTATTTCTGGTACCAAGTGGCTTTAATACCCCACATAATAGTCAATTAGTTTTCGTCCTCCACACAGAATCTGAAAATCAAAAAAATTGATTTCTATGATAAGTGTTACAATGTGTGATTTCCTCTTTTTCCATATCACCTTTGGCCTTATTTTAACATTTCTTATACATTCACACAGTATTTAAAGGCATGGCTTTTCCATAAGAGTACCTTTGTGGGTATACTGTGACTCTGTATCTGAATCAGAAGATGTTCAGATCTAGAAATTCAGTTTCAATCAGAGTAAATCATGCTCACAAAGACTTAATAATGAACAAAAAATAATATTTAAGAGGTAAACTATTATGTGGTTTGAATTACTTGAAGTAATTTATGACATTCTCTTTCCAAAGTCTCCATTGACCAAATTATCAAAAGATTGCTTTAGTTAAAATGGAATCCAAACAAAAGCTCTCATCCCCTATTGGATGAGATTTGTCCTTGGGAATGTCATAATCTTAAAGGCTGATACCATCAAATTATGATGATCTCCATTTTTTCATCATATATAAAGGAATGATTTTTAGCTATTTCCAACAAAGCTTTTACCTTTTTAACAGTGGAACATTGATATCTGGAGACATAATGAAATTCTTTGGAGTATTTTTGTTAACATATTTTCCTGTAGGTTAAAATACACTATATCCAGTTATAGTTGTCTTTTCCTTTCAAATCCAGAGATTATCATACTTTCTGGATTAGACTACATCTCAGATTCACTCATTTACTAAGCAATGATTTGGATTCACAAGGTTTGGAAAAATAACTTGCCTAATTTAGTTGTAGCCTTCTAGACAAGTTTTAAAACCAGTATTTAAAAAAACCCCAGTTATTTCTATTCACTTGATTTCTGAAGACAACATAGAGTAGCTATTTTTCAAGACTCCTTGTAATTAGAAATCTTGAAAGGGAAGAAGATAGGAAGTAACCCTTGAAATCTTTTATTCAAACCCACTCATTTTATATATGAGTGAAAATTCAATATAAGCAGATCCTCAATGAAAATATTAGGATTCATTTAATTAGTAAATAGGGATACCTTATTGGCTTTAGCTTATGAAATTAGGATCCTCTCATAACCTGGGACCCATGATACAACTACATAATGTTAAAAAGAAAAAACACAAACAAAAAACTTTTACCCCTTTGTCAGTTATTTGACAAGTAACTTGTCAAAAACTTGAAGGAAAAAATTGAATTACGATACTTGAATAGGGAAGTTATAATATCAATCAATTTGTATATAATTAAGGTAATTTTAATACATGAATAATGGCATTGAGTTTGGTTAAAGCGTACTGTTCACTTTCTAAAAATTCCTATTCTCTAACCTTTTGATTATTAACAAGTCAAGGCTATCAGAATTACTGGAGGTGTTTTGTGTTTTCCCAAACCATACATGGGTTACTTCCTTCTAAGGAATTGCTACTTGTAGTGTTAAGAAACTGATGCTTAAAATATGTATGTTTTGTTTATAGTTGGATTTTGTTTTTGTTTTTTTCAAGATGCCATTGGATACAGGGATTGTATGATTTAGATTTTAAATATTCAGATAATTATCTTGTTTTCTAGCTTTTGATTTGGAAAATAATGTTCATGATAGCTGGAAAGTCGTTGAACAGTGATAGTGATTTTTAACAGATCAGAACTGCTGATTCAGAAGTAGTAAATCTACGCTCCTTCAACTTTACTAGTACTCCATAGAATTACATTATTTAGTTTCCTTATAATAAAGTAGAGACCCAGTGCACGAAATTCTAGCATGGGTAGGTTCCCTAGGTCTGGTCGGCGATCAGGGTCAATTTGCAGGGCAATCGGTGGGGGCCATCAGGGGGCCCCTGCTGGCACCCGCTTTGGCCAGCCTGGTGCTGCCCGCTCGCTGGCCCCACCGCTGCTGCCGGTCGCCTCCCTCTGTGGGAGGGGCCTGTGGGCTGGAGGCAGCTCCTGCGTTGAGCGTCTGCCCCCTGGTGGTCAGTGCATGTCATAGTGACCGGTCATTCTGCTGGTCGTCCCACAGTTGGTAGATTTGCATATTAGGCTTTTTATTATATAGGATAGGATAATTCACATATTATATAAAGCAGTTACATTATTTTATTTTCCACAGGTATGTTTGCAATTCGTGCTGATCATGATTTTGTAGTACAGGAAGACTTCATGAAAGCAGTCAGAAAAGTGGCTGATTCTAAGAAGCTAGAGTCAAAATTAGACTACAAACCTGTGTAATTTACTGTGAGGATTTTGATGGCTGCATGACAGACATTGGCTTAATGTAAAAATAAAGTTAAGGAAAATAATGTATGTATTGGCAATGATCTCATTAAAAGTTATGAATAAAAACATATATGAATAACAAAAATTAGTAACTCAGTATTTGTACTTTTAAGATTGGTACAGAAGAAATTTGTATGTTTGTTAATGTTGCATTTATTGCAGCAGAAGTTATAAGAGTGTGTTGTAACTTTTCATATTGTGTGAGCATTTTATAAAACATTGAAAATGGTTTGAGATAGTAGTACATTTCTATGACTTATTTTATATCATTTGTTTTCCTCATCCTAAAAAGTTGAATAAAATCTGTTTGATTCAGTTCTACATATATTCTTGTCTTTTGTAAGAGTACATTTACTATTGTTCTTAAGGTTCTTTATTTAGTAAGTAAACTATTTAATAACCAAGCTGAAGTTGTATTTAGGTCAGAGGTGGGGAACCTTTTTTTTTGCCAAGGGCCATTTGGATATTTAAAACATCATTCCCAGGCCATACAAAATTATCAACTTAAAAATCAGTTGCTAATTTGGTCAAACATTTAATTAAATCATCCCTAATGCCTTGGCAGGGCCAGACCAAATAAGGCCGGTGGGCCAGATGTCCCTCACCCCTGATTTAGATTGTTGGCTTTTTAGTTTTATTTCAAAACAGTACCCACACTGTTTTCATAACAGCATCTTATTGTGTTTTCATGTCTATATACCTCCTTTCAGAAAGTCTTTAATTTTCACCTACTGTAACTAGGCTGTATAATAGTTAATTGAAATAGTACTAACACATCCATAACCTTTTAGATTATAATTGAAAGTAATATTTGCTAATAAACGTTACTTGGTTTTTGGTTTTCTTAGGTTATATGAGATGATAGTTTCCTTTTTGAGAATGTTACGGTCTGGGCCCTCTTCCCAGAAAAGTTGGCACATAAGTATACATAATTTTGCACATACTAAAACTTAAGATTTATTATTTCCCAAGTTCACCCATGGACTCATAGGTGTCTATGGATACCAGGCTGAGTGTCTGACGTAGGGGATGTTGATGTCAGAAATGTTCAAAACAAAAGTTCTGTTACCTATACACAGTTCTTTCTCATATCATGTGGCAGTTAATTAAAGATTTAACGTTACAATAGGAAATCATCATTGGGCATCAATTAAGATGATCTTATTAAAGGTGTTAAAAAAAAAAGAAACCTGTCTTCAGTTTCATAAACACTAAAAAACAAACATTATATGACCTGGGTAATTAATTATACAATCATTCTTCAAAATAAAAACTTACTAACCTGGCCTGTGTGGCTAAGTGTTCAGAGCTTTAGCTCGGGCACCGAAAGGTCTTGGGTTTGATTACCTGTCAAGGACACGTACCTGGATTGTAGGTTCAATCCTAGCTAGTTGGGTGAGTTTGAGAGGCAACCACTGGATGTGTCTCATGTTTCTCTCTCTCCCCACCCCCCCTTCCTTCCCTTCCACTCTAAAAATCAATGGAAAAATTATCTTCCGGTAAGGATTAATACACACAAACACAAAATTAGTGTATTGTATGCTTTTTTATAACTTTAAAAGAAAACAGATTACATAGTAGAAAAAATGGATTGCTGAAGCTAGCCACCTAAAACTCAAACTATTGAACAGTTCCATTTCTGTCTGTAGGTTGACTGTTTCATAAATATGACAATATAAAAAGTAATAGGATGTTTGTGTTGGATGGTCTAGGTCAAATATTCATGTGATTCTCTTTATCCACTGTAATTTGCAATTTGATTAATAAATGACTTGCTTTTTTACTTTGGTGGTGGTTGTTTTTTCAGGAATCAGTTTGGTATACAAACCTTAAATGTTTAAAGTGTGGGTTCTTCTAAGCTTGATTTTCCTCATCTGTTTAAATACAAAAAGGATAACAGTATCTCCCTAGGTCCAGAGAGAACATCATATACCTAATCTTTATTAACAATATAGTATTTACTTTGAGTCCTTTTTAAAAGATAATGAAAGCCGTGTAGTTTATCACCATTTGAAATATTCATACCCTTCAAGTTAAAGGGAGAGACCTTTCTTCAGTATTATGTACAACAGTGGTTCTCAACCTTCCTGATGCCGCAACCCTTTAATACAGTTCCTCATGCTGTGGTGACCCCCAACCATAAAATTATTTTCGTTGCTACTTCATAACTGTAATTTTGCTACTATTATGAATCGTAATGTAAATATCTGATATGCTATATGTGTTTTCCGATGGTCGCGACCCACAGGTTGAGAACCGCTGATGTACAATTTACTGAGTTATCCATTCCATTTCTATTTCTTAGGACTGTATTTGCCATTTCTTGAGATTTCCTAGTTGTCATATACCGAAGCCCACCATTTCAGTTTGCCTAAAAGTGATGGGTGTTTCATTTTTTGTGTAGCATAATTTTAAGATGAACGCTTCACTCATCACTCTTGGTTATAACCTCACCACAGATTGCGCAGGACTCTGAGAAGGGAGAAACTATGGTTTTCCTTTCGGATCCCAGCTACTGGTGGCTGGGATGTACTGGCCATTCTTAGACCAAAGAAGAGGTTTGCGTCTGTGTGGAAGGGCCGAGCTGGTTGATTGCCCACTGCCTTTCCGAGGACCTTCAGGCCTCCCCTCCCTCCTGCCGCAGCCCCGCCTCCCACCCCGGTGAGCTCCGCACGGGCCCTCCGAGGCGCCGCCCCCTGCGGCTGCGCTGTCGCGAGGGGGCGGGGCGCGCGCTGACACTTGCTCG